>NC_047671.1:43835723-44149294 GCF_011762505.2 Arvicanthis niloticus
AGTGATGCCAAAAATAACTAAATAAGAAATAAGTTAAAAGATTGATTCATTTGGGAAAAAATGTAGAAGGATGGTCTCTAAAGACTGACACAGGAGAAAGACAAAGACTCTGTTGGAGTACGGCTTAGGATTCTTGCCTGGGTGTCCAGCAAGCAACACTGGAAGTGGACAGGAATTGGGGGAGGGGCTAGAGTATATAGAGACCTAGGGAAAAAAAGGAGGGGCTCTAGCTACACAGGTACAATGGTTCCAGGAAGCCTTTTGTTTCCTCAAACACTTTCACATAAGAGTCATGTTACTAGGATTCTGTGGAAAATTGACACGTCACCACATGGCATTGACTTGTGGCCATTTTCTATGGTTTTCTACTCAAAAGTGTTCTAACTAACCTGTAAAGAAGGATTAAGAAATTCTACAAAAAAAAAAACAAAACAAAACAAAAAAAACTAAGAAGAGTTATTTTGGTGCTCAGGTTATAACAACAACAATAAAGTCAGAAAAAGAACTGAGCTTGGTGGCCCAGGTACCAGCCACCTGATTTCGAGTAATGAATGATTTTTGTATCATCTTCCACGTTAACACACAGAGGCTTGGCACAGTGGTGGGAACAAGGTAAGGGACATGAATATGCGTCAATCACCACTTCACAGAGAACTTTATATTTATATTTTGTTTCGGTTTCCAAACCAGAAAGATTGCATCTATATGACATCTGAATGAAAGAGAGGAAAGGAAGGAAGGAAATGATATATTCTTTGCAACTCTGAAGTTATGCTCAGTTCATCTTTAATAACACCAGATCATCACAAAACATGGATCCAAATCAGAGTTGATCTTGAAATCAAAGCATTATATCTAAACTCATTCTAAATGAAAATAGCATTAGAGAAAAGGATGTTTTTAACAGTTGGGCCTAAAGAACCAGGAAAACTGAGATCTTATAGTACCCTCTAGTGTACATATGCAGTAATCACAATCCCAACCTGCCATTTGATAAATAAGTTAACGTGGTCAAGGTGTGCCATTGCTTAATTATACTGATCAGAGCCTCTAAAAACAGCAGCACCTGACAGTCACCTCATTTCCCTCTTTACCTAAAGGCTACCCACTCTTCAAAACTTGATCACTCTTTTTTCTTTTCCTTAGGTCACCATAATTACAATTTATTTGCATAATAAGAGCAGTTAAAATAAACGGCTCTAATATGGGACATGAGTTTGAATCTCTCAGCATTGCCTTTATTTGGGTATGTATCTCCACGCATATTAATTAACCTTCTCTTCTAAGAACTCATGTCATAATTTATTGAGGGATAGGCACCACTCACATATTCTAGGTCTGGTCAGGTCATCTGTGATGATTGAAGCAACGGTCTCTTTGCTTTGAAAGTTAGATCTAGAGGCATAAGAAGGAAAAAAAGAATAGATGATTTGAACTTGATCAAAATTTAAGGTGGGAAGATGTGTGTGTGTGTGTGTGTGTGTGTGTGTGTGTGTGTGTGTGTGTGTGTGAAGAAAGTTAAAAAACATATTTGCAAGCAGTGCACAATGGATTCTTCTTCTTTGATTGGATATTTTATTTATTTACAATACAGATGTCATCCCCTTTCTCCATTTCCCCTCCCTAGAAACCCCTATCCCATCCACCCTCCTCCTTCATGCTTTTATACCATTTTGATTACATGCATATATTAAGGTCAGTTCTAGGTTGAGACTCTAGCAATACAATAGATGCAAATAGTCAAGGAACAAGCAATACAATAAACACAAATAGTCAAAGAAAAAGCAAGGCATTAAACCCAATTACATGAACACTGCCATTATCACTATTTTTAAGGGCTTATAAGGATGACCAAAATATCTGAATCAACTTCCCTGTCCTAGCCCAAGGTCATTTTCATGTCTGGAGCCTACTTTTTAAATTCTAGCCTAAAATTTAGGTCCCTGTCTGAAATTGCTTCTTTGTTCTAGTATAATATTTAGGTTCCTGCCTGAGATTACTTCTTTGTTCTAGCCTAATGTCAGCTTCCTGCCTAAAGCCTACTTTCTTGTCCTTGGCCAATGTCATATTAATGGATTCTTCTTAATGATAATATTTTTAGCACTTAGTTTTATTTTATTGTTATTATTATTATTATTATTATTATTATTATTATTATTAATCTCCATCCCAAATGTTGCCCCCCAGTCTCCAATTGCACAGTTCTTTCTCCTCCCCCTTCCCCTTTGCCTCTAAAAAGGTGCCCCCCAAGGCATACCCTCTCCCTGGGATATCAAATCTCTACAGGATTAGGCACATCCTTTTTCACTGAGGCCAGACAAGGCAGTCCTCTATTATATATGTGCCAGGGGCCTCGGACCTGCTTGTGCATGCTCTTTGGTTGCTGACTTAGGCTCTGAGAACTCTTTGGGGTCCAGGTTAGTTGACACTGTTGATCTTCCTTTGGGGTTGCAATCTCCTTCAGCTTCTTCAGTCCTTCCCCTAACTCTTCCGTGGCACTTAGTTTTAAATGTCCCTATAAAAACCAAATTGACAAAACCTGAAACACTGCCAAGGTGTCTGTGTGTGTGTGTGTGTGTGTGTGTGTGTGTGTGTGGTGGGGGAGGGGTGGACATTGTCCTGACTCACAGCATATAATGACTGGTGGTTTCTAAACTTTGTAATAATGGCTCAAAGCAATTCCATTCAGCAGAAACTATACTATTTTGAGTACTGATCTTTTCTTGGGCTAGTCAGATGCTGTATACTGTTCTCACCAGGCTGCCGGTGGGAGTGAGCCACAGATTCCAATATGCCATGTTTCATTTCATTTCACAACTAAAAGTCTGGTGTACTTCGTTGCTAAATTGTGGTGTTCAGACAGGTGGGTATAGTAAATGCATTCTCAGTTCAGGATGTTTTCAACCTACTATAGTTTTCTCAAAACATAATCTCATAAATTAAGGAATATATGGTGTGTGTATTTGTGTGTGTAATAAATTAAACCAAAATAACCAAGGATCTTGTTTTATTGTTGTGTAAATATGAATTTTACAGAAGAGACAAGGTTTTCCACAGGTAAGGAATTCCCAGAGGCTGCCTGAAGAGTATTAGATTCACACTGCATCCTTTGGCTCACAGCATTTTATTTGGAGTAGATTTCTGGGTATATATGATTATCACACACTAGCAATTTCATTCCCAATAAATCAGTTATTCAAACAAAACATGCAATGTGATTCAGAACAACTAATTCAGAAACAATGCAAATGCCTATCAGCACGTGAGCAGACAAACAAAATGTGTTGCATTTACATTCTGGGTTTATCAGCCACAAAATGGAGGTACAGGCATCACTCCATATTCCAAGAAAATCGGTGCCTGGGTGCTCAATAAATAGCAAATTCCTAGGGCATTAGAGTCCTTCTTTCACTTGGGAATATACAACATGTATTACCTTTAGTCTTTAAATACCTGAATTTTTATAACCCACAGTTCAGTGTAATTCCTATGCAAATAGTTGTGTGACCATATAGCTTATGTAATAATTGCAAGAAATGAGTAAATGCCCACTACAGACGTATTCTTAAACATATGCATACGTAAATGTTTAAATCTATTATTAGTTGAATCTAAGAAAACAAAGTTTAGAGACACGGAGAACCAAGTGGCGTGCTACATATTACCATAATCATTATGCTACAGGAAAGACACTACACATGAACATCCACTTACTGTGTGCCTCTCTGTATGTGAACTATTCAGAACTGGTGAAACTAGAGAAAGAAAAGAGTATAGCAGTAGCCTCAGATGCTGTGAGGATGATGAGCCATTACATAACAGGAAAATAATCTCATTTCAGGATGATGAAAAATATTTGGCATGAAATAGAAGTTCTGAATCTGCAGGCTTTTCCCAAACACCACGACTAAACACCACGAGAGTCTACAGATGGATATGATGAATATTGAGTTGTGTGACTTTTGTAATAAATATGTATTACCAAAATACAGGGTTGAAAGCAAGGGTGAAATGTTTTTATTCTCCAGATTTCAGCATCTGGGACACGCTCATTTAGAAATATCCAACAGGATCGACTGAGTCCTTAGGGGGACACAAAAGAAGACAGTCCGAAGATAGTAGAGAACTGAAATCCATGATAGATACACATTCTGGATGGAGAGAAGCTGACATTATTCCAGACTCTAATTTCTGACTTCTAACCTGTGTATTTTTTTAAGTACATTCTATTTCTCATAATTCATGTTTTGCCTTTCCCTAAGTGAGTTTCTATCTTGAAACTTGGAATCAAAAGTATCGACCCAAAGCACAACTCCAACTAAAAAATTGAGAGGGTGTGAAACCTACTGAGCCAAAAGAACCCCATTTTGAACTTTACTGTAGAAATTGTGTCCCCTATGGGCTTTTCTGAAACAATGTGAATAGGACCACTCACTCAATAGGTCTTTCTACCAAGCATCATTTCAAACTGTTTCAATAACCATTAAAAATAGTGAGAACTGTATATTTCCTGTCAGCAGATTAGTCCATATTTTAGCAAATGTGGCTAATGGAAAGTTACTCTGTATTAATGGGCATAAACTTTGTCAACCAAAAATGCTATGAAATCATTTGGGAAGAAAAATGCTTGCCTTTCTATAGCATCTGTTTATCCATTTAGAGGCAAGGGTCATGAATGTCATACTCTGCCCTGTCACATGAACACGTGCACATGCATGCTTGTGGACACACACACACACACACACACACACAGAGAGAGAGAGAGAGAGAGAGAGAGAGAGAGAGAGAGAGAGACACTTGTGTGTGTGTGTGTGTGGTCTTCTCTCTGTAAAGTGATGTTTCCGTATATGAGATGGAAAAGTAAAATGGAAACTAACCAGAGGAAGAGAAAGCCAGTGGAAGGGGAGGAGGGGGTTACAGGAGCGAGGACAGTGGGGGAGAAGGACTAAACATAATAGCATATATATCAAGGCCATGGCCATGATGAAATTCATTACCTCATATGCTAACTTAAAATTCACAACCCTCTCAGAAGCCCTGTGGAAGAGTTTATACTTCAACTCTGTGTTTAAGTGGTAAGTCTCGTAAGTGTACTCGATTTCAAGACTTGTCAGTTAAATTCAGTATTCCTGACTTCTGATTTACCAACTAAGTACATTATTAGTTTTCTATGCAAACCAGGCATGGCGAGATACACACATAATCATATCAGGATGGGCCAGGATGATTGTGAGCTCCAGGTCACCATGGGCTGCATAGTCAGACTTCTTCAAAACAAAGCAAACAAACAAATAAAAAATTATCTAAAATAAAAAAAAAATACACCAGCAAAAGACTTGTTAACACTGAATAAAATACTTCACATAAAGAGTATAATATACAAGATAAACAATTAGTAAATCCTGGCCTTTTTATGTTTTGTTGTTATTGCTAGTTTTAGTTACTATGGTTATTTTTCTCCAGCAACCTATTTTTTTTTCTGTCAGTGTATCACAAACTAGGAAACAAAGCTATCCTGACAGTGGCTCTGTATGCTTACCATAAAATCAGGTGACTTGAAGTGGGTGGAAAATTCTCAAGTTATGTTTGAAAAAGCTAAGATTAGATAGTACAAAGGAATCAGTGAATTCCAACAACCCATGACTGCTCTGCTCATATGCATTCACAAGATGGCGCACAAGAACAGAGTGGCTGGTCCTGTTGAGCCCACTCACTGAAACAACTCAGGAGCTGAAACCAACTTACCTTTACTAACAAAGGACCTATCCTTTAAATTGGGCTTATAGGATTTAAGAAGGTTATATAGCTGTTCCTCGAAAAGTACATCATCAATGTATTTAATCCAGCTTCAAAGAGACTTGTCTGTAGGAAAGAATTGTAGACATTTATTTATAGATATTCAAAGACAGCAAAAAAGAAACAAGAATTATTAACCACATGATTGGTAATTTGGTACGAGTAACTCACATGTCTCCATAATACAAAATTTACATGAGGAAATCCACATCTAATCATTCTTTGGGGAAGATGGAGACAAGCCACAGAGCTTCAACTCTACATTCTCTACAACACCCTGAGGCAGATTCTGTATCCTCTTTAATTTGTCACTCTCCAACCTCAACAGATATATTTAGAACCCTCTAGCGTTTGCTGCTGCTCTGCTTTCCCATCAGAATCCACAAATGGGAAGAGAGAGGATGAAGAGAGAGACAGGAGAAAAGAGGAAATTTTCACCAGGTATTTTTAAAAGTAAAAGTACATAAGCTGAGATAAAGGAAATGACAAGCAAAGGTCAGTCAGGCTCAGTTTCAATGTTCCTGCTTTTGCATCAAATGGAGATTTGCATGACAGTGAAGGTTCAAGTAAATCAGTAAATCGAAGAAAGACTTGAAATTACTGCAAACTGAATGAGGCACCCAGGATTGTGAGATCTGGGGGAAGGATGGAAAGGTGGCTTTACTTACAGGCTGTATGTGTGTGGACTTTTACCAAGGGATTCATGGAAAGATTCAAATGACTTTCAATTACATCGAATGTTGAACTTGCTTGATTTGCAGTCAAATACACACATTCCTGTACCTGCGTTCACATAGGTACAGTGTTAGAGGCAGCCATGCTCAGCCTGGTTGATATGAACACAAGTTATCTCCATTGTTCGTCTGGACTCCAATGCAGAACCTGTTAAGTAAATCATTTTCAGTATATTTATCTGATAGCTTTGAGAGATGGCTCAGAGGATAAGAGCACTGCCTGATCTTATAGAAGACCCAGGTTCTATTTAGGTCCAGCACCCACATGGTGGCTCACAATCATCTGTCACTCCAGTTTCATGGGTGTAATACACTCTTATGGCTTCCCTGAATACTAGGCATATATGTGATATACAGATATACACACAGGAAAATATTTTTTAAAGAAATTTATTTATAAAATAAAAATAAATAATTCTTTTAAAAGCATATACTAACAAGTCATCATTGGACAAATGTGCATTTTCACCACATTAAAGCATGTAGTAACACAAATCTTTAGCACATCTGTGGCTTCCTATGTGGTTTTAACTGTGTTTCAAATCTTCTGAACATTGACAAATTAGTAGATAGGAAGAAAGAGCACTGTCACCATTTTACAAGATGGAGCAAAGCAGACAAAGAAGCTGCATGCTTGTAAAAGGTCACCCATAGCTTGCACAAGGTCATCCATTTTGTAAGAGGCATAGCCAGCTTTGAACTTTGTTCTCTCACTGCAATATCTCAGTACTGAAGTGGAAGAGGAGAAAGAGGGGGTAAGGAGGACATGAAGAGGAAGGAGATGAGAGTGTGGCTGTTGGGGTAGCCAGTAATAAGCTGTTCTCACTGTGCACTTTGTCAGAGAAATGAGAAAAAAAAAACTAATACTGTGTGCATCTTTTTTCCTGTGTGTTTCCTTTTTCATTCACCTGTTGATGGATTAAGGCTAGTTACATCTCTTGGCTATTATGAATAAAACTGTAATAAACATGAGCTTGCTGTTATTAACTCAGTGCCCCTTACCCATGCTCCTTTCTGTGCTGCTTGACATCCTGAATTACTCTTCTGATGGATTACCATCTTTCATTTCTGGTCTACTAACACAGGGCAAACTTGTCAGCAGACTGTCCATCTATCAGCATACAGGGAAGTTAAGCTCTGACCACAGGACACAGGAGCCGATGGGCTTGCCTCACAGTGAGGGCTTAGGAACTTTGCATTAGATAATATAAAACCCCAATACCTGTTGAGACAAGACGACCTTCATTCTAGTTCAGGCCCTGTTTCTGAAACCCATGGTAAGCAAGTAGTACAGGTTGCGGCACTTAATCAAAGTCTGTGGGCCCTTGACAAGCCAAATGTAGGCCACCCCACCCTTCAACTGGCAGAGGAAGTCTAGCTTTCACTGGGGAATAACTGCTTCCGGGTTAACAGGAAGAAGAGCTCTGAACTTCGTTCTTGCCTTTTGCAGGCATTAATGCGTGGCTTCCCTCTCACACCCAGGCAGGGAGTGGTCCTCACACTAAGGATTTTTAAACAACTCAGGCACAGATTTGGCCTCTGAGCTGTGGGTGTTTCCACACCCTCTCACACCCTCAAAGACCCAGAAGCTGAAAAGCAGAGAATTACTTAGTGTGAGATAGGTTAAGAAGTGCTCAGAATCCCTGCCCTTCTATTAAGCCTGGTGCTTAATCTCAGGCAAGCCAACAATTAAGAGAATCATTTCGTCCAGTAGTGACAAAGTAGTGTTGTCCTTGTTTCGAAAAAGCTCCCCTTACTACCTCACTTTCTAATAGTCTCAATTAGTGTGTGAATGGTTCTTAGAGAACCAGTCACACATGTCCACAAACTACTGTGACAAATAGTTGGAGGAGGGAGACGAAGAGGTAGAGAAAAAGACACATACAGAGAGGAGGAAAAGGGAGAGGGGGTGAAGGAAGAAGGCGAGGGAGAAAGGGAGGAGAGAGAAAGAGAAAGAAGGGGAGAGGAAGAGAGAAAGAAGGAGTGGGAGAAAGGAGAGAGGGAGAGGGAGAGCAAGCAAGCCAGGGCATTAGCAATACTCTGTTAAGAAATGACAGACAGGCTATATTGTACTGTTTAAAACTATGTTTTATTTGATAACTCCGGAAGCCTTTAATATGATTTAAAAGATCTTGTGATCTCTGGTAGGGAAGTAATGCCCAAGCATTTTGATCATAGTCTTTTTTTCTGGTTCCTTCCATAAAGAAGCTCATAAGGTCAGTGTTTTGTGGATGCTGATTAGTCTACTCGCCTTGAGGAATGCCTTCACTGTTCACAAAACTGAAGTAACTTGGTTGAGGTACCTTGGCATGTGTTTAAAATGATGCCTGCCATCACACATCGTCTACTTTGAGGTTAATATTGGGTCTACAACACCAATGCAGTAAAAGTCTAGTCAGACTAAAAAGCAGCCTGGTCTTCTGGGTCAGGAGCTGGGCCAGGCGTCTTTACTCTTGCAAGCATTGCAAAGTGGCTGGCACAGTGCATGTATCTCTAATTTAAAAGAAAAACTTTGGTTGAAAATTTAACACAGTTGACTTAGTACAGAATGACTCATGAATCAGTCAGAGCTTGGAAGCAGCAGAGGTGCAGAAAGCTGTGTTCTTCAGCCTGGGCAGCAGATTCCACAGGTGTAACACAAAGGCAGAACAGAGAGACATGAGATTGGATACAGGTGGGTGTTTGCCTTATTCATGCATAATCCAGGGGAGAGTCTTCAATTGGAAATTACTTGATAGTTTCTGATTGTTTAGGCTTCTGTTTTGCTTTGTGGTTCACACTGAGCTGGGTTTTGCTTTGATTGTGTGGGAGCTTTGGTCCCAGACAACTGCAGGCTATGGTGTCCTTATTTGCTTTAACAATGTTTGATTAGAGAATAATTGCTTCATGACAATACAGAAACACCTTGTCTTCCTGACTCTTCATGGTGACCTTACTAAGATTATTGTCGTTTTCAGATTGGAATTTTGACAGAAACTGTAGGTTTCTTTATACAGATATACAGATGATAAGTTTATACACTCAACCCAATTCAACTTGATCCCAATAGTCAAGCCGTGTCTATGACTGCAAACTAACTCACTATTTCCAATCCTGGGTATCATTTTTTATAATATATTCCAACTCAACAGGTTTAGTGATGCAAGAACAGGCCTTTATGGCAATTACCAGAAGGTGATTCTTCCTTTCCCCACATTACTCTATAGAGCATTGTATTAGTCTGTACTCAGAGAATGCAAGGGTCTTAAAGTCATACATAAGCAGTGAAGTTAGAAATGTGAAGCCTGGTATTAAAAGTGGCCCTGCTTTTGCCATTTGTTAATACCTGCACCACCACTCTGAGCTACAACAAGCCAGAATTTCATTGAGTTCGCCTACAGTCCAGGCCCCATGGAGGAGGATAGCAGCACACAATAGCAGAACAAGGAGCAAACTGAGGGAAAACAGCCCATAACACTGTCCTACTGCCAGTCACTCACACTCCATGAATGCCACAGGAAAACAGAAGGAGAGGAAACCCATGGGTAAAAGCAACTATGTCAGTATCAGTGAGCTCAGAACAGAATAGCTACAGGTGGTCAGCAGCTCTGGATGAGCAAACTCAGATAATCAGATGGACTTCAGCCCTCTAAAGCAAAAAGCAAGTTGGATCATATCTCTTCTTTGACCTAGACTGGAGAGGATTTTAAAAAGAAGTGGGGATAGGGAGTGTATTTATTTATTTTTTTATTGTGTGCCGATTATTTTGCCTACAACTGGATCATACTTGTGATGGGTAAAGGAAATACAATTTTTCATTTGAAACTTCTCCCCAACACACACCAGTCTTCTAGCACCGAAATATAACTTCCCCTTCCCCCTTTAAAGTCTCCTCTCTCTGCTTTTTCAGAGAATTAACTGTCAAGTGACTCCTACTGGTGAACTTACCATTTCTTCCCAATTTGGTTACTACCTGTTCTTGATACATATCGATTAAAAAAATACTAATCACTCAAATTTTTTTCTGCTTAATGCTTTAATCACCCCTTTCATTGAGGCCTGGTCTCAACATAATACTTCTACTTCCATATTCCAAAACAAGAATACCAAGATATATAAGAAAACCCCAATCTTAACTCAAAAGATCAACTGAAAATTTCCCTCATTCCTCTTTTTTTCCCTTCCCTGTTTTCTTTTCTAAAGTCATTGTCATAGTCCTGATAACCAAGAAGGATAAAGCCAAGCCTGACAAACCCTAATGCATACGCCACCATTATTTCTATCCTTTACCACTCTTAATCTGTATGCTCTACTTAACTCACACTATGAAGCCCTTAATTGCTGTTTTCCCCTTTTGTCTGAGATAATAATATAATTTTAATTTTTCTCATTGCTTCTTGTTGATTTCTTCTCTAGTCCAATTTTTCTACCATGTCATTGGAATCATGTTCCAACGTCGAATCCACATATTATACTTAAATATTGTTGAAAGCCTCTGAACAGATGTGGAAGGGAAAGAAACATGGAGGAAGGAAAGTCCCAGGTCAGGTCTCAGCACTTTGGATTCTCAGAAAATTTATAGCTTTTCTCACACACTGTTCTGTTGTTGAATGGTACATGTGTCTGCCATTTCTTTATTTTCCTTTTCTTTTTAAGTTTGTGATAGTGTAAACGGTATGAAGGAAGAGTGAAATGAGTGATCGAATGAATTCTAACTTTTCAAAAGGGTTGGTTATTAAAGGCAAAGTTGAAGGAATTTTTATAACTGTGAAGGTCCAAGGTTTCTTAGCACCACTGAAGTGAAGTAGCTACATCAGCACCAGGTCATAATGACAATATCATTCTGAGTCTGAAGCACTGACCAGAAAATGCCTAAATGCTAACTATTTCAGTCTTAGTGGAAACACAATCAAGCTCCCTGCTTATGGGATGATGCTCTTCAGACCTTTAAAAATAGTAACATCTTAACCTTATTAATTAATTACAAGGGATTCCAATCTTAAAAGTTAGTAACAAAGTATTTTAACCACCAGAATAAAGCACAGAGGACTTTGGTAAACAGTAGAGTGAACACTAACTCTAGATCCATCCATTTTAATGCACACAGCAATTTCCCCTCTTACTCATAATTGTATAGCACTCTCTTGTGTGTTCACACCACGGCTTCTTTGATATTCTCCTGTTAATGGACATCTATGCTGATTCAATAACATGACTTGATTGTGAGGGGTGCCACAACATGCATATGCAGACAAGTCTTTTCTGTATCTATTTGTTTTCTCCACAAATGTGCTCATTAGGACAGCCGCAGCTCTGTAATATGACTGTTCTAAGTTTAATTAACTGTCATACGATTTCCGTAGTGGCTGCTCTAGTTAACATTGGCACCAACAGCATGCATGGATCCCTTTTCTACAAATCCTGACCAACCTGAGTTGTTCTTCCATATCTTTAGTTATTTACACTATATTTTTATCATAACCCTTCTGACTGTGTTCAGGTATGTCATCAATGCAGTTTTAATTCACATTTTTCTGATAGCTAAAATGCTAAGATTTTTTTTTCCTGCATGTATCGGCTATGTGTATATTCTTTTTTTGTGAGAAGAATGCAAGATTTTCCAAGTGTTTTAATTTCAAGTTAGATGGATTTATGTGACAATAAAATTAAGAAATAGAATTTTACTCTCATTTGTTTTCAGAGGAATACTCAGGCAATTACCAAAACATTCACAGCCAAGTATTGTTTATATTAATCTTCAAAAGAATGAACTTTAAAACCTATTCACACATTTCACTTACTAATTCAAATAGTTGGTCACCTAAGAGAAGTAATGAAAGATATTTACTTATATTGCCCATAAAATGCACTGAATGTTTTCCTTTTAATTAAACTAAGTGATAGCTTCAATGTATTTAAATAAACAAAGTATTTCAGAAATGTTAGCTTTATATCATAAAAGATTCTAAAATTTCATGTTACGAATGTATTGAGTATATAAAAGGATTTATGTAGGTATCTGGAACAACAAATGATGCTCTATAAGCCATTCAAATTATCTGAAGGAGGTTCAGGGTTCAAGAGTTAGGAGCCATCCCAAGTGTCATGACAAATATCATTGGAGTAGTGTTACTTTTGAAATTCACAATAATTGTCATTATAATTAGAAAAAAGTTTAAAGACACCTGTAGGATATTTGGCATAATCTTAACACCTCTCTGGGTGTGTTAATTTTGCATGAGATTATAAATTTAAAGAATGCTGCTCTGTTGATCTTTGATGCTGCAGATAATCCCAATAAAATTATCCATGACCTGAGCTCAGTATTTCCATTTTGGACAAACCTCGGGAATGGCATATATAGCTTGATCAGGCTAGCCCTTCTTGTCCTTGGGATACTTTTATTCCTGCCTATCATGTTAAAGCTTATCTTTAACAACATCAACATGTTGGCAGCCAAAGTACATGGTGTAAACCTGAAAATAGACCCCCAGACAAAGTTATTAAATTAACAGACTATTTGTATTTTCATTTTCATATATACTCCAATGAATTTGCCTATTTACTAACTGGAATATCTAGAGATTTGATGTTCAATCTTTTAGTTTACTAATATCTCCTAGATATTAGTCTCCTGTCAGATGAAGACATATTAGATGACTCCTTATCTGTAGCTTGTCTCTTCTCTCTTTGTTTCCTTGCCTATGCAGTTTTTTGGGTCTGATACAATCCTGCTTGTCAACTATGAAGAGGAAGATAATGAAGATGGAAATAAAGAGAACGTGACCCAGGTGAAGGATGACCTGTTCCACTCAGGTAGGAAAGAGGAGGACAACAGGACCATTAAAGATCCAGCCAGAGTTGAGTGGAAAGGAGGAGGTTAAGGTAAAAGAGAAATAATGGTAAGGATAGTAAAGAGAAAGTAATAACACAACCATTCTAAAGCCAGACTCTCCAGTGCTGCTGGTTTTCAATTACTTATGTGCAAAGTAAGTAACATATGAGATATCACAGAAAATCTGTTATGCATTTTTATGATATGCAGATGGGATTTTAAAAACTTTTTGTTGGTTCTTTGTGAGTTTCACACCATGCTCCCCATCCCACTCATCTCGCTGCCCCTTCATATTCACCCCTTACCCTTGCAATCTTCCCATAAAATAAAAATTAAAAATATAAATAAATAAATATAAAACAAAGCATAAAAATCTTGTTGTGGAAGCTGTAATTTCCCAGTGTATCTCACAATCCTTTTGTCCATACATCTTACTTTCAAATATTCATTGCAATGAGTCTTTGGTCTGGTATGAGTCCTCTGACTTATGTTATACCATCAATACTGGATCCTGACTGGGACTCTTCTCAAATATCTTGTTGTTGCCCTGTGTAATGGAAATCCTGCAGCATTGGAACTGCAGGACCATCCCATTCACATTCTCCAGTAGTTTATAGATGATGTAGATGTTAGAATGGGACAACTCGAAGTCCTGGATCTAGGCCTGGATGGTAGCTGAGTTGGTCAGTCCACCAGCTTTCTTACTCCTCTACCACCAGGTCAAGCTCTCCAGCACTGCTCCAGCTAACTCAACCAATGCTTCATCTGGCAAGAGGCAGGATTAGCTCTCCTGCTCTCATGCCCTTAAGGCCTGCTCACTCCCACCCATGCCATCAAAGCCAGTTCTACTGAGAGCCTGCTCTGCCAAATGTTGCAGCTCTCATAGCAGAGGAGTGGCAGACCTGGACAGGTTTGCCAAGGTTGCTGACTTCCAGATCAGTGTCCAGTTCCTGGAAGAAGGCAGTGAAGAGGTATGGATTCAGCAATAGGGCCCAAAAGCTATTGGACTTTTAGCAATTTAACTTTCTTATATTTTGGGGTCAAAAGATACTGGCAATTAACTCCTGCTGATAACTGCTGGGAAAAGAAACATAGTTACTTGATTTCTTTTCTCTTTGACTAAGGCTTCTCACTGGCCAGATAAGAGGCTTGGAGTTCCTTAATTCTTCATGAGCCAGAAAGAAAAGAAAAGAAAAGAAGAGAAAAGAAAAGAAAAGAAAACAAAACAAAAGAAAAGAAAGGAAGGCATGTATAGCAGTAACACATATACTGAATAAAGCTGAAAAGGGCTGCACCACAACTTTATTTTTATACTTCCTCAGGATAATTCATAACACATGATTTTCTAAGCATTTTTACATTTTATAATTTCATAGTCAGTTTAAGACAATAGTTCATGACATAGATAAATAAGCCTTAGGAGTTATAGCAGAATTGTTTACATGTCTTTCCATTAAGACTGGTACCTGATTAAACACTTATTAACTGTTATTAGCTCCGTAAGTTCATTATAAATTTAAAGCAATAATTCTTATGTCATAAGTTAGCACAGTTTTTTTCAAGAGACAAATTATCATCTGTCTTGTGTTTTATTGTTTGAAAGCCTTGTATAGGTAGACTCGTCTATTATTTATTTTCAGTCTTAACACCTACAATAAATTTTCCACTTCTCATTTATGACCTTTAGTTACCAGATAGTGACCACATTCCTAACCTAGAAGGAATGTTTTCCTTCATCATGAATTTATTCCAACCTTGCTTTCTTTTCCAAGTGCAATTAGCCCATGACATCTGAAGGTTTACAGAGCTCTATTTACAGCTTTTATTCTACAGGGGGCTTGAGATTACTTGTATATCAATTTAGGAGTTCTGTAAAATCATTATCGGGAATTATGAAATCATCAATTCACCTACACAGCATTTCTACATGAAAATACATCTTCATATTGATTCTGTAGGAAATATGCCTATTAAGGTGGTCTGAAGCCCAGGAATCATCAGGTTATATAGTTAGTAATAGCAACAAGAGGCATTCCTGAGATGAAGTCTCTGAGGACCCTGCAACTCTGACCACACCTATCAAGTCATGTAAAATGCCATCTCCAGAAACTCACAGTTTATCCATAGCATTTCCTAGATGGGTTCTGACAAAAGCTCATGCACTCAGGATAGCTCATCCCCCACCAATCCTTCCACCACTCTCATCACCAGGGCCAACTCTACTGGAGTGCCCAGGCAAGATGCAGGGCCCACTCTCCTGCGTGCTAAAGTGAGTGAGAGATGGGACCAGCTCTGCACAACCCTGAGACCTAAATATTGTCCTAGGTGGCATCTAGACCAGGGATGCCCACATGGTCTTTAGTGGTAATACCAACATTGACACAGAGCCCCATGGGCTCAGAGGTAATATGGGCTGGGATTTCACCATGGCCTCAGGTGGTGGGGAATGCTATTCACAACAGGTTATTCCTCTCCACCCTCATGTCTCCAGTTTCACCTTTCTTCACAATGCTCAAAGGGTTCCACTTTTTTCTCTCTCTCCTATCAGTCCACCACATACTTGCACACTGTAGTGGCTCCTGCTATAGGCAAGCCATGTTGCTGGCAGACATCTATGTCTCTTCTCTCAACATCACTATGTGCTATAATTGGACTTAGGCTTATAGTTGAATTGGGCTTCTTAGTGTCTTCCCTTTCTGGCACTGCATGGTGTGTTTTGGTGAGAGGTGAGACTCTGGGTGTCTACAGCCCTCCCACACTGCATGACAGTGGGTTGCCTTCTCCCATAATTGTAGTTTTTTAAAAATAAGTTTATAATTTATTAGTAAATGATGATGTGGTACATAGAGAAAAAAGTTTCGCCGATCCTATTGTGAAAAAATACCATTGAGGTACATTTGGAATTTTATTTTCTTTGTAAGTTTGGAATTTTATTTTCTTAATAGTGGAGAGCAGAAAAGCTTGACATGTTTTGAATGTGACCAGTTTGAATAGAAGGACAAAAGGATGCAGTGACATTTTCAAGTCCATCTTCAGGGTCCCAAATGAGGTTGAATTTTAAGCAGAGGACCAGAGCACTGTACAGCCAAGTATTCTTGGCCATGGTACAGTCAAGCTCCTTGCCCATCTCTTAATGTCTCTCTTGTAAGGTTGTTTGGAGTGGTGTAAACCTATTTCTGGAAAATTTTTCCTCTCTGCTGTCTCTGACTTTCTATTCTCTGAGTATAAGATCATAGAAGAATTCTAATATCATGAGATATAGTGTTTCAATAATATAACAGAAAAATAAAGGATGGACATAGTTTCTCTTTAGGATATCCTCACCTAGAACAGGCTAGTTACATTTCTCTACCTTCTGTTTCCATACCTCAGTCTTGTGGTGGAATAGTTCCATTTCTGAAATAATGCTATGAACAAGAATGTAAGTAGGGAACAAAGTTAAAACTATTTCTTCATAACCTCTTGGCTGGTATAAGTAATTTCATTTCATTGCTTTGAGACAGGATCTCATCATAAGGCCAAGACTGGAGTAAAACTTATCATCCTCCTGGTTCAGATTCCCAAGTAGGTACTAGGATTCAAGCCAGTGTAGCCATAGACAGCACTGGGTGTCTTTGGTTAGTTAATCATGATTCATTGGCAAAGAGTGGCTGGTTTTGCATAGGTTTCCCATGATCAGTTGCAATTGGAATATGTTTGAGTTATTTTTCACAGAATGCAATAAAAGGTGTAGTATGCAATGAAAATATTTCCTCTCTTGCCTAACAATGCCATCATTTTCTCTGCTGAACTGAAGATCTCCAGTTGATAGGTACTGGTGTTCTTAGCTTATTTGGCAAGAGCTTTAAGTATTTTTAAGCACATTTTTTTCTCTTTCTTTGTCTTAAAAATCAGCAGTAAAATACTAACTCTTATTTGGTCACACAGTTTACAAGTTCTTATACTGTTCATAGGACAGTAGATACATTATGTAGACAGTTCCTCAAGAGCTACACCTTGAAACATTGAATTTGTGTGTGTGTGTGTGTGTGTGTGTGTGTGTGTGTCTGTGTGTGTGTCTGTGTGGATGAAACCTTAAAAAAAAAAACCAATGAGCTATATAGCATTTTAAAACCAACATAACCCCAGTTGTTTTTTTTTTTTTGAGTATTTAAAATTCTTTTGTTTTTGTATTACACCTTAAATTTTTAAAAAAATGGAATCATAACCTGGGTTTTTGTTGTTGCTTGTTTTGTTTTCTGAAATGAGAATCATAGTTTCATATCCTAAACTACATTGAAGATCGCTTTCCACTGCCCTGTTCAATTCCCAAACAAGCTAGGTGATGGCCACATGGCTGATGGATGGGACCAGTTCCACCCTCTGTGCAGAGATTGGCCCTGCCTGCCTAAAGCTATTTACACTTCTTGTCTTGTATGCCATTCTGGATGTGTCAGCCACCTGTCAGCAAGTGGCACTCCCTTAACCATAGCAACATCACACAGGAGTGGGCAGGCACATGAAAGGGCAAGTCTGGGAAAGAGCATAAATTTTCTTTACCATAGTTGGGAGGAAGGTATGGCATCTTTGTCTGAACTAAGTCTTTTGTGAACTTAAGACTTACCCCAGAGGCTAGAGAGAAGGTGGTTAATAAGAACATTTACAGTGCTTGCACAGGACCCAAACTCCATTCCCAACACTTAGAACCTCAGAACAACTTGTAGTTCGAGTTCTAAAGGATCAGATGCTATCTTCTGGCCTCTCCAGGGTCCTGCACACATGTGGTACACATAAGTTCATGTGTCTGGTACTCAAGCACACAAACACATAAAATACATAAAACAAATAACTCATTTTTGTTCAGACAATCCAATTAAGTCATTTTTCTGTAGTTGAAATCCATCACAAGGCAAGGTCCCCAGTTGGGGATTGGGGCCACCCACTCATCTTCAAACTTTTAACCCATAATTGCTCCTGTCTAAAGGAAATAAGGGGACAAAATGTGAAAGGAGCAGAGACCAAAGGAAAGGCCAGAGACTACCCAACCTGAAGATGCATCTCACATACAGGCACCAAGCCCAGACACTATTGTGGATGCCAAGAAGTGCTTGCTAACAGGAGCCTGATATGGATGTCTCTGAGAGGTTCTGACAGAGCCTGAAAAATAGAGGCAGATGCTCATAGCCAACCATTGGATTGGGCACTGGGACCCCAATGGATGAGTTGGGGAAAGGACTGAAGGATCTGAAGGGTTTGCAACCCCATAGAAAGAACAACAATATCAACCATCCAGACTCCCCAGAGCTCCCAGGGACTAAACCACTAACCAAAGATTATACATGAAGGGACCCATGGCTCCAGCTGCATATGTAGCAGAGGATGGCCTTATTTGGCATCAATGGGAAGAGAGGCCCTTGGTCCTGTGGAGGTTTGATGCCCCAATATAGGGGAATGCCAGGGAGTGAGGTGGGAGTGGGTGGGTAGATGGGGGAGCACCCTTATAGAAGCAGAGGGAAGGGGGATGGGATAGGGGGTTTGTGGAGGGGAAACTGGGAAAGGGAATAACATTGAAATGTAAAATAAATAAAATAATATAAATAAAATATCTATTAAAATGAATTTTAAAAGACAACAAATAAGAATAAAAATTTTAAAAAACTTTAGTGAAAATCCTTGTGAAACTCTTTCTATAGGCTTTTAGACACTTGAATGTCCTTTTCTTGTTTATGTCAGATTGAATTGAGTCTCCTATAATTTTAGTTACTGAAACCATTTTACTTCATGTAGCAAGACAATGAAGTTTAAACTTTAAAAATTTAGTGTATACGTACCATCTGACCACAAGCAACCTTTACAATTTCTCTGTGTGTATTATTACTCTTGGGACAGCACTATCCCAACTCTCTGGCACATGCTATATGACCAGCTGTGTTCTCAGAAGCAGGCTGGTAGCCTTGCCTGGCTCCTGTGTGCAGAAATGTGGCAAGCATGGACAAAGAAATGCATTTGTAATTTACATGAAATAATTTTAATGTAAATGGCTACAAGTGTTTAGTGATCACCACATTAGACAGCACTATTTGCCCCTAGTGACATTTTCCTTGATTAGAACTATTTCCTGCCTTCCTTTTCTAGTTTTTCCACGTGAACCTAATCTTTATTTACTGTCATGTCACTTACGTTTAGCTATCTATTTAACTGAAGTTGAAATATTGAAATGTTAAAGCTCCCAATGCATTTATTCCTGTCATTTGTAAAGTTTTATAAAAGTGATAATAAGCACATAATTATAAGAAAAATATAAATAAATTTATTCCAAATATTCTAGGAAAAGGAAAGTCATTGACAATGCCTTTCACTGGCTTCTTTCTGCCAAATCACACTATCTGTATGAGATTTCATTTTATGTACATAGACAATTGCTCTTTTTGTCTATTTTTTATATCAACTTCTATTGCATTTTTATAATAATGCACAAAAAATCCTAAGATCATTTACTTCGGGAATATTGAAGAATTTCTATTGATAAACAAATAAAATTAATTTCTTAAAAATGTCTCAAAGTGGTCTTCTTGTGGAATTTTAACATGTCTAATCTCGGACCCTAGTTTTTGCTCACTTTGTCCCTTCAACATCTCTGAACACATCATTCACAATTTTGCTATCCTTCAGCTGTCAGCATCTGAACCATCTCTAATCTGAATGGATAGGGATGTCTTAGGGCACATTTGAAAAGAGCAGGGGTGTTATAAATGGACCTTAATGCTCATCCTTTGATTAAAGTTCTAGGCATTGGAAAGAGAAGACTTATGAGAAGAAGAGCTTCTGCAGAGAGGATTATGTTCATTACTCACAACTGAGATCAACATCGATGGCCAATTTGGGTGACAGAGAAGGAAAAATCTTGAAACTAAAATAATCAAGGAATATTCTACCAGAAAATTAAAACAAAAATTACCCCATAGAACTCTATTCCAAAGCTTATGCTGTTTATTTAACATGTATTGCCAAGTCTGTGTCTCATAGAAAATCCAAGGGACAGGCTTTTAAATTCTTATTTGGTGGACAATAAAATGAAAGCTTTGAGAGCCTCAATAACCTGCCAAAGATGTCTTGGCTAATGTTTCACTGAAGCAGCTTCCAGACCTTATTCTTTCTGACTTCAAAGTCTGTGCCATATGCTTCCAGTGAACCCTCCAGGGAATCACATCTTTGTGGTCTAGGATTGCAAAGACTGGAGGTATTGCTGGAGAACAATCAAAGAAGCTCTGGACAGATAACCAGGAGTTACAATATCAACTCTTTAGCCTTTCCAGTTGCATGGGGACTGATAGTCAGAGTGGGTTTCGAATAAAGATACATTCAATGGGCTATTTAGTGTGTAAACAACAGAATTACCAAACCCAAACATCCCCTGTTCTATTCTGTGTGTCAACCTTAAAACTCACCATATCCTGCCCAACATTGTCTTTCTCATCCCACTTCAGAAAGAGAACGTGGCTGTCAGCATCTGTGTTTCACAGATTTGAAAACTAGTCTTCAAGGAAAGGTTAACTTAGATGAAGTCTGTCTCCTTCTTACCCACAAATACTTCCCACTACTCTCAAGACAAGAGGTTCATCACACCACTACCTGACCCTCATGTGGATGAGAATAGATCTTCTGGTTACTAGTCCAGTAAAACACCCTTGTCTTAATTCTTCCACCCATTAGGGATACCCAATATCGTAGAACACTTCTTCCTTTTGATAGCATTTAAATATGCCACCTTTCAGTGATTTACTTTAGGTTACCTTTGCTATGTTTCTTATTTAAGGCCTACTTATGTTGTGCGGTCCTCAATACGTATCTAAGTATTCTTCTCTTCTAATTATACACACTACACAGCAAAGTCTCATCTACCTTAAGGTTATGTCTTCCATGTACATCATGTGCATAGTTATGATTCCAAATCCATGTCTCAAGCAAACTCCTCACCTCTGAGCTTCACATCAATATTAAGTCATATGAGATGTATAATTAATAATAGTTTTCAATGTCAGTGGGACAAGACCTCAATATTCAGCATATCTAACATTCAAATCACTCTTTAGCCTGGGGAAGAACCTCATTATTTTGCCACACAATGTAGTAGTACTGTGTAGTTGGGTTATATTTATACCCTCGCCAAACATCATGTGGTCTCTCAAGCATCTGCTCTAGCAAAATTCACATGCCCTTTTTCCAGGCAGCTTCCAGAAAAACATGTCGGTTCTCAGCAAAACATCCTCCCACGTGTCTGCTTCAGCAAAAACATTCTCGCATTAGACAGCTTCTAGAAAAACATCACATGACACAACTGATTCTCCAAAGAAACCAGAAATGTTTGCTTCAGAGGTAAAACTTAAACTTGTTGCTTTGAGTTGTTGCTAAAACTAGTAAAGAAAGGTCAGGCTGCTTTCTAACTTGGATTATACAAACATGGTGCCTTAGGGTTTATATTGCTGTGAAAAGATGATGCCAGGACATGGAAACTAACATGCAGGAAGATATGTGTTGGAGGAGCCAATGGTTCTATGTCTGAATCAGCAAGCAGCATGATGAGAGAGAGAGAGAGAGAGAGAGAGAGAGAGAGAGAGAGAGAGAGAGAGAGAGACTAACTTGTGAAACCTCAAAGTCTACCCCCAGTGACACACTTCCTCCAACCCAAAAAGTCCACACTTCTTAATAGCGTAGGAACTCCTCATGATCCTATAGGAGCTATTTTCATTCAAACCACCATACCTGATTAGTTTCTTTCTTTCTTTCCTTCCTTCTTTGCTAATTATCATTTGTTGTGATTTTGTAGGGAGAAACACAGTAAAGAACTTCTGGTGGTGTTCTGGCAGTTTCTTGCCATTTCTACCGACTCCAGCCGATTGGCAGAGCCTCATGGTTTCTTTTGGACTGACCTGCCATTGTTGATTTATGAATGGTGTTTGCAAGTGGATCAGACTACTACTGCTGATTCATGTGAACTGAATTGCTGTTATCCTGACAACGAAGATTAGATTCACCTCAAAGAACTATTTCTAAACAGGTCATATCCTCCTTTGCTGTAGTAAACTTTTCTTTCCACTATCTCTGGGAGGTGTGCTAAAAGAAAGGTTAAAACATTTAAGTACAGTTTTAAGGTAGGTTTTAAAAATAAAAGCCTACAACCACTGCCTTTTTTTTTTTTTTTTTTTTTTTTTTTTGCAGGAGTGAGGATGACTTGTATCTTAAAATGTCCACACCTCAATTTATTTTGCTATCATTAATGTTAGGGTTTTTTTGTAATTACAAAATGAGGATAATTACATCCATCCTGCCCTACATTTCAGGGTGGGATAAATGTGAGGAATGCATGAGTTCCCAATGGGAGTGAGCCTATGGAATGGAAATTATTCTTACTAAATTATTTGAGCTATTCAATCACAAGAAGCAGAGAAAACAGAACATGTCATATACAGGATAATTGCTTGAGATTTGCTTCTTGTTTTGTTCTTTTTGTTTTCATTCATTCCCAGGATCTGGATTGCTGATGACAATTCTTGTTCACAGCTAAGTCATACACAGCTTGCTAAACACTAAAGGATGATGACGATATAAAATCTAGCCTAGTTACTTATAACATACACGTACTCATAGGTAAAGTAATATGCCAGGACATAAACCTAGCCCAGACTCCAGTGAAACTATCAGTTCTCAGAAATTGGGGGAAAATAAAAATAATCTAAGAAATCACTTCATTAGGCATCATAGGATGACAAGACAAGAGCGAATGCCGTCATTGGTCATTATTCTTTCTGTACTTCTCACTGAAAAACCTCAGAAAATTGAACTGAAGAACAGTAAAAAGGATGAGTTCAAGTTCACTCAGCAAGTTCATTGCATAAATGGCACATAACAAACACTACAGGTCCAGTTTTACCCTAATCACTTCCACTGTCATAAAGGTTGTTACCAACTTTTTTTGTTAGAGTATAATCTGTATAAAATAAAATATTTATATGTATTTTACACACAGTTTAAAATTGTTAAGATATAAATCCAACTGGGGTTTTCTAAACACAGCAAGTATGTTCATACTCATGACACACTGTGTCTCAGAAAAACCATTCTCTGTTCCTATATCCTCTCTCCCTACTAATCGCTCACATGTGTCTTCTGCAATTCTTTCTTTCTTTTGAAAGGGTTGTATAAATGGAATTCCTTATGTGAAATTTTGCATTTAGCTTCTATCATTTATAGCACTGCTTCGGGGGCCATTTTTACCGTCACATGCATCAGTAAGTTCATTCTTGTTGCTTTATAGGAAACTACCTCATGGAGCACTCCCAGATTTACTCAGTTATTATACGATGGAACTTTGAATTCATTTCAGTTTAGAGTTATTAATAAACTCACTATAACTATTCCTGGGTATATTCAGAAAAACATATGTAAGTAGTTCATATAAGTGTTTAATGGCTCAATATGACCAAAGATTGAATATATATATATATGTGTCAGATATATATATTATATGACACAGAAGAATGTGTTTCTAACTCTACCAACAGTGTATATGATTTTCTACTTCTCTATTTCCTGTTGTTTTTGTTGGACTTGTTTTTAATTTCAGCCACTTTGATAGATTGGTGGAAATAGACACTTTTGCTTTTAGATTTAGTCTTTTAGACAAAGGAAGCAGAGCATTGCGTCACATTTATTTTATATTCATAGTTAGAAAAGCCAGAACCAAAAAAAGTCATAGCAGATTGGGTTATAACATAGAGAAAACTGTAGCTCTCATAAAATGCTTCTGTGAATGTGACATAGTAAAGTTGCTTTGAAGAGTTTGAAAATCTTAAGGTTAAAGTGAGTCATGAAATTATAAGGAAATCCTATTGTCATACACATATCTATGAAAACTGAAAATGTATGTCACCTAAAAGAAAAGACTTGACAGGGATGATGGTGCAGGTCTTTAATCCAAGCACTTGGAAGACAGAGACAGGCATATCTCTGTGAGGTCAAGGCCAGCTTAATAATTTACAGAGTGAGTCCAGAATGCCCAGGGCTACACAGAGAAACCTATCTCAAATAAAGAAAGGAAGAGGGAAAGAAAGAAAGAAAGAAAGAAAGAAAGAAAGAAAGAAAGAAAGAAAGGAAGGAAAGAAGGAAGGAAAGAAGGAAGGAAGCAAAAAAGAATAGTCAAATAGTTCAAAATATCAATTACCCTGTGAATTGATAATTATAGTTTAGTATACTCATACAAGTGAATACTACTCAGAAATAAAGGGGAATGGCCTATAAATACAAAAAATCAACACAATACACAAGAACCTCAGTAACATCATGATACATGGAAGAAGCTGGACACAGAGCCATACATTGTGCTATTCATGTTTATAAGGTTCAGACTGTAGAAACATAAGTACTTTACTGGTTGCATGCATGAGGAAGGGAAAGGTTCAGAGGTGAGCCACAACAATTCGTGTGTATGGTTATCTTTCGTAGTTGACAAATGTTTCTAAAACTGTTTGTAATGGGGCTTTGAATGTACTGAAGTAGTGAAATGGACACTAGGGAGTTATGTGATCTATGGACTATAGTTCAAAGGAATAAAACCCTCTTAAAATTAGTTCTAAATTGTTCTCCTATACATTGTGAATGAGTGGCAGATCTATTATTTGCTTGCTCTGTGTTTACATATTTCATCACTGAAAGTCCTCCTTCATACTAAGTAAGTGCCTCACCCATGTGCTATGTCCCCAGTCCTTAGGGTTTCATTATTGTTGTTTTGGATTTTGTTTATTGACTTCTCTGAGACAGAATCTCATTAAGCAGCTCAGGCTGACTTTGAACTTGCTGTGCAACCTAAGGTGGTCTCAAATTTATCAACCTTCTGCCTTGACCTTTCAAGTGCTGAAATTATAGGCATGGAATATCATGCACGAAGTTTTCAAGCATATGTTAAATTTTGCTTTTTATTTAATTTTTTTTACTTATTCATTTTACATCCTACTCACTGCCTCCTCTTGGCCACCCCCTCCTTTCACCCATTTTCCCCTTTGCCTCTGAGTGGGTAGGACCCCTCTCCCTGTGTATCCCCCAACTCTGGCACATCAAGTGCGCAAGGCTAGGCACATTTTTTTCCCACTGAGGCCAGATAAGGCAACACAGCTAGAAGAACATATCCCATGTATAGGCAACAGCTTTAGAGTTAGCCTTTCACTCCAGTTGTTCAGGAACCACATGAAGACCAAGCTGCACATCTGCTACATTCCAGCTCATTTATGTTCTTTGGTTGGTGATTCAGTCTCTGAGAGCCCCAAGCATCCAGGTTACTTGACTAATAGACACAGAACTAATGTAAACAGGTTATGTATTTATCTATTTCCTCTTTCTCTTCCTCCTCCTCCTCTTCTTATTCCCCCTTCCTTTTCCTTCTTCCTCTCTCCCTGTCCCCCTCTCTCTTCTGGTGTGTGTGTGTGTGTGTGTGTGTGTGTGTGTGTGTGTGTGTTTATATGAGCATGGGTGTGCATGCCAGAGGCTAGCTTCTGATACCACTCATCAGGAGCTGACCACCTTGTCTTTTTAAACAGGATCTTTCATTGACCTAGAGCTCACCACATTTCCAGGCTGATGAGGTAGCAGGTCTCACAGATCTTTCTTCTTTGTGCTGAGATTATAGTTTGTACCACCATGCCCATCCTATGGAGCTTCTGAAGATGAAACACATATTCTCAGCCTGGACCCTCTAAGCTTCCAGTCAAGCTTATCTATTACTTCTTCAATGATCCTTACTCATTTTTTCTTCAAGAGCAGTGTCTGTGTAACCTTAGTTCTGCTCTTAGTATCTTATTTTCCTTTCACTCTTGTCTCTCTGTCTCTTTCTGTTTCTCTGTCTTTCTCTGTCTCTCTGTGTCTGTTTCTGTCTCTGTGTCTGTCTATCAATCAGTCTATATCTATCTATCTATCTATCTATCTATCTATCTATCTATCTATCTATCTATCTATCTACCTACCTACCTACCTACCTACCTACTTCGGATCCCCCTCATACTTTGCCTCTCCCTTTCCGCCTTTACTTTCCTTCCTGTTTCTCTCATCATGAAAATTGATCTGTCAGTTTTAGGGATATTTTGGAATTAGATTCTGGTTCATTGGTTGTTCTTTTCTCTATTTAACAGATGTATATTCTCTCATAGAGCTCTTATTTAGTCACAGACGGTTGTACAGCAGCCACCTTGGGTGCTAGAAACTGAACCGGGATCTTCCACATGAGCAATGCTCTCTCTCAACAGATGATTCATCTCCCTGGTCTCTGTGCTATTTTTCTATATTATTTTAATTCTTCTATTCATTTTTAGCTTAATTCACTTTTCCCATTCTAGTTTAAGAAAAAGGTAAGGTCATTGATTTGGTACTGTGCTAATGAAAGTGTTTGATACCATAAATATTCCTTTAAGCACTTCTTTTACTGCTATTCACAAGTTTCCATTGAGTATATTTTTTAAAACATCTTTTCATATTCATGGATACTTCTTTTTTGACCCAGTCTTATGTGGAACTTTAAAATGTTATTTTCAAGCATTTTGAGACCTTCATTATAAGTGATAATTTGATTTCTATTTTGTTTGATTCCACTGTAGGGGGAAAATTTTTTATTACATCACTTCTGATAATTTGTTAATGTTTATTTCATGATCTTATGAAATTTATCATGATTAATGTTTCCTTTCCACATGTAAAAGTGTATATATCACTATATGGGATTTTTAAAGTTTTCAAGTGTGTGTGAGCACAACTGTGTGAGTGCATATGCATGTGGTATAACACCCTACATTATCCAAAACTTCACTTTTCATAAGTTATCTATCTAGAGTCAGCTGTAGTCTAAAAATAGCACATAGAAATTTCCACATATCGACACTTCTTTTTTATTTAAAATAAAATATTTACTGAAAATAGATTCTGTTCTCATACAATACATCCCAGCCGCAGTTTCCCCTCCCTCCACTCTCCCCCTCTCCCTGAGATCCACACCTCCTCCATTTTCTGTTCAGAAAAAGGCATACCTTCAAGAAATAATTGCCAAACAGAGACAAAGCATGATTCATTAAGACAAGGCAAAAGTCTTCCTATCTAGGCTGAACAAGGTAACCAAATAGGAGGGAAAGAGTCCTAAGATCAGGCAAAGGAGTCAGAGATATACCTGCTCCCACTGTTAGGAGTCTCACAAAAACACCAAACTAACAGCTATAACATATTCGCAGAAGATGCAGTACAGAGTCATGCAGGCTCCATACTTGCTGCTTCAGTCTCTGTGAGTGCCTGTAAACCCTGCTTAGTTTATTCAGTGACCCATTTTCTCCTAGTGTCTTCTGTCCATTCTGACTCTTACAATCTTTCCCTCCTCTCTTCCAGGCATTTCCCAATCTCTGAGGAGAGGTATGGAGATCTCCAATTGTAGACTCTCTCTGCATAATGTCTGGTTTTGAGTTTCTTCACCAGTTTAACCTCTCAAGTTCATAGTGAGCTATGCAGATGTCATTGGCAATGTCTGAGACAATGCTTCAGCAATGCTTCTTCTGTCTGACAGAAGATCATAAGTGGTGAAGAAACTCACTGCAAACACTGACAGGATTTTGTAAGTATTCATTTGTCTATATGCTGCACTGTCATTCTGTCTGATATGTGTGCCCTAGAGTGTATGTGAAAATCAAAGGACAGCTAATAAGAATCAGTTTCTTTCTTCCATCATATGTAGGATGGAGACAATAGGGCTTTACCTGCTAAGTCATCTAATGGGCCCACCTGCTAATGTTAAATCATACTCCATTCTGAGTACCATGACGATGAAATTTCACATTCTACCACATCCAACTTGAGATGACAATGATCTTTTCATAGACCACATCCATACTGAATGTTACCACCTTTCCATCACTTAAGAGCGGTCCTTACTATCAGATCATCAGCCATTCAGTCATAGTGCCTCTCTTCAAGTAACCTTCACTTTACTAAATACTGGTTCAGAACGCAAAAGAAACTTGTTGTCTCTCCAGATGAGTTACAGAGAAGCCACCTTTAAGTGTGAATCTTTAATAAAGAAGGAAATCATATAATTAAATCATTATATTGCATTAACATTATCATGTATGTTGTATAATTTGTCTATGTCATTAGTTTTCAAGAGTTATGTGACTCTTATTGTGTTTGATTTGTAAGTTAAACTGTATCACAGATGTTTGTATATTAAAACCGTTTATATATTAAAACGGTATTATAAAATGTGATGTTATATGCATTTTAGATATCCACTGCAAACCACGAAAAAGAGAGGACTGCTCTGTCAACTCCTCTATATTCTTCTTGTTGTTGTTCTGTGAGTCACTGGGGAACTTGAGTTCTTATTGACTGTCAGTTTTCTCTTATAGGCTTTGTAAATATGTTGTCATTTGTATAAACCCACCATACAGTGTTTTCTAACTCACTTAACTCCTTGATAGTTTTGTGATGCCTCTTCGTACCTCAGAATACTATTTGCTCTGAATACCATGTGTCTTGTTATTAACATAAACAATACAGATTTTTTGACTAGTGTTTGATGCTACATCTTTTTGTATTCTTTTTAAAAATATTGCTCATTTATTATTGGAGATGTGTGTATGTATGGCATTGGCTATATAGAGATCTGAAGATACCAGATGGGAGTTATTCTGGCATTCCATCATGTAGGTACTGCAGACTAAACTTAGGACATTATGCTTGGTAGCAAATTCCCTTGTCCACATAACCATGTTACTGACTTTTTTGTTGCTATTTAATGATGTAATTATTAAAAATTTTCTTTTGTTTTTGCAACATTATTTTCTACCTTCATATTGAACATTTTTATAATGGTAGTTAAGTGCTCTTATTTTCAATATTTAAGAAAAATAACTACTTTGTATAATTAATTTGGATATATATATATATTTATATGGAAAATAGATGTAGGAGAGAGAGAGACAGATACAGAGACAGACAGACAAGGCTGTCTGAAGAAGAGACTAAGGGGGCAGCTCTTTAATAGAATTAGTGTTTATTGTACCTGAGGTCCTGAGTTCAGTTCCTAGACAGTTGATAGATATGTACAACTATCTCTCACTCCCCATCAAGTGAGGTATGATAAAGTACATCTTTTGAAATGTCAACTCGTATTTTAGCTATTAATAAATCAAAATCCCTAAACACATAGCCACCTTACCTGTTTTCACCCTATCCTTTGTCTCAAGCCTGGAACCTCATACCAATGAATGTCTGAAACCAGCTTTGGACTAAGTTATTATTCCCACATTTAATAGGCACACATTAGACACTTAATGTATTTATTCAACACCCTTAATTTGCCAATCATTGCTGAGGATTCATAGCAAAGGGTATTCCAGGTTAAATAAGCCATGGCTCACTCTTCAGGCACCTGTAGCTTGCTTAGTTGGTGTGGCAGATATATAAGCAACAACTTATGATTCAGTACAATACATGTTATCATAAAGGTGTGTGCAGAGTGAGATGACAGAAGAAATGATTGATTTGTCATGGGTTAAATCAGCAATGTGATCACAGTTTCTTTCTGAAAGATTCAATATTCAGACAATGAATTGGTGGGTGCTGGTTATTCTACGCAGAATATACAGAATGATGAGCATGTATAGCTATGTGGGGCCAGTGCTTCTGATAAGATAATAGAAGGTGAGACCTGATAGAAACAGCCAAAAGATTACACTTGCATAATCAGAAAGTGGTGAAGGCTTATAGTATGTATTGGAAATGCACATTGCTAAGATCTTCATAACATAGCCTCAGTTATACCTATGAAATTTGTACAAAGCTGATTCTCTGATTATCTTCATGCTAAAAATTGGAGACATGAAGTTAATGAGTATAAGCAACTCTCCAAATAAAAACTCAGGAACTCAGAGAATGCTAAGTGATTTAGTAAGTAGGGTATAGACACCAGCCCTGCCTGTGCATCTGATGTAAACAAACAGTGTGTACATTCCAGTACAGGCCAGGCAAATTCTCTCTCTGATGAAGTCACAAATTGATTGGTGGCCATCTGAACTGTGCTTTAACAACTATTCTACTATATGCCTGAGAGGAAGCCTCTAGCAGCAAATGAGGATGAAACATGGGAAGTCTTATCTGTATGTAGCAAGAAGCCATAAAAAGTATTGGGGGGGGGGCAACAACAGAGGATATAACATAATTATTGGTTTAAAAAGTGAAGAAAAAAATGGCAGCAATGTGGAGAGCAAACTGGAATGGAGACTATCACAAAATAGAGGGTTTTGGTTGCTTTTTCAGTGCACCAGACAAAAATCACAGGAGTAAAGCTTACTGTGTAGGTAGGAGAAAAACATTCTAAGGATATCTGAAAAGAGAATCCATAGGACTTTGTTGAGAAAATTGGTTTTGGGGAGATAAAGAGCTAAAGAACATTTGTATTTCTAAGTAGTATTGGGGTGGATGAGAGGGTACTTTTTACAATTCTGGCTGGTGAGCATGGCAGAGTAATAGTACTGACAAGAGCTTTTAACATTTCATGTACTTTTTTATTCCCTACCTGGAAACATTTCTCTTTCTTCCTCCTCCCCCTCTCATTTCTTCTCCCCTGCTTTTCTTCACCCCATTATCTCTTCCTAACATGTATGCCAATTGAAGCAATCTCAGAATCCAGTCAGCTTGCTTTAAATGTTATTTCTAAGATACTCACTCTATAAGTTGAGCGTTAATTCCTAGAGTCAGGCTCTGTTCTTCCAGGAGCCTCTGCCTGTATATGTGCCATTCCTTTTGCCTTAAGTGTGTCTTTTCTACACCTTTCTTGCATAGCTAACACTTGTATAATTAGCTTTCAGCATCCAAATGGCCCTGCATTATCCTTCACACCCTGCTGATGTCCAGTAGGATGTTCTACACCTCCATCAACATCTATTTCTCCTAGAAATACTTGTAATCTTTCTAAAGAATAGGTATTTCATTATATAAAATGAAGATAATAATAATAATGGTGGCTTCAGACAACTTTGTTTGTGTGTTTATGTGTTTGATTTATCATGTGGTCAGAATAGTCTGTTAGGAATAGTAGTTTTAATCCTAATGTTTCTTGCACAGCTAAGTATCACTTCTTTCCTGGGGCAATCTAAGTGAGTGAGATGAGAAGGGGTGGAAGAGGAGGGAGGGGAGAGAAGAATTAGCCCATCATTCATTTTCTTTTAGTGTGTACAAGGCATTGTTCTACCTGTTCACATATATTTTCAAGTTGATTCTATAGACAATCCCAAGAAATATAATTACATATTTTCACATATATTTTCCAGATATGGGCACAGAAAAAATGGGAAATATTTCATCACTCAAAGGAGCTAAATTATGCTTCTTGCATTTGCATACATCCTGACCAAGTTGGAGACAAGATCTAGGAAAAAAAATCCTCTGCTTCCTTTTAGCATCTTGTGTAAAACCCTTCTTCATTTTCTCCTTATCTAAATCAAGCTCATTTGATGGTGCCTGTGACAAGGCACAGATAATTAACTGGTATTAGCCAGGCATGCATGAAAGGCTACCTACAGCATATCAGACATTTCATAATTGTTATTTAATGTACTATGGAGACATAGGAAAGAAAATATCACATCCTGGTTTTACAGATAAAGCAGCTGAAGGTCAGAGTGATACCAATCGTCACACAGATACTGGCTCACAGAGCTACTTGACGCATCCAGGTTAAGGTTCTCCTCTCAAAAGCATTCATTACTTTATTCAATACATATTAATTGGTTCCTTTCTACATGCAGACATAGAAGAGTCTATACTTATAACAGTGCCATTTTCTTGCTATCTAACCAATGAAAACAGATCACTCAAAGTTTTACCAGATCTGACTTATTAGTCTCCCAAGAAGACAGAAAAATTCTGCCACAATTACACTGTCTACAGCTTTTGCTTTTCTGTAGTGTATTTTTGTAAAAAGCCCTTCAGGGTTGTTCTTATATATGATTTGTTTTCTCAACACACTCAGCCACATGCCAGAATCCATGACATAGTTCATAGAGATACTGGGATATTTTCCACCAGTGATCCACAATATAAGCACAGTGTTCTATCATAAGCAGTGTAGAAAATGCCATAAAGCTGGCTTAATGAAGGCTTCCTCATGGTAGAGACTGTTCACAGAGTAAACTTTAGGATGAGTGTAGGGTCTTTGAGAATAATAGATCAAAAGACCTTGTAAGTATGTATTTACTTATTTTTGACAATTTTTAGATAGATAATTTAGACATTAGATATGTGACAGATAGATAGATAGATAGATAGATAGATAGATAGATAGATAGATAGATTCACAGGATGTATGAAGAAAGTTCAATTAAAATCATTAACTCTTGAGCAATAAAATTAAAGTTTCTAAGGGCAGTTAACGAAGAAAGAAGGTCCACCTGGAGTAAGGTACATTGGATATCATGATAATTACACAGAATAATTACTCCAAGGAACAGGCTATGTGGATGTTACTCCAGCAACAAGAAAGAATATAAACAGAGACAAAAAAATAATCTGAGAGAACATGCTCACCTGTGATTAGAAGTCAGCTCCAATCATGGAGAGAGAATCCAGTGCACAAATGGGTGCATAGAACACCTTGTTAATATGATGTTTTACTTGATTCTTAATAATATACATAATGTCTGTTGATTGACACTTGCATTGAAACTTTACCTCAAAGATGGATTTTACTATTGTAGAAAAGTACACATTAGACAAATTTTCCCTATGTGAAATACCTTTATTTTATCCAGTGTATATTGGTGACTTTGTAAAAAAAAAAAAAAAAAAAAAGTTTGATAGTCACAGAATTTTATGCTTATTTCTGGGTCTTCTACCATTGGTCTATATGTCTATTTCTGTGGCCAGAGGAGGCTTAGTTTATCAGCTCCAAAGTATAATTTCAAGTAAGATATTTGATACTTCTTGCAACATTCATTCAGCTTAAGAGAAGCTATTTGTAATTGATAGATGGTAGGAAATGGAAAATGAGGTTTTTTTTTTCAGTGGAGTGACAGTAGGTATATCTAACACAAGCAGGGACAAGCCTCCTTGCCTGGAAGCAGTCAGCCAACAAAAACTGGACATTATGTTTATTGTGTTTACTTGCTAGTTTTTATTTATTCTAGAAAGAGAAAGAATATGAAGTTGGATGGTTAGGGTTGTGGGGGAGGGTCTGGAGTGGGGGGGGAATAATATGTTTAAAATATATCATACGAAATTCTTAAAGAAAAAAGAAAACCATTACTTAAAAATAAACAATAAGTTAAAAATGTTTTCCCATGCATGGCATTTTCTGTTCCCCCCAAAAATTTTTGCAGTTTTTCTAGTTATGTGAGGAGACCATTGGCATTTTCAAGAAAATTGCATTGTATCTATAGAGTCTGTTTAACAAATAGTATTGATAAAAATAGGTATCTATGAACTTAGATCCACATTTCTCACCCTGTGTAGAATTAAAAAAAGCAATTAAAATGAATCAAGTGCATTAATTGAAAACCAAACATGCTGATTCTTCCAGCGGAAATGCACTTAAGGCTGTAGGGAGAGGCAAGGACTTTCTGAATCAGACTTCAATACTATAGAAAATATCCCTAAGTATCAGCATCTGGGACTACATGAGATTAAAATGTTTCTGCACAGTAAGGAAACTACTATCAACATAAACAGATAGCCTATATAATGTTAGATGCATTTATCAGCTACACATCAGAGATGAAACTGATATCTAGAATATATAAAGAATAGCAAAAATTAAACACCTAAGCCATAAAATTGTCATTTAAAATATGAGCTGATGAAAAGATAGATGAGTAGATGAAACACAAATACCAATGGATATGTATTTTAAATATTCAATATCCTCAACTATAAGGCAAATGAAAATATAAACCACATTTGTATTTTATCTCATCACAATTAAATTGACTATGACCAGGACAACAAATGACAACAGTGACTGACAAGGTTATGAAAAAAGGGGAATCCTTATCCATTGTTGGTGGGAATGCAAACTAATGCAACCAATATGGAGGTTCCTCAACAAAATGAGAAGTAGAGCTATCATACAGCTTAGTTGTTCTCTTCTTGGGCATATACTCAAAGGACTTTATGTGCTATCTAAGAAATGAAAATCTGGCATATATATATATATATATATATATATATATATATATATATATATGTATATGCTTTTGCTAACCTGCTAAGAAAAAGAAATTATAAAGTTTCTGGAGTGTATAAAAAGCTGGAAAATGTTATAGTAATAAGATGCTCTAGTTTCAGAAAGACAAACAACACATGTTCTGTCACATATGCAAATCGTAATTTTAATGTTTACATGAATGTAAATGAGGAGCTATAAGAGTGCAGTCAACTATGGAACTTGATAGGCAGTCCTGAGAGGGGAACAAGAAAAGTAATGAGAAAGTGGAAGGAAAGGCAAAAGGTCACATGTGATAGGAAAACTGATGGGAGCCTATTAGGAGTGGAACAAGAGAAAATGGAGAAGATGGAGGAAAAAACCCAAAGAAATGAAACTCAATTGCTTTGATGGAGGAAAAAACCCAAAGAAATGAAACTCAAGGGTTGCATTTTGAATTGCTTTGATTTTGAAAGACAGGGAAGAGCTCATTGCTAGAGATGTCAGGGCAAGCTGTGTAGATGTCTTGTGCAACTGCCTACATTTCACAGCAGATGATGTCATCACAAGTGTCCTATAAATTGAGCAAAGCTTCAGGTGCACCTAGGCAACTTATCTGCATCAATACCCAAGACAACAGGAATGGCTGTCTCGGTTCTTCGCCTGATGGCTGTCCTGGGACTGAGTGCCCTAATCCTGACATGCCAGGCAGGTAAGTGTTTCTGATCATAGCCCAGAAACTTGGCCATAATTTGCTGTGATGGGTAAAATCTGGCAGGGATCCAGAACACTAAAGGGGAGGGGCATTTTGGCACCACAGAAAGAGCACTGTGCCTTTGGAAAGGCATCTGATACAGAAAGCAGTTCTATTAAGCTTAATTTTTGTTGCATTCTCCATTCTCAGTAAATGTATATTTGAAAAGAATCCTTTCCTAGATTCTTAAATGATAAGGTGACACTATTTCATTATATTTCATTTCTTGAGAAATGTCTGTGGGGTGTTTTGATGTTTATAACTAATAATGTTCAATGTTGATGAAGATTATTAAAGAAAATGTAAATTAAGGCACAATATTTAATACCTGTAGATGTCAAACAAATAAGGTAACATTAATTGTGGACAGTCTTACAAATTTGTCATGAAAATTAAAGAGACAGTTTAGAATAGTGCCTGGTTAATAATAACCACAAAAGAATATTAAACACTATTGTTTTCATGTATAATAATTTTTTAAGTTTGAGGACAGATTCATTAGCTTAAAAAAATCACCCACGCAGTTTGAATATCTCAGCAGCTTCTTGGCCACAGAAAATAAGTAGTGCTATTTGAATTACCAGTGTAGATATCAGACATATGGCAGACAGACACATGGAAGGGAGAGGACTTAAAGAAGGTATTAAGAAGACCCAGAGTATCAGAAAAATCTAAAGTGATACAGGGAGGTACATGTTTAGTGTAGAGATAGAAGAAGATGATTTTCTGAGTACTTCAGAAAATCTAGCAGACTCACCAAGCTTCCTGGCTGCAACCTAGTAAGCTACTGTGCTAGGGGTGTGAATTCTGGGAGGGAAAGGTACAGTATCTCATTAAGGTGATAATTATTATATCTATCTCTTTGGCATGGCTTAAGGTGGGCTCGCCTTCCTTCTTTGTGAGCAGTGGTACCTTAGCCAGGAGATTAACTTGACACAAGTGGAATGTTAGATCTTCACCCAGCCAGATTATCTATTTTCTTCACCACAAGGTGTCTTACATACATAGGCATTTATTGCTTTATTGCTACTCTCCATTAACCTTAAAATCATTTAGGGACCATATCAGGTATGGATACCCTTCTTCCTCAAAACACCTCTGGCACTTTTGGTCTCTGGCAAAGACAAGGTTGCCAAGTGATCCAAATACATTTCTCACTTTTAGTGGGGAAATAACTTAGTATGCCTAGCTGCTCAGTTTAATTTACCCTAAGCTGATTAGCCAGTTTTTACCTTGCTCTCATTATTCACCCTTCATAAGAAGTAAGTCTAAATTCTAAATGCTTTTTTTTTTGCTTTTGCTTTAGACAACATTTCAATGTTTTGAATTTATTTTCTTTTCTTTTCATTTTTTTATTCTTTCTTTTTTATTGGATATTTTCTTTATTTACATTTCAAATGTTTTCCCCTTTCTAGGTCTCCCCTTCTGAACCTCCCTATTTCAACCTTTTCTCTTGATGCCCCTGTGAGGATGCTCACCCACCCACTCCTGTCTTTCTGCCCTGGCATTCCCCTACACTGGGGCATCGAACCTACACAGGGCCTCTTCTCCCACTGATGTCCAACAAGGCCATCCTCTGAGGCATATGTGGCCGGAGCCATGGGTCCCTCCATGTGTACTCTTTGGTTGGTTGTCCAGTCCACTGGAGCTCTGGGGGTTCTGACCAGTTGACATTGTTGCTTCCTCCATTGGGCTGCAAATGCCTTCAGCTCATTCATTCCCTTCTCCAACTCCTCCATTGGGGACCCTGCACTCAGTCTAATGGTTGGCTGCGAGCATCTGCCTCTGTATTTTTCAGGCTCTGGCAGAGCCTCTCAAAAGATAGCCTATCAGGCTCCAGTCTGCAAGTACTTCCCAGGATCCACAATAGCTTAAAGGTTTGGTGACTGTATATGGGATGAATCTCCAGGTGGGGCAGTCCTTTCAGTCTCTTTCCTTCAGTCTCTTCTCCATACTTTGTCTCCATATTTCCTCCTATGGGTATTTTTGTTCCTATTCTAAGTCTAAATGCTTTTATGGAAGTATGACAATGACCAATCTGGTTTCTTATAGTGAAAGAGTACGCTGGGCATGGAAGTTGGGGTACCAATTCAGTGCACCTTTCAGTAAGACCCTAAACAGGCATTGATATTTTTATAAAGCTATGTTTAGGGGAGAAAGGAAGTCTTTAACTATAGCCTTGAAATAGACGTCAAAGGGAAGTAAAGATGAGATATTGCCATTACAAGCTCTAGACAAATAATCAGGAAAAGCCAAAATAAAGGATACTTTTAAAATATCAAAATCAGAGTCCACTGGAATATCTTGGTGGGCCCACAAGAGCATACATACATTAGTCTTGTTTGTTGTTGTTTTTTTGGTTTTTGTTTGTTTTTGTTTTGGTTGGGTTGGGTTATTTGTTTGTTTGTTTGTTGATTTTATTTTGTTTGTTTTGTTTTTGTTTGTTTAGTTTTTAAGTTTTTCTTTTGGCCTACAAATTGGTCTCCAGAGTGATGAACTCGGGATACACTTTTCAGGTGCTTCAGCAGCTGTTGGAGTGGATATTAGCACAGTGTGAGGTCTTGCGCAGATGGCTTCTAGAGGAGGGGAGACAAAGAAGAAATTTTTCTATTATATGATTTTTCAATTGAACACACTGGTCCCGTCTCTCTTGCCTGCAAGTAGAAAATACAGTGCCAAACTGAACCAATATCCTGATGTCCTTCATCTTGGGTAGCATTTTTTTTTTTTTTTTTTTTTACTAAGAAGAAAAGCATCATTGAGAAATGGCTGTCTAAGCAACATTTTATTTACACTTGAGCTTAACATCAATGAATATGAGTCCTTGGATAATTAACCGACATACATCTTAGTCTTTGATTGTACTTTCCTATCAGGTGTTTAAGACAATGCCAGTGCCTCAAATTAATCATTTCCATTTTGTAATCAAGGCCAGTTGTAGTTATGATCCTCATTTGTCTCTTAAGAGCCAGACAAAGTCTTGTCCTGGATCCTTTGGCCTTCTTTGTACCATTTGTCTCATCTTCTCTGAAAATATCAAAGGCCTTGCTTGACCATGGCTTCCTTGGAGGTACTAAGGAAAGTTTTGCTTCTGTGTTGATCCTCCTATTTGTAGACTAGACAGTGGTTATATCACATGCAGTTTTCTTTCCATGGCCTCCCTGAGCAACAGGACAAGTGACTCTTCAGATCTACAGGACATGTCCAGAGATGTCCCCTGGGAACTAGTTGACCTTGGAGGGCAAGTAGCAAACAATTGTCACGTTATATTTTTCTGTCCACATTATTATAGGCCTCCACATAAAGTGGTTGAACACTCAGAAGTTCAGTTACACCAGCTTGGTATTTTTTAACTACTATTTAATGTTTAAATAAAACTTAACCCAAAACATAAAATTTATTTAAACTTTCATTACACATGTATGATTTTTCTTTTAAGGCAGTATTTGTAACTAATACCAAAAAACAGATTAATAAGAGAACCCCATTGATTTAAATAGAAGTTAGATATCAAGGTATTGAAATTCGATGTACTTATGTGTGTTGTGTATGTGTGTTTGTATTTTAAGACTTATATTTTTGATATCCTATATAATTTACCCAGACCTCCATAACTTCTTTAATATTTCTGTTTTTTTATTCTGAAATCATGCATAATTTTAATAGACTCTCATAATAATTCTACTAAATAAACGCCCCATATTCTCATTGTCCTTAGTTGGTGTAATAGTAAACTAAGCTTGCAAAGAGCACAAGTAAAAGTGTCTCTAATTGTAAAATCTGAGTTTCTAGGTTCTTCCCACTGCGACTAAGCACATGTTTCTTTTGTGTCCCAGGAGGCACACAGAGGACTGAGAGTGCATGTAGCATTCTCATGTAGCAATTCAACTTTTTGTCTGCAGAAGACTGTGGATTCTTGACTTGTCTCTCTTCAGAGTATTACAGAAAGAAGAGTGTGTAACCACTTAGCAACAGGCCCCTTCACATGTAAGCTAGTAGAACTCACAGCTCCAGATCACCAATATGAAACCCAGATGAACAATAGAAAAGAATTATGGCAGAGGGGATGTCTGTGTGGACTCTGCTTCTAAAGTTTTCAACAGAGTGATGGAATGCGTGAGACTTATGTTGTAAAGACAGATCTCAATTTACCTCATAACCTCTGAAACTAGTTAAATAAGTACAGTTTTAAGTGTTAATTTCCTTGCCTATGAAATAACACAATTAGGGGCTAGAGAGATGGCTTACTGGTTAGGAGCATTGTCTGCTCTGCCAGAGGTCTTGATTTCAATTGCCAATGTGATCTAGATCTGATGCCTTCTTCTAACATGCAGGTGCACATGCTTATATACACAATATTAATAAATACATAAATCTTTTTAAAGTTAACATAACTCTTGATGTGACCACATAATATGAGCATGTTTTTATAATCATTTTTAAAATGTAGAATTCTATATACTTCTTGTATTTGCTCAGAATTTTATAAACACATTCAGTTAAGAAAGTCAGCTGAAAACTTAATGTAAATAAGCCTACTCTTTATTATATTTTAAAAGAGAAAATATTTCATTATAGACCTTATGAGTTAAGAGTTTTGGTATTCCAGTAGCATTTTAAATTTTCATAATATTCTAAAATGTTAAAGGAAAATGATGTTATTATAGCCTTGTTGATGTTATAAGTAATAACACTAATAATACAGTAGATAAATTGCTGTTAACTTAATATGGATCTGATTCTGTGATAGGTGGCATATACACCATGGTTATCTATTTCTATTCACATAAATACATGAGCAATATATATAATACTTTTCACCCTAACAATATTCCAAAGAAGAAACAAAATGACAGTTGTTAAGTGTATTTTGCAAAAGTACATGACTAATATTTTGCTGAAAGCCAAAAGAAAGATAACCTTAAACCATGTTGCACAGCACACACTAATACCGCTGAATATGCATGTGGCCCACAGACTGAGACTAATTCCCAGCTTTAGATACTCTAAGCTCTTACTCCTTAGGTGTTGAAAAGCTAGTATTTGGTATACATTAAGAGTGAGTAAAACTTTTATTGTATTGAAAGTGAGGTATTTTTATTTTGTGCAGGGAATTTTTGCTTTACACATAGCTGGTATCCTTGGAGAACCATTCTATGAGGTAATCCAATACAACATGAAGACTATGAGACCTGGAGTTAGATGAAATCATACACTGGGTCAGGCACTTTTCCTGAGTGATGTTAGGCAAATTGTTTAATTTTCCAGAACATCTCAGTTCTCCACTGGAAACAGTGGCCCCATCTTAGAGTAGGATAAGGATACAGGTCTGTGAGGATATACTACCACAGCACTGCATGACAGAAACTCCAAAGAAGGGATCTCCTGCTTCTTCTCACAGTGAAAACAAACCCATTTGGCACTTTGGTCACAGACCTTTATGTGAGAGTGACCATCATTATTTTAAGTCTTAAGTGAAAAGGCTTATATACTGTATGTACTCTACTCTAAAAACAAAACAAAACAAAGCAAAACAAAAGCAAAATGTGTTCTAAATGAAAAACTTAGCTGCTGGATGAATACCTGATTGATGTTGACAGACTAAAGAGTCTGTCAAATATTTCATTATGCCATAGTAAATAATAAATAATTATGAAATCTAATGCCATTTTTGCTAATAGTTTCTATTTTTGAATATAACACAGATTGCACATTTTTTCATCACTCTCCTGCCCCGGAAAAGGGGTGGCTACACACCCTTCAACTGAGGCTATGGCTGAAGTGTTAAGGATTTGAGACTTTATGAAGCAAAGCTTGTAGTGAGCATACAGGATAGATATAAGACACTTTTGTGTGTCCCAAGAATTGCTTTTTATACAAACAATGTTTAGTACTGCTTTTGAATTTTATAAACTTCTAGAATGAGGAGCAAGACAGAATCACGGGGTTTTTAACAAAAGAGATCAAACCAATTAAATGGACTTTTCTAAAATTTATTTTTTCTAGTACTTGTAGCAAACAAGATTCAAACTGATTTTCTTATAAATTTGAATTTTCAAATAAGTAATGAATTATTGTTAATGTAATTTCATCTGATATCACATTTATCAGTCTTATCCTAAAAATAATTCGATATTTAACTAAAAAAGAACAAAGCATCAAGTATATTTTATGTAGAGCCTGGCCATACTATAGTTCTGTGGATAAATGAAAAAAAAAAAAAACAGTCCTACCTCATCCTATTATCAGGATTCAGAGAGAAGGTAACACACTGTAATTTATGCCACTCTTCAAGGTCTTTTAATCTCATGAAATCAGCACCATTAACATCCAAGGGACACATGTGCATCCTCCATCATGGCTGATGAAGGACTGGGTGAATGATTCCTATAGTTATCCTTTGGGTTGCTGCCTTCTCTTGCTTTTGCACAGCCTTCTGGCCCTTAAACATTTCAATTTCTCCATCTAATAAGCTAAAAAAATTTCATATCTTAAATCATTACCCAATGAGAAAAGTTGCACAGCATTTGTAACATCATTATTTATAAACTACATAAATAACCTAAAAATGACAAAAAGTTATCATTTATCTTCTGTTCACTTTCATTAAAAAGTACAAATTGCATCCATTTTCTGCAAAGAGCACAGTTTATTACAAAATATTGTAAAACAATCTAGATTTTGATATCAGACAAATGTAGTATTTGATTATATTTTTATAACCTGATAAATCTCTGAGAAGCAGCTTTGAAATCTCTAACTTCACTTCTTCAACTTTAAATTGGCTTAGTAATATTCATACCTCATAGAATTGTGATTGTATAGGAACACAATATATGTGAACCTTCTGTCGGGGGTATATATTCATGGAAACTACCCATGAAGATTTTATTTACTGTTTTTCTATTACCATTGGCACAGAAATCACATGGAAACACTAGTGACCTATACGACATTGAACATCTATGTTTTCTGTATCTTAAGCCTGGCCTTGACATTAGCTGCATGAGCTAATTTCCTTACCTGTATTAATTGTTGTATCTGTAGATAACAGCATATCTCTGTCTTGATCAGAGAAGCCTCTACTTATAGCAGATGACAGTTAACACAGAGACACCCTCTGACTTTTCAACCTGGAGAGAACAAGACAGTGGAATGTCTTCCCCCAAATTGGACATTCATATCACATGATTGTTCTCCAAGGTTCAGGGATTATCATGGAAGAGGAGTTGGAACGATTGTAAAATCCATAGGTAGTTGATAACATCAGAAAACATTGTTTTTCAGACACAGCAGGGAAGTGTGAACTCACAAGACTTGTGACAGCATGCACAAGAGCTTCACAAGCCCTGTAAAGTAATATCTCAGCATAGAAGGGGGGAGCCTGACATTAAACCCAATGCTGGCTGAGGAACTCATAGCATTTTATGGGTACTGAGAAAAGTCAGTTTTCTTTAACACCTCACTCTAATAAGCTAACTGGATACAGGACATGCCAAGTCCTCAGACTGCATTGGAATCAGAAACTTTTGAGATTAGAATTATATAAGATAATGCTGTAAAGACTGGAAGATGTAACTAATGACATAACTTGGTACCAGGTAGATACCAAGGAGCTCAAGGGCTCCTACATGAGAAACAGATTTTCCTTTTTTTTTTTTTTTTTTAATTGTAGCTAAAAATCACATCTGACATTCTTTTCTGTATATTTTTGGTTGACAGATGACAATCCAGATGAGAAACCAGACAACAAGCCTGATGATTCTAGTAAAAATCCAGAGCCAGAATTCCCCAAATTCTTAAGCATTCTGGGTTCAGAGATCATTGAGAATGCAGTGGATTTTATCCTTCGCTCCATGTCCAGGGGATCGTAAGCAATGAGACAAACTTTTTTTTGGTAGCTTCATTGTAGATAATGATCACATTCCTGAAAATAAGTAAAATGGAACAAGCATATTCATTGTGTTTTGAAAAAAAAGTCACACTACCTTAAGTTACATTTTATATGTACATGTTTGCCCTGAAATTTTCTGGTCTGAGAGTGCTTCATTGATATATTTTTTAATCATAATGCTTTAAAATCTCTGGGCCATAATAAGAAGGACAACAAAACTTGTTGTCCAAGTTTTGGTCCTGATGATGAATGTTATAAGTGCTGTGTTTGGTGTAACAAGTGAGACTCCCATTTCCATTTCAAAAAAATCATAAGAATAAAACATTTTAATTAAAAAAATTAAGAAAGTAAAGGAAAAATGAGACAGTGTGGTAGGTGTGGTCTTCCTAAAATTCCCCTAAATCTACCTAATATTGGCTCTCCTCTTCTCTTTGTCAAGAAGTTTTATGGAATTTGAAGACGACCCTGGACAGCAACCTTCAAAAGTAACCTCCTAAGGTGATTTCATTACTCTCATCTGCTTCCTCCTGTGCCATTCTCTTCTCTCTAGTAGTGATATAAGGCTTAGATATAGGACATAAAATCTTGGCATGAGAGTAATGATTAAGCCTTGATGCATTCTAAAATAAAACATTTCCATCTTGGTTAGGTGATGTCTGTTGTGTACATCTTCAGAATTACAGCCTGTCCCAACTTCTGTTGCCATTCAGGCTGGGAAAGTTCTTTTTATCGCTGATTCCATTTCATAATTTGGGTGTGGCCAATGTGAGCTCAGAAAGCCATTATTGCATTACCCCAGAACATAGCCTACTCTATCGTGAGCTTTTAATGATAAAAATAAGACTTGGGCATTGTAATCAAGATATGCCCAAGACACATAATCCTGCCTTGCTCTCAAAGATAGATAAGCTTCTGAAAACACCGACTTGTGTGTTCCTGTCTCCATCTTCTCCTCAGGGAAAAGCTTTCCTCATGTTTCAGGTGCCCAAATACTCATCTTCATTCAGGCAGCCACTTAAGACTTGCCAACATTTGTGCCCATGTCCAAAATCCTTACAGGACCAACCTGAACTTCAGTGTAGGAGGAATAAAGTGGATGAGGCAACCAGAGGAATAAAAGACCATGATAGTACAAGTCCAACCTGTACCGTGGACACCTGAGGTCTGTAGCTCCATCAACAGGGAGCCCAGCCTCTCTAATCCTCATTTCAATGTTTTGAATGTGAAAAACTAGAGAAATGTCATGGTTCCTGAGTATAATGACGAGACTTCTTTTTTGACTATGCACTAAAAAAGTTGTGAACAGAGAGATTTCTGGATGAACTCTAGATGCTATCATAATCCATGAGGAATGGTTCAATATGGTGCTGTAAATAAATAAATAAATAAATAAATAATTTTGATAAGAAACGTCTATTTAAATGACCACAACATGATAACTCATGGGTTGCACTTAATGGGTAGTTGAGATGTTTTGGTTCTATGGTAACTGTCTTGTTTAATCAAAAGCATGTCATCACTTGACAGTTAAGTGATTCACAGCAATGTCTGTTTCTCCAGCTCAGAAGATTTGTCCAAACTTCTACTTATTCCCTAAATTAAGATATACAGACTAATGAGGCTAGAGAGATAAATTAGCAATTTATGAATGGTTACTGCTTTTCAAAGGACCTGTGCTTGGTTCCCACCTCCCATGTAGGAGCTTTCAAAAGTAACTGACTTCAGCTCCATGGCAACCAAGACTCTACCCTCCTTGAACACATGCTTCCATACACAGAGAGACATGAGTATAAGCAACATTATGCTTTTAAAAATATACACAATTAAAGCCAATTGATAGATGATCAATAGACATCCTATGTTTCTCTTAGCAATTTGTTTAACACCATTTCATACCACTTATCACTGTTTTTGCACACTACTTTAATGAATATTTAACCCATGCCAGTCATGCATTCACCAGTACTGTCATCACTGAGAAGCTCCTCATCTGGGCTATCACTGAGCTCAGTGTACCTTGAGAACATGTAGGAAAATGATAGGTACTTATGAAAGGGCCTGGGGAATGCCTTGGGAAAGGACAAACAAGGAGCCCCTGGAGGAGGAGTGGTGAGCATAATGTCTGTACAAAAAAAAAAGTGAATGGTACTAAATCAACACACAATATAAAAAGATAAAGGGTGTGGTGGAAATCAGAAAAATAATCCTCTCATCCTCACATTACTTGAATTAAGAAAACATTTATTTTGACACACAAATATTGTGCTTAGATTTACTATGTCCTACCTAAAAATAGGTAAATTAAATAGGATGTTCTGGTGCAGAATCAAATCTGGGCACACTATTGCATCTCCTTGGGTCAGCTTGCTCTCCTCCAATCATGAGAGAGATGTGACTGCTGTGTCTTTCCCTTCTGCCAAATATCCAGGTAATAGTGAAAGTGATGTTTCTTAACCATCCTTAAGATTGTTCTTCATTCATTCCATCCTCATCCTTGTTGCTGTGTGTTTGCTTCAGTATCTTGATTTTTTAAAATTTTTATCTTTAATATATTTCTAACTTCATTTATAGGATAAAGATGGAAAACTACTTTTGGTTGGTTGGTTGTTTTCCTGAAACCAGTACAACAGTTGATTTTATTGCAAATTCTCTCCTTCTTCAAAGTACAGAAGCATTAACATTTTAACAAAAAGGTAGAAAGTCTTCATCATCATTATTTGCTAAGTCAGAATGTCAATTGTTCTCTCTATTTGTGTTTTGAAGGGCACACCCATTTGGCAGCCATGCAAAGCAAGGACAGCCAGATCCTGAACATCCTGTTTTGTTTCACAAGTCCTGCAGAGCCAAAGACCTCAAGACAGCTCCCATCAAGTCACTGGGAATTGAGCCCCAGTTTCAGCCAAATACAATTCATTTGAGCTCCTTGATTTTGCCTTCCTCTATCTGAAGGAAAAAGTCAGAAAATAAGTATCCTCTTTGAGTTTTAGAATTGCATACTTGTGTGTGTGTGTTTGTGTGTGTGTGTGTGTGTGTGTGTGTGTGTGTTGGGTTGGGCATATGAACCTATGTGATACCCGGAGCTACTGATGATGTGAAGACCAGAGGAGAGCATCCATAAGCCTTTTCGATTTTTATCTGTCTACCTTAATTCTTTAAGATGAGGTGTCTCCTAGAACATGGAACTTGAGAGTGTTGCCTGGTTAGCAGTCCAAGTAAGCCTCTTGCCTCCACCTTCCATAATGCTGAGTTTACAGGGCTGGGTAAAAACATAGTACTTATAGTATATAGTATATATTTTGTTACTTAGTTACTTAGTTACTGGGTTAAAAACTCAAGTTGCACACCAAGCACTCTTAACTACTAAGGTAGAGACTTAGCCTCTTTTAGATTTTAATTCACAAATTTGTACCTGGGCAGTAATTTTACTACAACAAATCAATGCAATACCCATATAAATAACACACTACTGTCATCCATTCTGAACTGAGTCTTTCAGGATGGGATGGGATCTGGTACAACGTCAACACTGGATTTGGAGAGGGGTTACATAGTTGCTGTTCAAGGACTCGAACAATTCTCAGTTCTTCATAGAACATTTTCTCTTTTCAACCTCTGCTGTTGTCTTTCCCCAACTTTCAATAAGACCCATATATTCAGGCAACATATACATTTTTTGAAAAACAAAGCTTTCTTTCATATAAATAGTGATTTTTTTCACTTTATGAGGATATGGTCTCACTAAAACTTCATAATCTCTGTGAGATTGAAGAGAGATAGTGAGGCTCCTCATGTTCAACAGGGATCAAGTACAGGATGTCAAGAGACAAGAAGACAAACTGGGTAACCACCAAACAAACAGGAACATGTAATTGTAAACACAGCATCTGCAACATCCTGTAGACATGGTTCATAGCACTGTTACTCTGACCTCACAAATTCCTGCCCTAACTGCATAGCTTGTGGAGTCAGCATTATGCCCTTCATGAAAGTGCTAGGTGGAAGGAAAGCTTCAATTTAGATGAATTCAAATTGTATGAATTCCTTCCACCACTCCCCATTTTTTTTTTCTGGGAAAAAGTTTCAGTTACCTCACAGTGGTTAATCCTGCCAGAGCTGACCACTTTCCATCACTTCTCCTATATCTCCTTCCTTTGCTTCTTTTCTCCAGGTACATAGAAGGAATTTTCAGGCATTTATCTCTAGAATGTTCTTTTTCACACTTGAACATTCTTTGCTATCACTCTTCTTTAACATATTGCCATACAGTAGTGGCATGTGGATTTACCTTCATTTCATCAACTCCTCTCTCCAAGACTAGCTTCTCAGAAATCTCACCATAGGTTCTAGTGTTTAACATCACGTCTGCTGGATAGTACTTTCTATGCTATTTGGGATGTCTCACTTCAGTCCATCAAGTTCATCTCTTAACATGACACTCAAACTTGATTTATTTCATTTATTCATTAGAATGTTGTACTTACATATTTAATAAATACACATGTATATATACATTCATGCATGCCTTTAACAATTAATGAAAAACGAGGCCATGAATCTACAAGAAATCAAGGATGTGCATATGAGATGGTTTTCATGTAGGGAAGGAAAGGGGGAAATGATGTAAATCCAATATAATCTGAAAATATTAAACAAGTAATTTTTATCTCTTTGTTGTTTGTTTTCCTAGCTAGGGTTCTCTGTGTAGTCCTGGCTGTCTTGGGATTCACTCTGTACATGAAGCTGGCCTCATACTCATAAGAGATATTCCTGCTTCTGTTTTGCAAGTGGTGGGATTAAAGGTGTGCACCAAGACCACCCAGCAAAAAATATTTTTTTGATTTTTTTATTGGGTATTTTATTTACATTTTAGATGTGATCCCATTTCTCTACCCTCTCCCCACCTAGGAACTTCCTATCCCATCCTCCCTCCTCATGCTTCTATGAGGATGTGCCCCCACCCATACGTCCACTCCCACCTCCCCACCCATGAATTCTCCCACACTAGGCATCCAGCCTTCATGGGACCAAGGATTTCCTCTCCCACCTATGTCCGACAAGGCCATCCTCCCATATATATACAGCTGGAAATATTTTTTTAAAACAGAAAATACATAGAATAAATATTAAAAATATTTTAAAAAATGGAAATGTAATCCAATGAGACAGTAACCATGACTCTTTTGTTCAAAGTTCCTTGCCAAGTTGTGAGCAGTAAAAGCAGACACAGTAGTAAATATTTCTTGTACCTATCATTAAGGAAAAAATAGAAACAATGGAAAGTTAACTTAAGGGGAAAGCATTATGAGTTCAAAGTGACCATTATTTCAAGCCCAATGTTGCTTTTAAGTGGCTTAGAGTCTCCATACAAAGGGTGAGTGTCTAATCAAGGAGTTACATACAGAACAGCATAACCATGAAGACAGTCATGGCAGTGTGAAATATGGAGCAGCATCTCTTGTGCTCTGTAGAAAGATGTGGGACAACGTGTCAAAGGCAGCAGTATTAGAGTATTGACCTGATAGATAGTAAAGGAGAAAAAGGAATGGCAATTCTAAACTAGGTAACCTTGGCAACTTTTTGAGGGCTGCATATCAGTTAGAATGCTTGTTTGTAAATAACATCTTCCAGTTGCCACACATGTGTATTAATGAAGGGTCTATATTCACTACCTTAAAGACCCAGATTTTATTACAGCACCATTCTCAATGTGACTCTGACTGTCTCTTATGAGATTTTCATGAACGACAATGGTAATGCTTCCTGGGTAAAGTACCAGGAAATAATGGTATGATATCATTTTAAAATGATAATGACTATTATGAGAAAGACTTGGAAGTATAGCAGTTACTTTATTGATTAGAATTGACACTACTGTTAAAAGGTAGGGTAGATCTGCATTTCATGGTGTATAACAAATTTTATAGTTTATTGAATCATGGCTGATGCATTATATCCAGAAAATTTAAGTATATATTTCAGGAATTTTGATAAACGTGTACCCCCAAACTGTCATCTAATAAGATACTGAGCATGTTCATTATATGTAAACTTTTCTCTTGCCATTTATAATCTATTTGCTTTCACAATAGATTGATGTTAACTTTCTCTAGCCTAAAGGTTGATTTTTAAGGTACTATACATGCAGTTCTGTCTCAGGCACTAAAATAACACTTGACAACATCGTGGGGTTAGTTGGCTTACATGGTTCCTGGGCTAACTTGGGAAATCCAAATACACTGTTAACCCACCTCCACATTCAGATAAAGTGAGAAGGCAGACATAAATCTGGCTTTTCCTATTATCAATACAATTTGCTTGGAAACATGGGTAGAACATGCATTAACCTAAAAATAAATCACTAGAAACAAAATTGAGACCAATTTATCTCCTATAATTATTTGGGAGAATATCTAAAGTATGAGTCTATTCAAAGACTTTAATATGTTACTCATGCATTCATAAATTCCATGGTGGGTATTATCACACTCCATGGACACTGGCAGATGCTATACTTTACTCTCTTTGAACTTCCCTAAAGTGAGAGATGATTACAATCAATCATTCATGAATGCTTAATTCTGTTTAGAAAGACATGTTCAAAAAAGAAAACAATTGTTTCTTTTATGACCTATTAAAATTGTATCTTGCCATTACAAGTGATCATGGAGGTTTTAAAAGAAGTAATATTTGTGTTGATATGTGGACAGAATAATAAACAACACGGCAAAATGATCAAATGTGACAAAATCTCAAAAAGAAAAAAAAAGTCAGAAAAAAGACATTTAAAGTTGAGTGAGTGATATTTTTAATAGTCCTATGCTTGCCCACAGAAGAAACACAAAAATAACCAAGCTGTGAACAAGAATCAATGAAGTCAAGGAGAAATGTAATCTTATACAATCTCACATTTTGTCCTAAAAAATGCTTCCAAAATCTAAATAAAAATGTTTAAGCATTAAAATTATTAATGTAAACACTGACTTACATTTTAAAACTCCACTTGCTTGATGTAGAGACAAGATGAAATTAAAAGGCAGGTTTAGGAGCACTTGTAAGAGGTAGACAGACCAAGGCAAACTAGTGTCAGTGCAGAGGAGTGATGTAGGAGAATACAAGAAACTAGGAGCTCACCCACACAGATGCGGTCATGAGTCAGATAGTATCTGTCGGAGAGAGGGCAGTATCAATAAAGAATAGTAGGTGGCTGACTAAAGTCTCAGTATGAGTGGTGATTCCATTCTGGGAGATGGAGGACAGCAAACCAAAATTATTCAAAATCTTTCTGTGTGGGTAGAGAAAGAAATGGCCATGATTCAGACACTCACCTCTTGGCTTCTACTTTTCTGCTTGTACAGTCTCAATTTATGTTCCCTGAATCTGCTCAAACAACTTTAGGCAACACAGATATAGGTCATTTCTTTGAAGATGCCAAGTTCTCTGCATTATGAGCATATTCACTCCATCAACTACTTTCTAGAGCATTTATTTGGCTAACCTGGCCTCTGTAAGATCTCTAGATGAGTGAGGCATGTTGGTTTCACTTGTTACTGTATGTTTAATATCAATTTAAAATACTGCAATCAATATTCAATGAACATTTATTGAATAAAATATATATACAAAGCAACAAATAACCAATAATTATCATTTTTAGTTACTCAGTAGATAGGTTTATACTTGATTAAGTTACACTCCTGGTTAGGGGCATTGCAGAGAATGAACTTTGATATAAGTATGTTAAACAAAAGAGTGTCTATATCTGTGTGTTGAACAGGCTTTAACATAATGCTTGAAAAAAGATCCTGGCACTAAGTCTTTTATAAGGCAGCAATTTTAAAAGTATACCTAAAAGCTCTAGAAGTAAAAAAAAAAGCAAGCACACAAAATTGGAGTAGAAAGCAGAAAATAATCAACATTAGGGCTGAAATCAATTAGTTAGAAACAAAGAAAACAATACAAAGAACCAATGAAACCAAGAGCTGGTCCTTTGAGAAAATCAACAAGATAGAGTAACCCTTAGCCAAACTAAGCAAAAGACAGAGAGAAAATATAGAAATAAAGTCAGAAGTGAAAAGGGAGACATAACAACAGACACTGAAGAAATCATTAAGTCTTACTTCAAAAGGCTGTATTCCACAAAATTGAAAATTTTTCAAGGAAATGAACAATGTTTTAGACAGGTAACACTTACAAAAGTTAAATCATGTTCAGGTAAACTATTTAAAGAGCCTTGTAACTCCTAAAGAAATAGAAACAGTCATTAAAAGTTTTCTACCCAAAACGAGCCCAAGGGCAGATGGTTTTAGTACAGAATTCCCTCAGACTATCAAAAGAGAGAGAGAGAGAGAGAGAGAGAGAGAGAGAGAGAGAGAGAGAGAGAGAGAGAGATAACAGTAATACTCCTAAAACTATTTCATAAAGTGTAAGCAGAAGGAACACTGCCAAACTCATGCTCTGAAGTCACAGTCACCCTGATACCTAGACCACACAAAGACCCAACAGAGCTAAGCAGAAAATTCTCAACAGAGGAATTTTGAACTGCCAAGAAGCACTTAAAGAAATATTCAACATCCTTAGTCATGAGGAAAATGTAAATCAAAACAACCCTAAGATTTCACCATATACAAATCAAAATGACTAAAATAAAACACTCAAGTGATAGTACGTGCTGGCAAGGATGCGGAGCAAGGAAAACACTCCTCCACTGCTTGTGGGAGTGCAAACTTGTAAAACCACTTTGAAAATCAGTTGGGCAATTTCTCAGAAAACTGGGAATAGCTCTACCTCAAGACCCAGCCATACCATTTCTGGGCATATACCCAAAATATACCACACAATACCACTGGGACACTTGCTCAGCTATATTCATAGTAGCTTTGTTCATAATAGCCAGAACCTGGAATCAACCTAGTTGTCTCTCAACTGAAGAATTGATAAAGAAAATGTGTTACATCTACACAATGGAATACTATTCCACTATGAAAAACAAAGACATCATGAATTTGCAGGCAAATGGATGGATCTTGATATCATCCTCAGTGAAGTAGCCCAGTCCCAAAAGAACATGTACACATGGTATGTGTTCAGTTTAAAATAGATATTAGTCATAAAATACAGGGTGCCCATGCTATATACTTCACACACCCAAGGAGGCTGGCCAGGAAGAAGGGCACAGGGAAGGATGCTTGAGCTTCACTTGGAAGGGGGAATGGAATGGAAGTGAAAAGCAGATGGAGGGAGGGATCTGGTTGGGAGAGGTGCTCAGAAAGGGTGTGGGGGGCTCCAGGTCATGTGTGAGGAGGGGCAGGAGAGATAGATGGATGGCTATGAGAATGAATGGAAACATGCAACACACAGGGGTTGGGGGAGTTAGGGAACATCTCTAGGAAGAGACAGAGACCTGAGATAGGGGAGGCACCCCAGAATCAATAGGGTCAATAGCTGTGACCCACATCATTGAGGAAATGGAGCCTGGGGAGATTGCCTCCTATGGCCAAGCAGGAATCCCGGACCAGCCCATGTATGTTCTTTGGTTAATGGCTCAATCTCTGAGAGCACCAGGGGTCTAAGTTCCAACCAGTATTTGACTGTGGGTGTATGGCTCTGTCTGAGTCAGTTGATTGGTGGGACATCTCAGAGGACAGCCATTCTAGAAGCATAATTGAGTACCATTAATAGTGTCAGGGATTGGTGCTTGAACATGAGATGGATCCCAAGTTGAGACGGTTACTGGTTGGGCATTCTTTCAGTCTCTGCTCCATCTCTGTACCTGCATTTCTTATAGACAAGATAAATGTGAGGGGTTGAAAGTCTTGTGGGCAGCCTGGTGTCCCTATTGATTCACTGGGATTCTTGTATGGCCAACATTATTTCAGATGTTAGATTTAGCAGAATAAATAAATAATCTATATGTGCTTTGTCTGAGGATTATGTATTAAAAGCATTTTAAAGCTATTGGATGGCCTTAATGTAACTACAGATTTAATAGAAATTTCAGTCTTGGGGTTGCAATGATATTAGCATGGTCTTTGTCTTGTTGAAGGTTACTTACTTTTTCTATTTTTTTTTTTTTTTTTTTTTTTTTAGAGAAAATGGTTTATTTCATCTTATATCTTACAGTAGATTATAAATGGTAGTTAGGACAGGAAATTAATCATGAACTTGGAAGCAGGTACTGAAGAAGAGATCATGAAGGAATAGAATTACCATCTTGTGCAGACTGATTTCTTATTCCAGCTGTTCAGGGATGGTACTTGCAATAGTAAATCATCAGCCAAGAAAATAAAATTTTTTATTAGTAGAATAAGATGAGGAATCTGGAAACATGAATACATAAAGAATGGTAGGTAATGAACAAAACTGTCTTACAGAGAGAGAAAGGAATGAGTATGTCCTATGATGCATGCTGGACTATTTGTCCAATAATAGTCTCTAGAGAGTGAGACTCAAGAGGAAATTTGTCTAGTTATATTCTTGAATGAACACAGGCTGAGCCACAGATATATTCATTGCTTTATTCATACTTTTCTAGACTCCCTAAACTCTATGACATTCAGTCTATAAGTGATAGAAAGATCCAGCCAGCCAGAGTGAGCACATCCTTCTCTTTTCACTCCCTCCTTAAATCTCTTTGTGCAGATTTTATACCAGGTGTGAAAGGGCCTCCTGGAAAATAGAAACACAAAGATAAATATGATAAGCCTTCTTACCTATAATTAGTATGTTTCAAAAATATTCACTTTCAGTCTCCTATTTGACAACATTGTGCTGATGTTGAAGGAAAGACTCAGTGGGTCTTATCAAGGATCCCAAGGCTCTTCCGGTCTGGACCAGAGCACTGAGCAGATCTTGGATGTCAGCTCTGCCCCCAATCTCCAAGAACCCAGAGGAAGCAGGGATCCCAGGTGCTCTTACTTGGGCAGTATCTTAGGTAAGCAGACAGCAAGGCCTGCCCCAAACAGGGAGTAACTGGGACCCACAAGGACCCAGGAAGTCACTCCCAGCCTGGAACACTGGTTCCTTCTGGTCTGGGCCTGAGCACTGAGCAGATCTTGGGTGGCAGCTCTGCCCCCAATCTCCAAGAACCCAGAGGATGCGAGGATCCCAGGTGCTCTAACTTGGGAAGTATCCTGTCTGAGCTTGACCACTGAGCAGATTTTAGGCCCCAGAGCTTACCCCAATAGTTACACCCACCCCACAAATTCTAATACAACCAAGAAAATAGGAAAGGCAGGCTCCAGTCAGGGACAAGGCAGGTAGCACTAAGGAGATACAGATGGCAAAAGGCAGGTGCAAGAACATAAGCATCAGTAACCCAAGGTACTTGGCATCAATAGAACCTAGTTCTCCCACACAAGGAAGTCCTGAATTCCCCAATCACTAGGAAAGCAAGATTCAGATTTAAAATCATGTGTAATGATGATGATAGAGGACTTCAAGAAGGACATAAATAACACTCTCAAAGAATTTGAGGAGAACACAGGTAAACAGGTAGAAGCCCTTAAAGTGGAAACACAAAAATTCCTTACAGACTTACAAGAGAACACAACCAAACAGGTGAAGGAATTGAACAAAACCATCCAGGACATAAAAATGGAAGTAGAAACAATCAAGAAATCACAAAGGGAGATCACCCTGGAGATAGAAAACCTAAGAAAGAAATCAGGTGTCATAGACACAAGCATCACCAACAGAATACAAGAGATAGAAGAGAGAATCTCAGGTGCAGAAGATATCATAGAAGATCAGATGCTCCAACATTCTGTAGTATAGGGACTGTCCAGGTGTCCAGCGGTCTCTATAAATTGGCTATGTTTTAGAAACTATGCTTTGTGTTTCCCATAATCTCAGTTAACTCAGTCATTCTGGATTTCTGATGGGTTGAAAACTTATAGTCTCATAACCAGTCCTTGCTATTTACTTTGAGAGAAAACATTTGAGAGGATGGTTTTCAGCTGACATTCATTCTAAAGCCAAGAAAAAAAAAAAAGCCAGGCTCAGAACTAAGTCTTTTATTTAGGAGAGATGACAGGGGTTCTGCTTAGTCAACAAAATGATAGACTGGGTATTAGGTCTATCTTGCACCTTACTGACATAAATTAGTATAGTTATGCTCTAACTGTATTTTGAGAGAAAAGTTTTATTTTAACAGGAAGGGTGATATGTAGGAGGAGCTAAGGTGAGAGGAGTACAGAGAAAAGGAGGAGTAAGGAGAGGAGGAGAAGAAGGAGAGGAGGAGCTAGGAGATGAGACAGAAAGAGAGAGGGGGGCCAGACATGGAGGCGGATATTCACATGTCTCCACCAGTCAACGATAGTTGATATATCTAGATTGGGTATTAGGTTACACTTCTGATTTATATTGAGCATTACCAAACTTATAAAGCCTTTGGTTGACATTAAAAATTTTGTATAAAAGCAAAAAGAAGAAGAGGGTATGTAATAGGGGTTTTCTAGGGAGGGGAAATAAGGAAAGAAGATGGCATCTGAAATGTAAATAAAATATCGAATAAAAAATAAATTTAAAAAAATAAATTAAATAAATGCATAAGTAAATAAATAAATAAATAATTTTAAAAAAGGATCCCAAGGCTATGCGATTACATAAAGTCACAGCTTAGACTGTTCAAACATTCTTTCTGTATATGCAGATGTTTTGCTTTTTGGAGTACCTGGGATATGCACATATCTTGAGTATAACCAATGAAGAAGAAATAATACACTTATAAGTGATGGGAGTTCATTCAGGTAGCATTTGTTCTCTCTGGAAATAAGAACAAATTATAATTACCAGAAGCTTCTTCACAGCCTCTGAAGCCTCTGGCCCCAGCTCATCCACACACTTCTTCAGCCCTTCCACCAGATGTTCTACAGAAATGCCCAGGGTTTTCAGAAGCATCTTCAGGGGATCAAATAAGGGAATAAGGTTGTCCAAAGGTAAAGGTAACACTTTGTCAACAGGAAGAGGAACACTGTTGATTAGAAAGGCAGTGGCTGCAGAGCAAAAGAAAGCAAAGAGTGAACCATGGTACAACCATCCCTGTTGAAGATTACATCCCCTCGCTTTGTGCCCATCAACATCTCCAATATACATCCACTCCTTTGGATTTACCATGCATATTGATAGCTTTGGGACATGACATGTGGTATGCCAGTCCATCACCCTAGAACTTTCTCCAGACAGCTACAACCTTTTTTTCCTCTTGTGGTCTGGTTCCTTATTAAATGTTACCCCTTAGAGAAGCCTACGGTAGCCAGTAAATTTAAACAGAATCTTTGGTTTCTTTTCTCTCATATTTTTCTTATTGATATCTATAACATTATGTGTGTGTGTTATTTTACCAACATCATCCTTTCTCTGGAATAGAAGCTACATAAGAGTATGGAGTTTATGCTTGCTGCTGGCCCAATGTTCAGAACTCATTGTGTCATGCAGTAAGGGAAAGTACTGGAAACTCATTCAGTAGATACTATAGGTTCACTGAATAAGAGAGTATTTTGTATATAGGTTGTCCACAGTCATAGCCTTTAGTCAAAGGAGACATGTCATAAAGCTTCTCCAGTCAAGGCCAAGCACGGATGAATTGTATTAGAGTACATGAAATCAATTCAGTTCAGTGTTACCCCATAACTGTCATCAGTTAGAATAGGAACAGTTCTGGGTTAAGAAGAGTGAAGACAATTAGATATAAATCAATGTGGTGTAAAATAAATGTGAATGCATAAAGAATGGCTTGTCATCTGTCCAGAGTGGGGCCACAGTGAAGAATTTCAGTGGGTGTGGCCAAAAACTAGGTAATCAGGCATTGCAGAAAAAAAATCAGTCAAGTAAGATATCTGAAAGCCTTCAATGCCATACCCATAATTACAAAATATTTTCCTGAGGACAGTAGAGAGTTATCAAGGTTCTTCATTGGGAAATTGTACTTTATATCTTTGATTTAAGGAATAGTGGTCAACTAGGGATAAAAAAGGTCAGGGAGGATGAGGGACAGGAATAAATCAGAAGAGATGTATAGAGGCTAAATAAGGTACTTATAAAAGGCAGGTGTAGAAAGAAGGGAAGCTGAACATGGTTAGTTCTGGATGTATGAATGTATGCATATGTCACAGTGAAGCCTATCAATTTGTACAGTTGACAAGTTAATAATTACAAATTAAAACATTTTTTAATTTTCCAGCTAAAAAGAAGGGAAATTACTTGGCATAGAAGATAAGTAGAATAGAAAAATATGCATAATACAGTTTTAGAAAAATCTGTGCAGATATCTATATGTTATGTGCATGTGAGCATTCACCTAACAAGTTGTATCTTAGTAGCTAAGATTTTTCTGAGGTTCATTATTTCTCTGAAAAACTGTTTCCTGATTCCTGATTCAAAGTATGAAACTGGAGCCTGTCCCTTGCCCATCTGCATCTTCTGTAACCTAATTTCTCCTCAAATTTTATTTTCATAGACTGCTAGTTATTTTGATCTGCGATCCTTTCTTCTGCAATCTTTGTCTAGAAAAAAGTTCCTTGCACACTAAGGGACAAAGAAATATTCAAATATGGCCAAATTTCTCAACAAGAAAAATCTAGTAAAAGCAACCATCTTTGGTCAAGATTCTAAGTACAGGTAGCATTTAAAATCTCATGATTAATCTTCATGACGTTCACATTAAACACGTCTACAAGTTTCTAGAGTTTCTATATCTTTGTAGATAACAGTCTCCAAACATTTTACCCTTGGTGAGCAATGGCTACTATCAAGGATTTTTCTCAAGGACCCAAACATCTCATCCTGATAGTTACAGCAACTCTCTCTCAAAGGACTTCTAACGACCCATGTTCTGTACCTTATTTGAAAATTAAGCACTTCACTGCCCAGTACAGTCACTGAACCCTGCCTGTATACCTCACTGGAGAGTGCAGTACAGCAAATTCTGTAGAAAGCTCATCCTCTGTCCCACTATAACCTCATTTACAACAGTCTTTATAGCTGATAAATGTACCTACTTCAGGAGAATCAATCTAGCAACCTAACTAATTTACTGTGTTTTAGGAATAGTACTTATATTGAGTTACAGATTGATTGACTGAGGAGCGCCACTATCTTCCAACAGTTATAATTTTCTGTGACTCTGAGACTCCTTTTACCACACTCTATTGCCAGTATGCCAGTTTTAGTTGTGTTATTACAATAGTAATAGAAAAAGAGAGAGCTATCAATATTCCAGATAGTGACTTACCAGAATAACCACAAATACAGATGATCACCACCAGAAAGATAGGTACCAGCTTCATAGTTGTTGCCTGTGTTGTTTTCTTGGACTTTGGGTTGCAGTCAGAAAACCCAACAAAATCACAGTATCACAAGTTCTGCTCACTGTCACTGGACAGCTGCCTTTCCTCACAGGTACTAATATATGCACTAAGACCCAAATTTCAACCACTGCCTGTTGGCTTAACTCAGCAAAAAAGACCATGAAGGGTGTACTTTCTAACTAAACACTCTGGAATGTTTTCTACTTTTCATCACATTCTCGTGAGAAACAAAGCTACTCACAGAAGTAGTCTCAAGTAGTTCTTTCCCAAGCCCTCACATAAAAATGATGACAGATGGCAAAGGATTTCCTCCTGGAAGAACACTAAAGCAGAAAAGAAGGCTTTCTGTTGAGATTAGGGGAATGTTTTTCTATAGTATGTTTTCTGTTTATTTAAAATTTAGAGAATTGCTTTACTTGTTGAACTTCTAAGATTTAGCTGACTGGCACTGCCATGTTTCTCTTAAAATTACCCACTGATCAGTATTCACATATTAACTAAACACAAGGTCAACAGATTTCTGTTACCTTTTTAATGTCCTCTAGAAATCCGGGAAAAATTGAGTGTACGTTCATCTATCATCCTCTATGTTTGTGTCTGTGTCATCTATAGCATCATCTCTGTCAATCTACATTCTGAGAAACAATCTATTTCCAAGGCTGCCCTCCTAGGACCCAGGGCTCAGCAGTGGGACACCAGAATGACCACATTTTTAAACATTTACTGGAGTTCACTTGAGGCATTGGCTGACAGTTGAATGTAAGGAAGGGTACAAAAAAAAAAAAAAAAAAAAAAAAAAAAAAAAAAAAAAAAAAAAAAAAAAAAAAAAAAAAAAAAACCTTCAATAGGGGCAACAGGGAACAGAGTTCATTTGGTTCCTGGAATAAGTTCAGAACCCACTGACCCTATTTTACAATTTCCAAAACCAAAAACAACAAAACAAACAAACAAAAAAACTAAGAAGACAAAGTGTGCTGTCAGTCCCTTAATATTTCAGGTAAATCTTGCCTTCACCTGAAGGCATGGAATTGCTTTAAAGATTTGATAAATTATGCAAAGGAATATGTACGCTAAATTAAAATTAATGCATAGGTCATCTGTTACTAACTTCTATACACTCTTGACTGTTGCACTGTCACTAATTTGAGCTACCTGATCAACTGAATGAAAAGACTACAGCTCACTCCTGTGCAAAGTCAATGCTGCTTTCTCTGCTGTATACAGCGTCTGTTTCTCAGACATCTTAATATTCATATTAGTACATGATGTGGCTACGTTAAACCCTTAAAGTCATTTCCCATAAACCTCGTGGCATTTATTTTGGCACAGTAAACCTCTGCTATTTTTATTAGGGCTGCCATGGAATAGTTTGATTTAAAAAGCTCTTTCTCTCTACCTCTCTCTCTCTTTTGCTCTCTCCCTCTCCTCCCTCTCCCTCCCTTCTCTCTCTGTGTTTCTGTGTCTGTGTGTCTGTGTACTAACCAAGTAAAGGCAGCACCAGAGCCCACTGACATACTGACACTGTTTAAATTGTCAAACTTTAACTCATTTAATCTATCTGGCTTAGTATTTCCCTTGGAAATAGCAGGAAAACTCTTGGCCACATTTTACCTAAGCCCTTACCACTCCTGTGAGTTCAAAATGGATGAAAAACTTTCATGTAAGACCTGAAAGTATAAAAATTTTAAAGGAAAAGGAAAACTTGTTAGACCTAGGCGAGTAAGGACTTTCTTGAGAGCTCTTTGAAGGTATGCTACTAGTATACCCTCAAACAAAGACTGGCCCTCCTCTATTCTGGGAAGATGCTCTTCAATGGAACATTCAGCCTCAGAAAGGATGCACCTGGAGAGGTCAAAGAGAAAGTAGACACCTGCTTATGCAGCTAGGTCAGTCAAATCAACTCTGGTGAGTTCAAAATGGAGGGAAAGTGGTGGGTGAGGAAGAAAAATATAGTGAAAATGAGTTACATATATGAAAAAAATTACCTTTATGAGACTCTATACTACATACAATGAAAATATGACAATGAATACATTATAAAAAATAAAATAAAAAAAAAACAACCAAGATTTAAAGCCTTTTATTCTGGTCTGAATTTTGCTATGTTTAAGTAATTAAGATGTATTTCCACTAAGCAGCAGTTAGACATACTGTGATGGTTAGTCTTCATTGTCAGATTGACTGCATCAGGAATCAACTGAGAGACAAGCTTTGGCCCTAATCAGCACTTAGAGGATTGTCTTGATTGTGTTAACTAAAGTGAGAAGACTTTCCTCTTCCAGAATGTAAGATAGCACCATCTCCAGAAGCAGACAACATATGTTTTCTTTTTATATCTTTTAATTTATAGTTTTTTCTTTTAATATTTTATATATATTTTCCTTTTTTCATCTTGTCTTCAGATGCGGCTCAGGAATGTTCATAAATTATTGATATCTTGCTGATGAGTTTATCCACTGTTACAGCTGCCACCATTGCCATCTTTTGCAGACACAAAAATTCCATTTCTTAAACCTTCCAAAGTGGAATAGAGACCAGTGGCTCTTCAGGAACTCTCCAGGCCTTCAGCACCACCCACACACACTGAGCAGTGATATATTCTCAGCAAAGCCAGTGTGAAGGCAGCCATGGTGCTTTAATCCTGTTTAGGGGAATAATCCCATGCTAACCCGGGTCAATGGCTTTTCATGCTTTACAGAAAAATCCCAATGGAATGTAAGCCTGGGAGGCAAAAACAGAAAGAGTAACTGATTAATGGAGAGAAAACCAAAACAAAATTGAGGGAAACAGCAGGAAAAAAGGCAACTTGTCACAAATGACTGGATGATTTCAGTCAAGCCTCCATGGCTTCAAGCGGTTCTTGACTTTAAAGAGTTGGCTAAGAAGACAGAAGACAAAATCTAGAATTTGCAATGCCTTATATTAGAAGGTAAACTGGGGTACTTCATTAGACTGAGAACAAAGGTGGGTTGAAGTCTAATAAATTTCTATTTTTTTGTAATATCCTATCTTACAGCTTGTGCCCAGCACAGAAATCAAACACTTGCTACACATGCTTGATTTATATCAAACAAGCACTGTGTATCTGAAGGATTAGCCAAGAAGTGTGGCACTTGTATTCTAAACCATTATTAACTGAATGGGATTGACATCTGATCTACAAGGATGTGACTGGAGGTCTTGAATGGGAAAGAAACACATCAGAAACTAAAAGGCAGTACTTGTGTCCAGAGCATTGGTTTCATAAACCTGCAAGCAGCATGCCACAATTAGCTCCATGGCAACAGGGCACTCCCAAACCTACCCTGTGGTCACCAACTTCTTTTGTATGGTACTTCTGCTGCATGGGACAATGCCAGAGAGCTGGTGCTTTTGGTTTATACTTTTGCATTCTAAATAGTAACCTGGCAAAATATAACAGTGACAACTTCTCCCTTTAGTATCAGGCTTTGGCTTTGGACCATGCTGTATGTGGGAACTGCAAACCTTCCCAATAGGTGTCAAAATGAGCATGACCACACTCAGTGACCCTTAGAGTTCAGACTGCTCTTTCCCAGAGTACAGGACTGGGATTAGTGTCTTGGCTAGAAATCATTTCCTTTTTCCTAAATGTTTGCACTAACTGTGGTTTTAATGACCAAGGCACAGTGCTGGGGAAATGCAGGGGCTCCTGGCAAGCATGGTGTTTGTGAAATACTTATCCAACTTTTTGAGGCCTGTCAAACATTGAGGGTGATCTTTTATTGCATACGTGCCTTATTCTTGGTTCTCAGTTATTAAGATATTGGTCCTAAGTGCCACAGAAAGCAGGTTTGGAAGTATGTGTTTGTATTCTCACAATCGAGGCAAGAAGATCAAGGATTCAAAGTTACAGACTGAGTTTTAGGCTAGCCTGGGCTACATGAGACCTTATCTTTATTGTTTTGTTTTGTTTGAGAGTGGAGGTGAAGGAAAAAAGTAGAAGTCCAAGTCATAAAAATATTATGAGGATTTCTCAAATCGATACTGGTCAAGAAACACTTTCAAATTGTGTATACATACGCTTTCTTGTGGCCAAAGGAGAAATTACACTACAGTTTGTCTAGAAAGCAAAGCATATTTTTAAAAATTGTTATTGGTTATTTTATTTATTTACATTTCAAATGTTATCCCCCTTCCCTGTTTCCCCTCCGAAAACCCCCTTTCCATCCCACCAACTCCCTGCTTCTATGAAGTTGCTCACCTACCCACCCCCCACTCATGTCTCATAATCCTACCATTTTCCAATGCTGGGGCACTGAGCCTTCACAGGACCAAGGGCAAAGCATATTTTTAATTGATTATTTAATTTATTTATATCACAAATGTTGCCTCCTCGTGATACCACCGCAGAGTTCTTCATCCCATCTCCTCTCCCCTTGACCTCTGAAAGGAAGCATGCACTTGCATGTGTTTGTACACACGCACACACACACACACACACACACACACACACACACACCATCACCCTTTCCTGGGGCATTCTTCTTACAAAATTAGGTGCAAGCTCTGCCACTGAGGCCAGGAAAGGTAGTCCTCTGCTATATATGTGCCAGGGTCCTCAAACCAGCCCATGGATGCTCTTTAGTTGGTGGTTTAGTCTCTGTGAGCTCCCAGAGGTCTAAGTTAGTTAACACTGTTGCTCTTCCTTTGGGGTTGTCATCCCCTTCTGATCCTTTAGTCCTTTCCCTAATTCTTCCATAAGAGTCCCCAACCTTAGTCCAATGCTTGACTCTATCTGCATCTGTCTCAGTCCACTGCTGGTAGAACCTCGCGAAGGACAGTTTCTGACTGTAAACACAACATGGCATTAGTAATAGTGTCAGGGTTGTGTGCCCACCCATGGGATGGATCTTAAGTTGGGCCAGTCACTGATTGCCTTTCTTTCAGTGTCTGCTCCATTTTTTCCCTGAATTTTGTTCAGACAGGAACAATTCTGGGTCAAAAATTTTGAAGGCATTGGTGTCTCCAGCCCTTTCACTGAGGGCCCTGTCTAACTACTGGAGGTGGTCTTTTCAGGTTCCATCTCCGAAATAAAAAATGGGGTACAGAGCTAAACAGAGAATTCTCAACAAAGGAATCTCAAATGGCTGCAAAGCACTTAAAGAAGTGTTCAAAGTCCTTTATCATCAGGAAAATGCAAAATAATATGACCCTGAGTTTCCACCTTACACCAATCAACATGGCTAAGATCAAAAATTCAATCCATACCACATATTTACAAGGATGTGAAGAAAGGGGAAAACTCCTTCATTGATGGTGGGATTGCAAATTTATATAACCACTCTGGAAATCAATCTAGCAGTTCCTCAAATAAACTGAAAATAGTTCTACATAAAATCCCAGCTATACTAATCCCAAAATATTCTCCACCAAACCACAAGGACCTGTCATTGTTATATGCCCAAAAGATACTACTAGACCACAAGGACACTTGCTCCACTATGTTCATAGTGGCCTTATTCATAATAACCAGAACTTGGAATCAACCCAGATGTCCCTCAACCAATGAATGAATACAGAAAATGTGTTTTTTTGTACAATAGAATACTATTCAGCTATTAAAATGAGTACATCAGGAATTTTGCAGGCAAATGGATGGAAATAGAAAATATCATTCTGAGTAGGTAACTGAGACACAAAAGTATATGCATGGTATGTACTCACTGATACATAAGGTACAGATACCTGTGACATTAAGAAGTTATACAAGAAGGAAGGCTCAAGTCAGGATGCTTCAATCCCAAAATAATCACATGAGGCAGAAAAATAGAGGGTCCTAGATGAAAGAGGGGAGGGGAGGGTAAACAGGGTAGGATCAGGTTTAAGGGGAGACAGGAGAGAAGCTCAGAGGGCCAGGAGAATAAATGGAAATATGCAGCTGTGGGTGGTGGTAAGGTTGAGGGAACCTCTAGAAAGTCCTAGAGACTTGGGATGTGAGAGGCTCCCAGGACTCAATGCGATGACAGCTGAAATGTCCAAAAGTGTGGAGAAAGAAAACTGTATTAAGAAGTCATTCTTAAAAAACAAAATAATTGATTATTAAGTTTAAAGCCAAAAAGTAACAGTTCAAGATGAAAGATTTGTGGCATTCTTTATGCTGTGCTTGGTTTGGTTTTTAATTTTTGCTGTTTTTGTGATGATAAGCCCAGAAAAAGAGATATGCAAGAAAGCTTGGATGCTTTCTTACTGAATTTAGAAATATGTGAGAGTGAGGGATGAGGGTGCAGAGAGGAGAGTGATCAAATCAGCTGTTGGACCTGGAAAGATAGACACTTCTATTCCTTGTGATGTTTACAGTATACTCAGTTGGTTAACATTGAGAGTACCATCAGGATCATTCTGTCATGCCAGGACCTCGATAAATAAGCAGACACAATAAATAACCTGTGTCTGGTGAACACAGGCTAGGACAATGCTCAGCCTCTCTTTGCATTCCTTCATTTGTAAATTGTAGTTCCAAGATTTCAAGATATTGTAATTAATAATTGAGGTTAATATTTTGAAAGAATAGAGCTATATATAAGTCCTGGACAGGACCTTGGGAAGTGGCACCAGTGAGAGATGCACAGACCACATTCACATGCCTATGAACAGACATTACCACCACCTGTCTGTCACATGCTGACGAGTGTTCCAAAATAAGGACTTTGACAAAGGAAAGACACATCCCAACATGATACTTCCTTCTGTCTTGATTGTGTATATCATCTCACTGAACTCATATTCTTTAAGAGTACTATGAAACTAAGTGAAAAACACCATTTTGAATAGTTAGTATAATTCAAGCATATCATATGGAACAGTATTAAAACTAATAGAAGTGATAATGATCAATGTGCTGAATTTTTGTTTTATTGGTTATATTTCTAAATATTTCTCTGAATTATCACCTTATATCTTCACCACAGGCCTGTAAGTTATGTACTCATTATTTACCCCTTGCAGAGATAGGCATTCTGAAGCTCAGAAAGGATACACCGGCTTAGAGGGTTGTATTATCATCTTATAGGATCAGAGTGATGCCTGACACAGGCATCAGGAATCCAATTTATAAAACCAGAGACTGCTGCTGGAGTCAAGTATGAGCCATGAGCAGCCAGAGGGAGTGTGTATGTGTGCACTGAAATTCACCCACAGGAAAGTGTGGATGGGGAAGCATTTCAGGCATCTTAGAGCCTAGGAAAACAACAGAGACATTGATAGCTTTGAAGACTGTCCTTTCACTGGAGAGATGGAACGGAACCAGTGTGAATGGAACCAGATGGCAGTGTGAACACTGTAAAGCAAAATTTAAGGTTTCCATAGAAACAGTAAAAGCAATAATTTTCTAGTTTGACTTTTACACTCAGATTCAAAATGCAACCAATATGACTGTCTTTTTCTAAGACAACATGGAGTGCCATTGGAAGAGCCATGCCCTTTCAGAACACAGGCTTCCATAATAGGAAAGCATGATAGTGATGTGTTGGCAACTCAGGATTTGTCGTGGAAGGCACTGGTTTAAGACACAGATATGCAGGCTCTTAGTGTGATGAGTTATGAAAACAACCTTTCTGGCCAAAGGATATAAATAGTAACAGGAGATCTTGCAAAATACTAGTGTAAATCACAGGGATGCTTTTTTGACACAAAATCAGGAATATAAATATGAATTTCTTGTTTGCCATTCAGAGAGGTATATGCAGAGGAAACCAAATTTCAGACCACAAATGTGAATGTAAATTGACCAGAACTAAGCTCAAAATCAATTTCTTTCTGACATTCTGTAACTTATTAACCTCTCTGAATGTTAGTTTTATCATCTATAATTAATTCTACTTCACAGACTTGCTGACAAGAGTAAGTTAAATGTGATACATACACAAGGAGCTAGACATGTAGCATTTGTTATTTATGATATACAACATATTCAAAGTAAGAAATATTGTAGTCCTGAGATTAAAATAACTGTAGATGAGCAGATTGGTCTGAACAAAGAGGCAAAACAGGAGGGGGAGATAGGAATGGGAGAGGGTTGGGGAAGGTAAGCACTTCATCAATGAGAATGGCACATCCTACAGTTAGGGCAGGCAAGCTATCCTGAATTTTTACAAAAGGTATGAGGTGAGAATTTAAATAGTGCATATAGTTATAGAAACTTGAGACTAATAAATCCTTGACTATATTTACAGTCATAGAGAATATGTGTGTTGGTAGGTATTCTCTTTCGATTTCTACTGCTGTGAATAAAATATCCTGACAAGAAATTTATGAAGGAAAGTTTTACTCAGATTAAAATCCCAATTACTGTTCATCAGAGAACTCAAAGAGGCACATGCTGTACCAAGTACTCTGTAGTACATATTTTTATTTTTATGTAAATTTAAAACTATTATGAATTAAAACATCTACTTTTAATGGCAAAATATAGGTCAATGCATAGGGGTCTGAACTAAGAAATCACCAGTAAGAATATAACCAGTCAAATTTTAGAAATTGGTTCTTTGTGGCTTGGTAACTTGGATATTGCAGGAACAAGAGCTTTGAAAGAAGCTGGTAGAACAAGGACTAAGAGGAGCAAGACCTATGCCAAAGTCCTCTGTCTCTCTGGGCCATCAGAACTACAGCTTCTCACACATCATAGAGAGCATCCTAACTTGAAGGGATAATCCTGGAACAGGGTACAGTGGTAGAAAAGGAATAGGGAGGAAATAGACAAACTGCACATCTTGAAAGCAATGATCGATTATATAAAACCCTTGAAGAGCCTGGAGCAAAGGTGACCCTGGCAGGTAATGATGATGCTCTCAAGAAAAGTAGAAAGACTCAGAAAAGGACAACTGACAATAAGATTAAAGTGATGAACTTTATATAGCACAAGGGAAACAGTTTCAAGCCCTCTGTTGAAAATGTTCATGGGAGAACAAAGCCAGGCAGAGTCTAGAAACATAAACTGTACATTAAGGATGAGAAAGACCCGAGCACTCATTTGGAAGGTGCAAGAGGTCAGTCAGGAGGAACAGCACCAGAAGGAAATCTCCTCCAACTATTTGCAGTTACTTCTCATATTTACCCATCAAGATGTACTTGCTTCCTGCCCCTCCCATGTTTTCTTATTTAAAACATAGCAACTTACTAGCTGATCTTTGCCCCTAGATATACATTATAATCTTTAACTATTAAATTCTCTGGTGTCTAGATATTACATAAATTCCTTCCTTTCCATAAACATTTGTATTTCACAATTGGAATATTTCCCTCTCATTGTGCTGAGAATTTAGTTAATCATTGCTGGAGAGGACTCATGACTGGCTATGGAACAAGACATCTGGAAGGAGAGACCAGAGCTCTACAATGAAAAGGCTGAGTGGGAGGCACTCAGAACTGTTTTGAATCTGACGCAACCAATTTTCCTCACCAGTGCCTTGCACCTTTAGGAAAAAATAGGGTGAAAGAAGTTTCAGGAGATTTGTGCAAATTAAACTCACAATTGAGGAAGACTATACCCACAAGAAGAAGGCAGAAGATTGATTCAAAATTAACATGAGCATCTCAGTAACCATTTATTAAGCTTCTGATGGTGTTTGTCATAATAAAATTAATGTGCAATATGCTTCTTATTTTCCATAACAGTTTATGTACAAGTTCACAGTCCTTATTTTAATATTCAAAAGCTCACAGATATATGATGAAAAAAAAGTTTTCATGTTTTTGCTGTAGATCTGTTAATAATAAAATTTGTCAAGAAACATAGGATACTGGTTTTCTGTGTAGACAATGACCAACTTAAATTACTTTCACTTGGTCATTTAACAATGCTATGATAGGGTTCCTTCCGGTCTGGGCCAGAACACTGAGCAGATCTTGGGTGACAGCTCTGCCCCCAACATCCAAGAACCCAGAGGAAGCAGGGATCCCAGGCGCTCGAACTCAGGCAGTATCTTAGGTAAGCAGACAGCAGGGCCCGCCCTAAACAGGGAGTAACTGGGAACCAAAAGGACCCAGGAAGTCACTCCCAGCCTGGAACACTGGTTCCTTCCGGTCTGGGCCAGAGCACTGAGCAGACCTTGGGTGGCAGCTCTGCCCCCAACATCCAAGAACCCAGAGGAAGCAGGGATCCCAGGCACTGGAACTCAGGCAGTATCCTAGGTAAGCAGACAGCAGGGCCTGCCCTAAACAGGGAGTAACTGGGAACCAAAAGGACCCAGGAAGTCACTCCCAGCCTGGAACACTGGTTCCTTCCGGTCTGGGGTCTGGGCCAGAGCACTGAGCAGATCTTGGGTGGCAGCTCTGCCCCCAACATCCAAGAACCCAGAGGAAGCAGGGATCCCAGGTGCTCGAACTCAGGCAGTATCTTAGGTAAGCAGACAGCAGGGCCCGCCCTAAACAGGGAGTAACTGGGAACCAAAAGGACCCAGGAAGTCACTCCCAGCCTGGAACACTGGTTCCTTCCTGTCTGGGCCAGAGCACTGAGCAGACCTTGGGTGGCAGCTCTGCCCCCAACATCCAAGAACCCAGAGGAAGCAGGGATCCCAGGTGCTCGAACTCAGGCAGTATCCTAGGTAAGCACACAGCAGGGCCTGCCCTCAACAGGGAGTAACTGGGAACCAAAAGGACCCAGGAAGTCACTCCCAGCCTGGAACACTGGTTCCTTCCTGTCTGGGCCAGAGCACTGAGCAGATCTTGGGTGGCAGCTCTGCCCCCAACATCCAAGAACCCAGAGGAAGCAGGGATCCCAGGCACTGGAACTCAGGCAGTATCCTAGGTAAGCAGACAGCAGGGCCTGCCCTAAACAGGGAGTAACTGGGAACCAAAAGGACCCAGGAAGTCACTCCCGGCCTGGAACACTGGTTCCTTCCTGTCTGGGCCAGAGCACTGAGCAGATCTTAGGTGGCAGCTCTGCCCCCAACATCCAAGAATCCAGAGGAAGCAGGGATCCCAGGCACTCGAACTCAGGCAGTATCCTAGGTAAGCAGACAGCAGGGCCTGCCCTAAACAGGGAGTAACTGGGAACCAAAAGGACCCAGGAAGTCACTCCCAGCCTGGAACACTGGTTCCTTCCTGTCTGGGCCAGAGCACTGAGCAGATCTTGGGTGGCAGCTCTGTCCCCAACCTCCAAGAACCCAGAGGAAGCAGGGATCCCAGGCGCTCTAACTTGGACAGTGTCTTAGAAGCTACTTCTCAGATCTGAGGCCTAGATCAGACCTCTTCCAGGTCTGCTGTTGTGTGGACCCCAGATTCCACCTGAGACATACTGGAAGGTTCACTCAATCCAGATCCACAGAGGAACAAATGAACTCAGAGCTTCAGACAACATATCCTGAGATATTCTAGAGGAGACACTGCACCCAGAACAGCAGACACCTAGCTGGACTACTACCTTGGAGGCACCATATCCTGAGGCATCCTAGAGGTACCACTGTAATCAGTGCAGCTGGAAAAGATCACAGAGACATCTGGACCCCTGGGAGATCAGACACAAGCTAGATAACTTGAAAGACAGGCTTCAGTCAGAGACAGCAAGTACAGGCAGCACTAGAGTTAACCAGATGGCAAAAGGCAAGAGCAAGAATGTAAGCAACAGAAACCAAAGTTACATGGCATCATCAGAACCCAGCTCCCCCATCAGAGCAAGCCCTGAACACCCCATCACACCAGAAAAGCAGGAATCAGAGTTAAAATCACTTCTCATGATGATGATAGAGGGCTTTAAGAAAGACATAAATAACACTCTCAAAGAACTTAAGGAGAGCACTGGTAGACAGATAGAAACCCTTAAAGAGGAAACACAAAAATCCCTTAAGGAATTGCAAGAAAATGCAACCAAATGGGAAAAGGAATTAAACAGAACCATGCAGGATCTAAAAGTGGAAGTAGAAACAATAAAGAAATCACAAAGGGACAATACCCTGGAGATAGAAAACCTAAAAAAAAGATCAGGAGTCATAGACACAAGTATCACCAACAGAATACAAGAGATGGAAGAGAGAATCTCATGTGCAGAAGATATCATGGAAAACATTGACACAACTGTCAAAGAAAATGCAAAACACAAAAAGCTACTAACCCAAAATATACAAGAAATCCAAGACACAATGAGAAGGCCAAACCTAAGGATAATAGGAATAGATGAGGGGGAAGACTCCCAACTAAAAGGACCAGTAAATATCCTCAACAAAATTATAGAGGAAAACTTTCCTAACCTAAAGAAAGAGATGTCCATAAATATACAAGAAGCTTACAGAACTCCAAATAGTTTAGACCAGAAAGAAATACTTCCCGCCATATAATAGTCAAAACATCAAATGTACAAAACAAAGAAAAAATACTAAAAGCAGTAAGGGAAAAAGGCAAAGTAACATATAAAGGCAGACCTATAAGAATTACAACAGACTTCTCACCAGAGACCATAAAAGCCAGAAGATCCTGGACCGATATACGGACCCTAAGAGAGCATAAATGTCAGCCCAGACTACTATACCCAGCAAAACTGTCAATCATTATTGATGGAGAAACCAAAATATTCCATGACAAATCCAAATTTACACAGTATCTCAACACAAATCCAGCACTTCAAAGAATAATTGGTGGAAAACTCCAACACAAGGAGGGAAACTACAACCTAGAAAAAGCAAGAAAGTAATCATCTCATCGAAAACCCCCAAAAGAAGATAGTTACACAAACATATCTCCACAGATGTTAGCCCAAAAGCTTGGATTAGCGAAGACTCAACCCACAGACCACATGAAGCTCATGAAGAAGGAAGACCAAGAGGGGATGCCTCAGTTCTACTTAGAACGAGAAATAAAAATGCTCAAGGGAGCAAATAGGGAAACAAAACTTGGAACAGAAACTGAAGGAGGGGCCATCAGGAGACCTTTCCACCTGGGTATTCACCCCATGTACAGCCACCTAATCTAAACACTGTTGTGGATGGCTGGAAGTGCATAATGTGAGGAACATGATATAGCTGTCTCCTTAGAGGTCAGCCAAAGACTAAAACACTCAGAGGACAATGTTCACAATTAACAACTGATATGATCAGGGGTTTCCCAATGGAGAACTTAGTGAGAGGACTGAAGGAGCAGAAAGGGTTATTGACCCCAGGTGGTAAGCAACAATACCAAACAACCAGAGCCCCCCAGGGCCTAAACCACCAGCCTGGGAACACATAGGGAGGGACCCAAGACTCCAGAGGTATATGTAGGGGAGGATGGCCCTGTCAGACATAGGTGGGAGAGGAGTTTCTTGGTCCCATAAAAAAATGAATGAAAAATGAATGAATAAACACACAGTGGGGGGGGGGATGTGAGGGCGGGGAGGGGATAGTGAGGGGGTAGGTGTGGTCACTGCCTCATAGAAGCATGAGGAGGGGGATGGGATAGGTTTCTGGGTGGTGGGAGGAAGTAGGCTAAGGGGATAAAATCTGAAACATAAATACTACAACCAATTTTAAGAAGCGGAGAAAAAAAAAGTCTTCAGAACCAACATCTTTAAAAAAAAATGTCGGCCCCCTGGGGGTGGGAATTTTTTTTTTTTTCTTGATACTAAAACTTGTTCTGAGAATTGTATATTGCAGAATACACAGCCTTGGTGTATCTACTCATCAAGCATACTGAGCAGACCTGCCCAAACCTCTGATGTCCTGGAATTCCATCTGGATTCAGTGAAGACACAGCATCAGAGGCTTATCAACTTACTCTCCCCCCCACCCCTCTTCTAAAATCTCAACGCCCTTAATCAGCTTGAAGAAGTTAAAGAAGAGTCAGCGCCCCTATTCCCTGAGCTTGGGGACTAATGTGGTTAATAATGGTCTGTCTTTCTAGGGACAAGTAGTGGTTTTGTTGGAGCAGGGGGGATTAGCTAGGACTTACTGCATAGCCATAACCTACTGGTAGAAATCTGTATAATTATTATCAAGATGAAGTTATAAATTCTTAAATGGTACAAAATTTACTTTGATTTCAAATTTAAGGTTTTCATTGGTACGAGCCTCTTATTAATATAAAAATGAGATGAATATCGATACACTCATGGGCATTGTGCCTGTATAACACATTTAGGAATACAATGCCTAGACCCAGCCCTTTTTTAACTTTTTTAACTGATTTGGGACGGTTAACCTATGAGTTAAGGGACTATAGCAAATTCATATTTTTGAGTTTATTGTTAGGGTGCTTTCCATATTTTACTTAGAAATAGCTGAGAGGAGTTAACAGAAAACAGTCCAGGTTACCTTACATGGATAGTTGGTTTTCAAAACATCAGAAGTCCATAGAACTGATGCTACAAATATTTATATATTAATGTTCATATTGATTAGAGACCTGTCTGCTCCTGACAGCTTCCTGTCGTGGATTCTAAGAAGAAAATGAGCATCCTTGGAGTTACTCCAGTTGTGTGGTAACAGCCACTAGGCAAGAATTGCCTCTCTCCATCTACAGACAAATTACTGTCCAGAAAAGGACACATGCAGAATAGTCGACTGATTATATCTGCCTAGACAGAGTAATCAGTCTTTAATAATCCTGCATCACCAAGGTCTGTCAGATGATTCTGGGCCAGAAGGCTGAAGATTTGATGCTCCAACGTTCGGTAGTATAGGGGCTTTTCAGGTGTTCAGAGGTCTCTATAAATTGGCTAAGTTTTAGAAGCTATGCTTTGTGCTTCCCACAATTATAGTTAACTCAGTCATTCTGGATTTCTGACGGGGTTGAAAACTTATAGCTATTTACCGTAAGAGAAAAGATTTGAGTGGATGGTCGTCAGCTGACATTCATCCTAAAGCCGGGTTCAGAACTAAATATTTTAGTTAGGATAGATGACAGAGGTGCTGGTTAGTCAACAAAATGATGGACTGGGTATTAGGACTATCTTGTACCTCACTGGTACAAATTGGCATAATTATGCTCTAATTGTATTTTGAGAGAAAAGTTTCATTTTAACAGGAAGGGTGATGTGTAGGAGGAGCTAAGGTAGGAGGAGTACTGAGAGGAAGAAAAGAAGTAAGAAGAGGAGGAGAAGAAGGATAGGAGAAGGTAGGTGATGAAAGAGAGAAAGAGGGGGGAGACAGGGAGGCAGATATTCATGTATCTCCACCCGTCAAAGACAGTTGTTATATCTAGGTCGGTCAGTGGGTTACACCTCTGATTGAACAATTCCAAACTTATAACGCTTATGATTAACATTATTTAAAAAAATGTATAAATGCAAAAAGGAAAAGGGGGCATAGGATAGGGGTTTTCTAAGGGGGGGGAAGGGGGAAAGGGGTTGGCATCTGAAGTGTAAATAAAATATCTAAAAAACCAACAACAACAACAAAAAAAAAACAAAACAATGCTATGATAGTACCAAAGCATTCCCATATAATCATTCTGTTTTTATCTTTAATACTATAACTCAATAAGTTAAATATAATAATATATATTATTATGATATAAATATATTTTATAATAATTCATATATTCACATTTATAATTTGTAATAATATTTATGATGAATATAATACATACATATTACATATGAGTATAACTATATACTCTTAGAGCAAATTGATATGCAATATATATATACTATATATACATATACACACATACACTATATGTCTCAGGCTAGTCTCAAATAGGATGTTATATATAATAATATTTAAATATAATAATAGTATATATTAATAGTAAATATGTGGTGGATAGCCCTAGCCTCTTGTTGTCATGGTAACTCCACTCCTGGGAGGGGCTGCGAAGGAGGAGTGAATCTTGTAAACCTTCTGTCCAATCAAATTTGTTAAATAAAGGCTACAGCCAGTGATTGGGCAGTAGAAGAAGAGTGGGAGGAGCCAGAGGCAGGGAAAGGAGATAAGAGGAAGAGGGGGGGGTGGGGGGGGAGCGGATGGGGGAGGGAAGCAGCGGAGTTGGCAGTTGGTCGAAGCAGAGGGCAGTTGGTGGAGAGAGAGAAGACGAAGAAGACCTTGACCTAGGAAACCGCAAGTTGTTAAGAGCTCTCATAGCCGGGGAATAGTGTAGTTTAATGGTAAATCTGCCCAATCTAGGCATGCAGCATTCATTTGATACTTATTGACTTGTGTCTTTATTCTATGGACTTCCTATGGGCAAGAGATTTACCGCAACATAAATACATTTCTTAATAATTCATATTAACATTTATAATTTATAATAATATTTATGATAAATATAGTATATACATATTATATATAAATATGTATATATATTCTTAGAGCAAGTTGATATCATGCAATATATATATACATATATATATATATATATATATATATAGACACAAACACACATACACACACACTATAGGTCTCAGGCTAGTTTCAAATAGAATGTTGTGAAGGTTAAGCATACCAAATGAGTTTTCTTTAACCTGGATTATCAAGATGCAAACAAATTGTGGGTTTAGGAGCCTCTGCATAAGCTATGTTTTGCTGGGATATCTCTGGCCTGTTTAATAAGGAGAGTCTATGGTGTTTTGTTTAGATGCTGAAGCTACCCTTGAGCTTTCTGTACTGCATTAAGAAGTAACTTTACTAAAGCACACATAGATAGACAGAGGATAGATAATAAATGATAGATCAATAGATACATAGATAGGTAAGTGGATATATAGATAGATAGATGATAGAGAGAGATAAACACATATTAGAGTATATGCATATATGTATGTGTGAGTGTGTGTGTGTGTGTGTGTGTGTGTTGTGTGTGTGTGTGTAAATTCTAACACTTATCTGGTCCCAGGATTTTTGTGGAACATGTGTAAAACCTAGGTCCTAAATGCAAAGCTTAGCTCTCAATCACACAGGCAGGCTTTGAGCTGAGGGTCCTTCTTCCCTGAGAATTAGGCATGTGGTCATATTGCAGGGTGCTGGGAATGTTAGTGTCTCCACAGCTGGCTCCACAATTTATCTGGAAAATAAATAAAAGAACAATCTTTATAGTGTGATAGTCTGAAAAGCACCTGTTGGTCATTACATCATCAGAGATGAGATGCTGCGGGGTTTTATTCTAGAAAAGAAACAAACTGGTTATTTGATTTCTGAGCAGAAGGCAGAAAAAAAGAATAGTGTAATCAAAAGCATGTGTTTGACTACTGAGGTGTGTAAATTGCTGAAGATTTCTAGGTAAGAGAACATTTAAAAAAACAAAAAAACAAAAAACCCTCCTTGTTTTTCAGGCATTTTGTTGTCCAGTGTTAGCTTTTGCAAATTTATAAAATATTCTGTGCCAAAAAGTGATTAGAATAAAGGAATCCAACACACACACACACACACACACACAGTGTTGTAATATCACTGCATTGGGTAATGTACTTGATTATGGAAATAAAACTCTTCATATCCCAAAGTTTAGTCTAGAAAAGAAGATAAATAAAAAAAGAAGAAAACAACTAGAACTCTTAATTTAATACTTTATTATGGAGACACACATAAGGACCTAGTTTGAATGGGTGAAGAAGGAAATTCTGTGATGAATGTCTTCACATAAAAAAAAAAAAAAAAAAAAAAAAAAAAAAAACCACCATCACCAACACCACCACCAACAAAAAACCAACCAACCAAACAAACAAACAAACAAAAAAAATCCCAAAACCCTACATGTGTTTCCCATCTCCAAGCCCTTCCCTTTTATGCTTCCCTTTAGCCTTTATCTCCATCTCTTGGGAGTCATGAAAATGAAATGTATAATTCCTTCCACCAACCCCTGACTTACATTAAATACAGGTAAAACTTGTTGAATGAAACTTTCACTTTAGTTTCCTCTTTCTACATGCTAAGGAAGTGGTGAAGATGAAGTGCTTCCCCTTGGGTGGGAGATCAGCAAAAGAGCAGAACTAAGAGCAAAAATTAGCAGTCACTCATAAACACCATAAAATAAAAGAAACATAGTTTCCGTCTATGTGTGTTGAGAGCCAACTCCTAGCAGAAAGCGACTATCATTTTTGCAGCCATCTCAGGCCATATATTCGAAGGTTGATACTTTTCCACCCTGACAAGAGACTTGCAAGCAACCTACAACAGCTGAGCACACTCTGATAAATATCATGTTTTGTTGTTTAGTGCTCCCAGCTGCAAGGCACTCGTGGTAAAGTGTCTCCAGCTGCACTCTCCTACGTGTGCTTATATACCCATGATTTTCTTTCAATAGACGAGACTTGATGAGACACTCTGTCTTGGCTCCATTCCTCTTGTCTCTTGCCCCTCCATTCTCACCCTCTCTCTCTTGCAGACCCCATTGAGACCCGAGGGCCTGGTCATATGTGTAAGGTGAGCAAAAAGTACAAGTTGTAGGAAATAATGAATACAACTGAGACACCATTACTGGACTCACTGTGGTGATGTGTAAGCATTGCATTGTTCTGGGAAAACATTCCTCTTTAAAATCACAAAAGTAAAACTGAACACACTCTACAGATAAAAAGCTTAAAATAATGTTAAAGATGGAGAACTTGCTAGGCTAGGCTTTCTCAAAGAAGAGAGAATTTAGGTTGGGCCTAAGACATTATTAGCAAATACCTGAAGGTATAGCATGGAGACAAATAGAATTCCACTGAGGCCAAAGATCAGATAAATGACTGTTTCAAAAGGAGAAAGAGGAAGAGAAAGGAGCCTACTTTAAGTGGAGTCTAAGTAAACAGACATCTTCAAGAATAAAGGGCCTTTGTTTCTTGTACATTTTATTGAAAAGATGCAAAATTGTCTTTACCTCTGGGTGACACTGGCCTTGGACAGGGAAGCAGAGCTCTCCCTTTCAGGTCAACCAAAAAACAAGTATTTAGTTTTAACACTTTGTTTTAACCTGAAGGTCACTAAGAATTGCTGAGTGGCCTCCAACTTAGGACATGGCTAAGACAGAATAATAACTGCATTTACTATTTTCAGGTCACCTTCCTGTTTGCTAGCTTGGGGTCAGGAAGAACTAAAGGAAAGTATCCACTGCTGTCAGCCTATAAGACCCAGTCATTGGCTCATCTAACCTTGCTGATAGTTATAGGACTAATGAAATCTATCACATATGGAGGTGCTGGTTCTGTGTTGGGATCCACTCTTCCCCATCCTCTGAAGTGTTAGGTTTGAGTTGATGACCAGTAGACCCATAGTACTTTAACTTCTGTCTGAGATTCAGAAATATGACGGCAGCAGACATTGGAAAAGCTCACTGAAATGGCCACCTAATATGGTAGTACCAAAATATTTTAAAAGGTGTTTGCATTCCCCTTAATATAGCTGTATTTTTTGCTTGATCTGAAAACATCACTTGCCTTAACAAGACTAATGTTTTTTCAGATGTTGTAAACAGGTTAATGAGTGTTCTCAGATCATTTAAAAGGATGTACCCAATCTTCTGTCCTCTTGTGTATCCAGCCTAATTAATTTGACTTTAAGAAAACAATGAAAGCAACCTTACCTTGCCATGTACATCCAATATAATCAGCTTGACAACCTTAGCTAAATGCCAAACTTTAATTTTAAACTATGTACTCTTCTACTCCCTGGGGACAAAAATAATGTGCAGATATGTGTTTTGTGCTAATCATTTAGTGAAAGCAAGCAACAGGTTGAAAACAATCATAAAACAAATGTGTGATAAATATCGAAACAATCTGTACATAATCACTATCTTCCTCATTGTTTATCAAAAGCAAAGCAAAAAAAAAAAAAAAGAGGGGGTGGTAATGGGGATTCAACTCCTGTTAAATGCTTAGAAAAGTTCAACTTCTCTAAGGGTTGGTGTGTATTCTGATAAACTTTAGTAATCATTACAGACACAAAAACATACCTGCAATAGCAATAACAAACAAAAAAAAAAAAAGACATGGTAGAAGGAAGCATAACTTCCACCTGATGTGCACCATATTAACAAAGGTGGAACATTTCTGAAGAACAAACTGTTCAGAGAAGGGCCAGCAGGCATTATATAAAAATCAAATCCCAGGAACATATTAGACCTACCTGGTATTGTAACGAGGGAATACAGGTTTATTAGCAGCTTTTTAGATATGTAGATTAAGAAAATTTAAAACACCCTCAGAAGGAAAGATGATGATAATTTTATTGAAAACTGAGGGAACTGTGGTTCTTGGCAGCTTCCAGGAAGAAGGGAAAATGGTGAAAGGAAGGGGAGTCTACGAATCAGCAGGCTAGCAATAGATGTCCTCAAGCAACTGTTGGGTCAAGTTATCCAGGAGACAGAATACCTGGAGTGATAGGGCAAACAGACTTAGATATTTAGCCAGTATTAGGGGAAAAGAGAGGGGAAGAAGAGAAAGAAAGAAAAAATTACAGATTGAATAGAACACAAGTAAAAAGCCATTTGCCCCGACAAGCTGGTAATGGAGATCCAGGTACTCAAAGTATTTTTTCCTGTATTATTTTTTTGGTTTTGTTTTTAATGGAAGGGAGAAAAATTATACTCCTCCATGGATGACATGGGCCTTGGGTATGAAAATAGTATCCCATCATTTGGAACCAACCAAGGAGGATACATTTAGCTTATGTTCTGTGATCTAGTTTAGTTAGATATAAGTCAGGAATGAATATCTAACATCTATTCCTGTTAAGTTTCCTTTTGGCTTGGTTAACTTTGGTCCAGTTTAAAACCCATACTATTGAGTCACATATAACCTTACAATTAGTTACAGTGGCTATGATTCCTTACAACTTTCTGTCTGGTGTTGATTTATTTCCAGTCTAACCACCGAAGACCAGCAACTTAGAAGACAATTTCCACCAGCTTAGAGATTCACCCTTTGAAAATCTGTCTCCCTTGCAAGGACTTTCATTTTCTATGTACCAAGATGTTACTGGCCCCTGATGACAACATCTGAGTCAAAGGAAATTGGCATAGTGATTGTTATTTTTTCTAGCATGGCTGTCCTCTAAGAGATTCCATTCAGAAGTCGAACTCAGACAGATACAGACACCCATAGCCAAATGTTGGATGGAGCTTGGAGACTCTTATGAAAAAATACGAGGAAGGATTATGAGCCCGAAGGGAATAGGAACTCCACGGGAAGACCAACAGAGTTGACTAACCTGGACCCTTGGGTCTCTCAGAGACTGAGCCACCAAGCAAAGAACATACAGGGCTGGACCTAGGCCTCCCAGCACATATGTAGCAGATGTGCAGCTTGGTCTTCATTTTGCAACTATCCCCAAAACTGTTGCCTGTACATGGGATATGTTCTTCTATCTGGGCTGCCTTGTATAGCCTCAGTAGGAGAGCATTCATTTAGCCTCACTATCTCGATATACCAGGTTGGAAAAATACCCAGGGTTGGGGAGCTCACTCACTCAGAGATTAAGGGGATAGGGAGAAGGATTTTGGGAGGGGGTTAATGAGTCGAAAATAAACTGAAGAATTAAAAAAGAACTCCATATAAGCCTTTTTAAAAAGTGGGCTGTGACTACACAAGCTTATTAGGTCCAGCACTTGTGTGTGGGGCAGATATGGGATGATTGCTGGGGTGTACTGGCCAGTCAGCCTAGATGTAAACAGTGGTGCTACAGACACAGTGATAGAGCAAGGCACCTCAGTGTCTCCTCTAACCTCTGCGTGTTTATGCATGGGCATTTATGCATTTGTGCACATACAGTATGTGAGAGAGTGAGAAAGTGAGTGAGTGAGAGAGAGAGAGAGTAAGAGAGAAAAAGAGAGAGGAGGAGACTAAGCAGTTGCAAAGTTTCTTGAAAATAATAATAATAATAATAATAATAATAATAATAATGATAATGATAATCAACTAAGAATGATGCTAAGATGCAACTGAGTCATTCAGGACATGAAGTCACATGTTAATTAATCCCTGCATTCATGTGGTAGAAGCAAAAGGATAAGTAGTTTAAGACCAGCCTTGGTTATATAGTGTGAGGCCAGGTTGTGTTATAGGAGACCCTATCTCAAAAGACAAGCATCAGAAAGATTCAGCTATCAAAGGCATTTTCAAATGTCTTCCTTTTCTTTACAAGGTAAACCCCAGTACAGGATGTGAAAATCAACAGGTGCCTTTTCAACATCCTCATTGCAGCAGGTTTCGACAGCATCTATTAAAAACAGTTCTCTTAAGGGCTGTCATCATTCTTTGTCCACATATATAATCAGTCCTTAACTCAGGGGGAAGTAGGTCATGTGTTTGCTTGAGTTCCCAAGGTACAAAAAGAAGTAAAGAAGGGGAAGAGATGCTCACAAGGTTAGACAATGTAAACATTCTAAACATGACCAAGAGTTGAGCACACAAGTATCATGGCTGTTCCAGTCAAAGCCTTCCCATCCTCCAGACACTGAGCATAGGAAGCTTAAATACATTCTCCATTGCTCCAACCATGGAAGAGGGATCATATTGTTACCAACTAGCAATTGTAATTCCAGAACAAATATCTCCGTACAACATTTATGTACTCTTTCTAAGTTTATTCTCTTATCAAACAAATATATTATTTCTATTTTATTTTTATTGGATTATTTTATTTACATTTCAAATGTTATACCCTTTACTGCCCCACCCCAGAAATCCTCAATCACATCTCCTCTTCCCTGCTTCTATGAAGGTGTTCCACCACCCACCCACTAACTCCTGCCTCCCTGCCCTGGCATTACCTTACACTGGGGGATCAAACCTTCACAGGACCAAGTGCCTTCCTTCCCATTGATGCCCAACAAGGCCATCCTCTGCTACATATGCAGCTAGAGCCATGCAACCCTCCATGTGTACTCTTTGGTTGGTGGTTTAGTCCCTGGGAGCTCTGGGGGTTCTGGTTGGTTGATATTGTTGTTCTTCCTATGGGGTTGAAACCCCTTCAGCTCCTTCAGTCCTTTCTCTAACTTCTCCATTGGGGGACATCATGCTCAGGCCAATGGTTAGCTGTGAGCATCTTTCTCTGTATTTGTCAGGCTCTGGCAGAATGTCTCAGAAGACAGCTATATCAGACTCCTGTCAGTATGCACTTCTTAGCATCCACAATAATGTCTGGGTTTGGTGACTGTATATGAGATGGATCCTGGGGTATCACAGCCTCTGGATGGCATTTCCTTCAGTTTCTGCTTCACATTTTGTCTCCATATTTCCTTCCTTGAGTATCTTGTTCCCCTTCTAAGAAGATCCAAAGTGCCCACACTTTGGTCTTCCTTCTTCTTGAGCTTAATGTGCTCTGTGAATTGTATCTTGTGTCTTCTGAGCTTTTGGACTAATATCCACTTATCAGTGAGTACATACCATGTGTGTTCTTTTGTGATTGGTTACCTCACAATTTTCTAGTTCCTTCCATTTGCCTAGGTATTTAATGAATTCACTGTTTTTAATAGCTGTGTAGTACTTCATTGTGTAAATGTACCACATTTTTCTGTATCCATTCCTCTGTTGAAGGACATCTGAGTTGTCTCCAGCTTCTGGCTATTATAAATAAGTTGTTATGAACAGAGTGGAGCATATGCCTTGTTATATGTTAAAGCATCTTTTGGGTATATGTCCAGGAGTGGTATAACTGGGTCCTTATGTAATACTATGTTCAATTTTCTGAGGAACTGCCAGACTGATTTCCAGAATGGTGTTACCAGCCAGCAATGGAGGAGTGTTCCTATTTCTCCACATCCTAACCAGCATTTGTCTCTGAGGAAATAGTGTCACCTCATATTGAAAATAGTAGATTTAGTCTTGAAATCAGGCCTCTCTTCTGCAGGAGCTTTCTTCACTGTCTCAAACATGACACATAAAAGTCTGTTGGGAGCTGACTCAGCAGAAAGTGTCTATCATCTTTGCAGCCATCTCAAGCCATATACCCTGACAAAAGTCTTGTTTTTCAACAGCCTACACAGCTGAGCACACTCTGATAAACATCTTCTTTATCCCACATATCTTGTTTTGCTGTTTAGTGCCCCCATCTGCAAGGTGCACATGGTATCCATGCCTGCAAGGCACGTGGAAAAGTGTATAAATACCCTGGATTTCCTGTCAATAAAGGAGACTTGAGACTTGATCAGACCCTCTGTCTTGTTTCCATTCTTTGCATCTCTTCCCCTCCATCTCCACTCTCTCCCTTGCTAGACCCTGACTCACAGATCAGAGCAGCAGCTCGGCCCTGGACATAGTGGCCCCCAAGCTGGGCAGTGTGAGCCTCAACATAGTGGTGCCTCAACTTTGGAGCTCCAGTAAGCAGGATACAGTGAAGGACACCATGGGAATTGGAATCAGGCTTCCTCACTCCTGTGCTGGAGAACCTGTTGACTGACAGAGCTGGCTTGACAGTGACACTCAACACGAGGCAAAGGGTCAACTGAAAATTCAGAAGTGAAACAAAGGTGATTGCAGTGGGAATCTGCTGCATCGAGACCAGTACATCATAGTAATAATAAAAATGGGGCAAGAAATAAGTCAGCCTGAACTCAACTCTGTTTTCGTCTTCTTGTTTGCTGTTTTCATGCATCAATTGTCTGCTTTTGGTTCGTTGTTTGAATGCTGTGTTTCATGTTCAAAAGAAAAAAAAGTACAATTTTTCAGAGCCAGATTTTGCTGACCTAGAGGAAGAGACAGTCAAATATTATGACTCTAAATGGCCCTCTTCCCAAAGGCCCCATCCCTAAGTGCTTCTGCCTCCAAATGCTACCACTATGGGGATGGTGGTTGTAGATCCCAGAAAGGAGTTAAAGGACAAAATTTCTCTCCTTAAACAATGAATTTCTCTTCTTAAACAACAAATAGAGTTAGATAAAGAGTATCAGGACTTAATTAATCAGCTACAAAAATTAAAGACAGGGAAGAGGTCTCAAGAGGTCAAGGCCACCTGAGAAAATCCCCTGGCTCCTTTTGTTCCTCAACCTGGAGTCCAAAGACAGTCCCTGTCCTCTAGCTTTAGTTTAGCCACAGATCATCAGGGAGAGGCTGAGGCTTTTTCTCTCTCTCTCTTTTTTTTTTGTCTCTAAGACCAGAGACACTCAAGGGGTTGCTTGAAGACATCACATAGGTTAATTTTCAAATTATTAAAAAATTTTAAAATGCAGTATCACAATACGGTGCCACTGCTCCTTTTACTCTTGTAATCTTAGAATCTGCTGCAGAGGAGTGGCTGACTCCTGGTAAGTGGAATACTTTGGTGTGAGCAGTTCTTAGCAGTGGACACCATCTTATTTGGTAATCAGAATATCATGAGAATTGTAAAGAGACAGCTAGGAGAAACATTCAGGCAAGCAACTGTTGGTCCTTTGATGTCTTTGTAGGAGAAGGACAATTTGCTTCTAGTGATAACCAGATGCAATATGACCCAGGCTTATTCGCTCAAATTCAAAATGTAGCCATGAAGGCTTGGCGTAAACTCCTGGCAAAGGGAGACCCTGGTGCATCTTTGACAGCAGTAAGACAAGGGCCTGATGAGTGATTTTCTGATTTTTTTCATTGATTAATGACAACAGCAAGGAGGATTTTTGGTAATGCAGAGACAGGTATAGATTATATGAATCAACTTGCATATGAAAATGCCAATCCTGCCTGCCAGTGGCCATTACACCCTACAGGAATAAGATAGACCTTACTGGGTATATCAGACTCTGTTCTGACATAGGGCCCTCCTGCCAACAGGGCTTAGCTATGGTGGCTGCCATGCAAGGACAATCAGTAAGATTTTTTTGGCAAGTAGAAACAAAAAGGCCTGTTTTAAATGTGGCAAACCTGGATACTTTGCAAGAGATTGCCAAGCAGAAAATGAGTTAAGCCAGAGACAGCCCAGAAAACAGCCTGGGCTCTGTCCACTTTGCAAACATGGAAGGCATTGGGCTAGTGAATGTAGGTCCAGAACATATGCACAAGGAAATATCCTTTGCCATAATCAGGGCAATGGGAACAGGGGCCATCCCCAGGCCCCAAACCAACACAAGCCAAAACAGGCTTATGGGACAGTCAGTTTCATAACAGCAAACAACAATCCCTTTCTGAACTTAGTCGAGCAACACCAGGAAGTGCAGGACTGGACCTGAGTTCTGCCACCCACACAGTATTAACCCCAGAAATGGGACCTCAGGCCTTACCTACTGGGGTGTTTGGACTGCTCTATCTAAATGTGTTTGGCCTGATAGTAGGAAGAAGCAGTGCTACTATGCAGGGACTACAGATTTGTTTTCCTGGAGTTATAAACAATGACTATTAATGTGAGATTAGGGTAATGGCCAAAAGGTAATACAGAATATAGTCACCATTCCTACAGGAAGGAGAATAGCTCAACTATTGTTACTTCTATTGTTTCCTACTAATCATAAATATGAGTCCTAAGAGAGGGGATCAAGGGTTTGGTTCCTCTGATGCATACTGGGTACAGCCTATAGTTAAACAAAAACCTATGATGACACTATGGCTTGATGGAAAGGCATTCCATAACTTGGTTGATACAGGGGCTGTATCAACCAAAGTGATTGGCCTGCCACCTGGCCTTTGACCCCAACCTTAACCAATTTAAGGGGTATTGGCCAATGTCAAAACCCATAGCAAAGCTCTAAGGTGTTGACTTGGAAAGATAAAGAAAGAAATACAGGGAATATACAACCCTATGTCATCTAGGGCCTTCCCATTAATTTCTGGGGCCAAGATCTGTTATCCCAGTTAGGATTGATTATGTGCAGCCCTAATGAGGTAATCACGGCTCAAATGATAAACTCTAGATTTCCCCAGGGAAAGGATTAGAAAAAAGTAAAGACGGGATTATTCATCCTATTGAGATCCATGGTAACAGTGGAAGAAAAGGCTTGGGGTATTTTTGATGGGGGATATTGATTCAGCTGTACCCCTAGGGCGTTGTGCCGATCCCATCACCTGGAAGGGGGACTCACCCGTATGGGTGGATCAGTGGTCCCTAACCACCAAAAAATTAAAAGCTTTTCAATTGCTTATGTGGGAGCAATTACAGTCAGGACATTTAGAAGAGAGTAACCCTCCCTGGAATAGCCCAATATTTGTCATTAAGAAAAAGTCAGGAAAGTGGAGATTGTTGCAATACTTGAGGGCTGTTAATATGACCATGATTCAGATGGGAGCCTGAAAACCTGAGCTGCCCACACCGGTGGCCATATCTTTAGGCTATTATAAAATAGTTATAGATTTAAAAGACTGTTTCTTTACTATTCCCTTGCATCCTAATTACAGAAAGCATTTTGCTTTTGGTGTTCCCACTATAAACTTCAGAGAACCTCTGAAAGATATCAATGGAAGGTCTTGCCTCAGGGTATGGCCAACAGTCCTACCTTGTGCCAAAAGTTTGTGGCCTCTGCCATAGATGGTGTTAGAACCATATGAAAGCAAATCTACATGTTTCATTTCATGGATGATATTTTAATAGCAGGAAAATATGGAAAACAGGTACTCCAGTGCTTTGATGATCTTAGAACAGCTTTACAGACTGCAGAGTTACAAATAACATCAGAAAAGGTACAATTACAAGATCCATATACTTATTTAGGATTTCAGATTAATGGTCCATGTATTATTAATATTAAGGCCACCTTAAGGACTGGTTCCCTTAAGACACTTAATGATTTTCAAAAAGTATTGGGAGACAATAAATGGCTATGACCATATTTGAAACTCAGGACAGGAGAATTGAAGATTCTGTTTGATATTCTCAAAGGAGATCCTTACCCTAAGTCTGACAGGGCTCTAACAGAAGAGGGTAGAAAAACCTTACAGAAGGTGGAGAGTGCTACTTCATCCCAATTTGTAACTCATATTAATTATTCTAAGCCTTTATATTTTCTTATTTTTAACACTAAACTAACTCCTACTGCAGTTTTTTGGCAAACTGTATCCATATTATTGGTTCATCTTACCAGAAATATTCTTCATCACATGCTCTTTATTTTAAATTTTTTAAATTTGGATTCTGAAGGAAAATCTGCTGCCGATAGATTTTGGCATCCTGATACCAAAAATAATTTTGTAACAGTCCTGTGAAAAGACCCATTAACTGGAACCTGGAATGGGCTAGATCCAGTGCTTATCTGGGAAGAGGTTTTATCTGCATATATTCCCAAATGGCAGATGTTGCACACTGGCTGGACCCCAAGCCGAGCAGTGTGGGTCTCAACAAAAGGCCATTCTTATCCCAGTGCCATAGCCAATCTCTTATTAGAACTAACTCCCACATTTACCATTCAGAATCACAAAATTACTTGGAATTCATACTGCAGTGAAATGTTTCCCAAGACACAGGTGAGGACTTTTGAGTTATGAAGCCAAATAGAATCAAACGTGAAGTTTTGACCATCATAGCATTTACTTTTCTGTCTTCATAATTTTGCTGGGCTATTCATTATAACATGATTCCCCCACCCCTTAGATTCAGAGTTAAAGATTTCAAATCACTGTCCAGAATCTAGAATCAGAAAATCTAAATAAGAATGCTGTTGTGGCTGCTACTGTTGCTTAAAGTATGCCTAAGTCAAGCTTCCAGACAATGCCCTCTCCCACACTGAGACCATCCTTTACATTGTTGGAACAAAAGAAGTTGCCTGATCAAGTATGAACTCTTCTTAACAGTGGCTGCTGAAACTTTCTTGCCAGCAATGTTCTCACTACATAGCCGATGATATTAGGTGAAAAGCAATAATGTTACTGGTTCAACCAATGCTTGATGGTGGGAGAAAACATAGTCATATCCCAAAACATGCACATGAGAGTTTACATGCAGAAAAAAACAATGAGTATTTTTATTATATGAAGACTTGAATAAATAAACTACTAAATGAGCCAAGAATAGAATACCATATGTGTAGGGAAAAGTTGAATGGCTCATGTGCTGCACGCTGTCGCATGGGCTTGAGTTCTCTGTTGCGTTGTGGGTCCACGTGTCTGTCACAGCTCAGAGTGGCAGAAACATGGGATCTTTGACTTAGTTGGTTCCATGCAGCACTGGGCGAGCATGGCTGCGCCCTGCCCAGTGGAGGGAGTTCTTACTCAGTCTGGTTCCGCAGGGCCACAGGGCTCTCAAGTGGACCTGGAGGTCTATATCTCCATTTGGGGCCCCCAGATGCCACTGGGGGGGGATGCCGAAGAACAGAGATGAGGAGCACGCAGGCGCTGCACTGTGAGAAGCAGCTGGTCTGCCAAGAGAGACAAGTGGGGAAGAGAGGGCTCTGGAGGCACTCTGCAGGAAGTGCTCGCTTGTTCTACTTGTTTGGCTGGAAGGCTGCTGCTTATTTGAAGATGTGGCCCCCGTGGCAAAAGTGCAGAGAAGCTCTCCACAGGAGGTTAAATGTGATGGCTCAATAGCTGAAGCCTTCTCCATACTTTCCCACTGCAGGCCCCAAAAGACACGAGGAGGTCCAAGGTTCCAAAATGGCTTTATTGACATAGTGCATGATAGTTGAATCTGGATGTGCACCCCTCTTTAGGCCATAGGGGACCTGAATTAAATAGGGAGGGAGAAGGTGAAGAGGGTTACTTAATTAGCTACACCCTCTGGCCTTTAGGTAACTCATTAATATGGAAATCTCTTGAGGCTGAAGCCTGTAGTCATGCCCTCTACTTGTGGAGGATGATGCAGACACAGTGCCATATGTGATGGAATGGCATATGTCAAATGGAGGTCCTAGACCACTTGTCAGACCATGGGTTCCAGGGGCATGGCCCAACAACTGCCATTGCCTCATTGGGGTCAGTGTTTGAGGCCTATGCCACACAAAAAACCAAGACACCCTACATGGCCCCACATCTCCCCCTGTTTTTCTTTTTTTATCAAAAGGAGATACTTCACTGTCATCTGTCATAAAAATTTTGAATGAGGAAGTCAACAGAAAACACTATGCAGGCTGGAGGAGGTAGCACAATTAAGTCACAGGGTAAGGAAAGTTGAGAGTGGGGGTTGGGAAGACAAGGAATCATTGAACCAATTAAATACAGGTTGTACAGCTTGAGGGTAATAGCATCTGATTAATCTAGCTAGATTAATCATATATATATATATATATATATATATATATATATATATATATATATTATAATTATGTTTTCCTTACTAACATGTAACTTTTAGCTATATGACTTTGGCAAAAAGTTTATCTGTAGCTGGAAGGTCTGGATCTGTCTGTAGGACTCAGTGTGCATCTCTGGATCTCAGTGTGTGTCTCTGGGTTTCAGTCAGATGGTGTCTGAAAGGAGGAAGCCTGGTGTCCCAGGCAGGTTCCAGGAGGTGGCGTTGTCTCCTCTGGACTTGTGGGAGTACCTATAGGATAGTCACAACAGGAAAGCAGCACCCCAAGCAAGGGGGTGTCTGCAAAGGGTGTGTAGCAAGCATTAGGCTACTTGGGAGGAGCACATCATGGTCTGCCATTAAGATCCTAAAAAGGCAAAGTGTTTGAGGAAATTTAGTCTTAGAAGGTATCTTTGAATCTGTTTTGGATGGTTGAGGAAGAAAACATCATGTTAATTATGTATCTGGAATAGGCAGCAACAGTTTGTCTATAAAAGGAAACTAGTTGTTAATTAAGGATTGAAAAATGGTGACCAGCATACTTGATTTGATCTGTAGAAGTAGATTAGGTGACTTTTGAACCTTAAAAAAAAATCTTAAAAAGTTGAAAAAATGTTGGACATATATCTTGAGTGTTAGAGAGAAAAGGAAACATTTAAACAAAAACAAGAAAAATTTTGGTTGAAAAGCATGAATGTTGTTGCAGGTATTCCTGTTGGGGAGAAAAAGCATTAATGGTGGGTTTAGAAGCAGTGTGGGGAGGGGCCTGCTCTGCCATGTGGTGTCTGCTCTAGCAGAAAGGTCCTGTGTTCCCGGCTTGTTTTAGGGAAGGAGAGAAAAGGCCAACCTTGAAGAAAGCTCAAAGGAAGAAACATAGAGGCTTGATAGGAGAATCAGAAAGAGTAAAAGGCTGTGTAACAGACTTAAGCCATGGCAGAGACACATGGAGGCTGGCTTGGAGCCAGCAGCTACTGGGAGCAGCTGGCAGGTGGCACACAGTTCTTCTAGGCCCCACTTGGAGTCCTCAGTTGTGAGAGAGAAAACTGTCTCAAAACAAAAAGGAAAACTCTTACCCAATGGGAGAAGTTCTAGAATGAGAATCTAAGGAACACAAGGTCCCGCTGGACCCATTGTTTCAGGCAAGCCAGCTGGGCTGTAACCAGCAGCAAATGATGGAGGAGGTGAAGGGGGAGAGGGAGCAAGCAAGGTACTGGCTCTGCTCCTTCAAGCAAGCCAGCTAAACTAAGTGGGTGCAGCCTGCCACAAATGACAGAGGGGGGAGGAAGCCTACTCTAGCAGGCAGTGTGCAAAAGACTGACCCCCTGGGGAAAATAATGCTGGGGACTAGAGCTCAGAGCTGGCGCTCCTGAGAGAGAGGACAATATCAGCCATGAGAAGGAGTCCCTCACCCAAGAGAAAAAGTCTAAGAACAAAGGTTGTAACAGGCACTGTAGCCTGAAAGACAGCGGATAGCTGTGAAGGAGTCCTCTCTGTGGATCTGGGGGATGGGCAAAGTGGAGGCTAGGGAGTCACCACCATCTTGTAAAATTGGAAAACACATGGGGAGAGAGAAAGGAAAAAAAAAAAAAAACTATGCTAGCAGGCAGTGCACTAAAGGCTGACCCCTGATGGAGGGGCAGAGAGTGGAGATTAGGGAGCCGTTGCCATCTTGACCTTGAGCTGGAGAACATGAGGAGAGGAAGAGAGACAGAAAAAAAAGAGAGAAAGAGAGAGGAGTTAAAGCAGAGAAGCTGACCAAGAACACATGGAGAGAGAAAGAGAAGGAAGGGGAGACAGAGAGAGACCCGACTAGTCTTGTGAACCAGGCTGGAGTTACTCACAGTTTTATGGAGAGGTTTTGTTCGTGGGCACCAGCGAGGAGTACTCTTAGAGCTGGGTCTGCCCGCATCCTCCACCACATGTGAGGGAAAAATACTAATGGCTCATACATGGGCATGTGGACGTGAGTTCTCTGTTGTGTTTAGTTGTAGTTCCCTCATGTCTTCTGCCTGAGACTGGCACCTCACGGAGGTAGTCCTCCACAGAGAAGCAGAAGGGCATATGGGTGATTTGACTGGTCCCCTTCCACACAGCACCAGATGGATGCTGGGCTATGAGAAGTGACTGGGCACCCCCGGGTGGGGAGTGACCTCAGTCTGAGGTTCCAAGAGGCAGCAGGACTCTCGAGGGGACCCAGAGGTTGGTGTCTCCATTCGGGCCCCCCAGACACCACTGGGGAAGTGTTGCAGCAGAATGGAGATGAGCACATGGGCACTCGATGGCCAGAGCACCTGAGAAAAACAAGGGGGAAGAGAGAGGCCCTGACTGCACCACGTGGAACTGGTTACTCACTTGGCTGGGTCAGCTAGCTTGCTTGAAGAGGGCCTCCCTGAGAGAACACAATAGCAGGCCCAAAAGACACAAGGAGGTGCAGGGTTTCAAAACAGCTATATTGGCATAGCAGATGGTAGTTGAATCTGGATGTGCACCCCACCCACCTTTAGGCCAGGAGAGACCTGACTTAAATAGGGAGGAAGACGGGGAGGAGGGTCACTTAATTAGCTACACTCTCAAATGGAGGTCTTAGACCAAGTGTCAGGACTGTGGGTTCTAGGGGCATGGCCAAACACCTACCTTTGCCCCATTGGGGTCGTGTTTTGAGGACTATGCTACACCAAAAACCAAGATACCCTATACGGCACCACATATATGGGAAAGGATGAAAACCCATAAATGAATAAGATATAACCTTTGACCTCTGGGAAAATCAGGATATTTACTGTTGTTATAATTGTTTAATATGGCAACTAGTCAAGCTGACTGTCTAAGCTGCAGAGGCTCTGCCTAGTTCAGCTGCCATGTTCTGTGATTGGAGGCCACGTGTGCACCACAGCTAGAAACAGCCAGGCAGAAACACCAGCCCTGCCATTCAGGAGATGCAAGTGTGGGAGATGGCTCTGCCAATCTTCCACACTGTCTCCACAAGGCTGGGCATTGCTCAGACCATCCTGCCAACCACAAGGACTCAGTACAAAAATGAGACTCTGATGTTAAATGTTAATCATAGGCTTTATATGTTTGGTAATGCCCAATAACAATAAGCCCATACAAAGAGAGTTGTTTCCCAGTTAGCTAACCTAAATAAAAGTTGTTACCTGTGACTGCTCTCCATACCTGCATGGCTCTCCACAGGTCCTACATCTCTGCTCTCTTTCTCTCCTAGCTCCTCCACCTCCTTTCCCTCTTCCTCTCTTTACTCCTCCTCTTCCTCTCCTGACTCCTCCCACTTTGGCTCCTCTTACAATTTACATTTTACCGAATGTCTATTTTAAGCAAATATTATTTAATATCCAACATTTTGCAGATACTTTGATAGGTACTAAGTAAAACAGCCATATTTGCTCCCAAAAAGTAAAAAGATCTTGTCTATCAGTATAGATTTAAAATTATTTTTTAGAATTGTTAAGTATATGAAGTTTTTGTCTATGAATGCATGCTTGTACACCATGCATCTGCCTGATACATGCAGAGGCCAGAAGAAGACTTTAGATTCACTAGAACTGAGTTACAGATGGTGATGAGAATCCAAATAGGTTCTAGAAATTGAACCTGGGTCTTTTAAGTGAGCAGCATGTAGTCATAAATTCTGAGCCATCTCTTAAGTCCATAAAATTAAAATTATTTTAAGTGACATAAAGAAATATATAACCAAAATATTGACATGAAATATATAACCAAAGAGTTGAATGTAAATGAGAAAATTTTTATTACAGTGTCTCCAAGGTTGAAGGCTTTATGTGTTACTTCTTATTCATGGAGAATAAAGAAATGAGCAACATGGCTGGAAGATTAAGAGGGATGCTGGCCAGAGATAAAGCAAGAGGAGTAGGAAGAATGATAAACTGGAGGAAGTGTGGTCAGAGTCATATTCAACAGAGACCATTTCGCAGACAGAGCTCTAAAGACAAAAGACACTGGGGAAACACCTGGAGGAATCGATGGCAAACCAAAATGGATGACATAGTGTGGTCTAAGATGCAGTAGTGAACATGGCTGGAAGTGCATATACATTTTGGAAATAAAGCCAAGGGGTGTGGGAGTGGTGAAAAATAGTGCAGATGGTGATGATTGGTAAGGGTAGCATCAAGGTGAATACTATGATTTAGTTTGAGCAATCATTTTGAAATAAAAAAGAAACTGAGAAAAATGAAGAAAAATATACTTAAGGTTGCTAATTGTTTAAAATAAAAGCACACGGTATGCCACATTTTCGATGCCCACAATATGTCCTGAGGAAGATACCAAACTTCATATCCCTAAAGTTATTTCATTCATAAAGATCAATCCTCTCGCATCCCTCATGTCCCCTCATGACTCAGGCCCTTCCTGTTTCCTTCACATCATTACCCACTTTTCTCTTCCTCGCTTTCCTCCAGGCGGACTGTCATGCTTGACATATGTCAAACATATCAAACGCATCAGCTCCTTCTTCCCTTAGATCCTAGCTCCAGACATTCTCTTTGAATGAAGTGGACATTCATAGATATGCTCATTGTTCGATTCCACAGTTACTTCTGTTTAGATGTTCTCTTCTCATCAAAGCCTTTTCTTACCACTTTGTCATGAGTATTCCCTCCTTCCATTATATTGTTTCTCTACTTCTCTCCTTAAATTTGTCATCTGAATACTTTTATAGTCTTTAAGTATCATCTATTGTCTGTCTCCTAAACTAAAATGCATGCAAGATTGATGAAGCACAGATTTCCATGTTAATTGTATCTTTTGATATATCACAAGACATGACTAACGTTTAACAGTTTTGATGGCTTGGAAAAGGTCTGAGAATTTACCCTACTGGCTAGCTAAAACTTTAGCCAGCCATCATTTGGGGATATCAACAGAAGCCAGGCACTAAGTTGAGGAAGGTGATTTAATTATCTTGTAACAATGGCTGCCTGTCAATATTTGTATCAAAGGGCAATTTCCCAAAGATGATGTAAGAAGAACCATATGACTTCTAAACAGAAATTGTCTTGTGCTGTTAGAAAAGAACATCAACATTTTTTTATGTCCCTAGTTGTTTAAGGAGGGCAGTAACCCCACCTGAATGTTGCTGGGCAATCTGTGTCTTTATTGTACTTGACAGAAAAACAAAACAAAACAACTTATCCTTTGTGACAAAGGGAGACATTGCTTCATTTGTCAAGACTTTGTTATACAAACACCCTGGAAAAGATTGTCTGAAACAAAGTGAAAGGATTTTTCTACTGACAAGACAGGCAGAAACATGAAAGAAAATAGATACAAGGCTTGGCAGATAGTCAGTACACATTGTTTAATAAAGAATGCTTTGGATTATTTATTGCCATTATTTTAATTTTCCAATGCATAAATTCAGGCAATAGGAAAGTGGATCAATTTTCTAGAGGCATTCAGCTAATCTGGTTAGTACACACAACCCTAAGACACAGGAGACAGAACTGAACTCTCCTTATCTTTTACCCCAGCCTGGCACCAGCCTATCAGGACTAAAGTAATGCACATCGGATAAAAAGAGAAATGGGTAAAAACAAAAACAGGAATGGAAGAATGGAAGAAAGGGAAGAATAGAAAGCATGTTTGAGATCTACATGTCTGCTCATCCATTCAGAACTATACAGGAGACAAACAAAACCTTTGACTTTGCAGAAAGATAAGAAAATCAAAGCTCAGGAAGGGAGGAAGCTTTCCCCAAACCTGAGAGGATATCAGGAATCCAACTAATTTCCTTTTCCTGGCAGAAGGTGGGTCCAGTCTTTTCTGCCCTTTTATCTACCTAGGTAACATTTTCCCCAGCCTGGAGGCCACACAAGTCAATCAATAACCAAAAATATCTATTATAGGGCACAGTGGGTGGAGCCTGTATTACCATCTACCTATATGACCACTCCTTAGTTTCTGAAGAGAAGCACCCTACATAGTTCTTCTGACTTTTGCATCCAGATCTGCAATCATGAAGGTGGCAATTATCTTTCTTCTCAGTGCCTTGGCTCTGCTAAATTTAGCAGGTAGGTGTGTTTGTATATTCTTCAACTATTAGTAAAAACATTTGACTTGTTAATTTATACCTCTTGTAAACGAAGATAGTCTAGCTAACTGATGCCAATGAGTTGAATAACAGAAATGTTTCTAGTGCAAATTATGGAGGAGAAGGGAGGTTGTTTCTAATACAATGGAGGAAAGCTCCAGTAAGATCTCCCCAGAGATAGATATGGTTTGCTCTAAAGACAAGGCTGCTACTTTATTAGGGATTTGGTGGTGAATAAAGAATTTGATCTAAAATACCCTTTTAATTGTAGAAAGGTCTGCTAGACTATGTAGATCCAATGCTGACTTACAAAATTTAAATTCTTATAAACTTGCATAATGTAAATAATAATGACCACCACTGAGTTTGCAGAAAAGTCATATTTTGAGCCATTAAATATTTTATATTTGATCTGTAAAAAAACGTCCTGTTTGAACATAGCAATGAATCCCTAAACTTGTGAGAATGACAGGACATGCTTCTGATTCTGAGGTCAGTTTGGTTTTTGTAGCAGGCATTAATTAATATTTTCACTTCTGTCACTCATTGCAGAAATTGTAACAAAAGCCAAAGCTGTGCTTCATTAAGAAGTGGAAGACCATTGCTAAACGTTTCAGATAAATATTTCTGGAAGCAAGAACCCCTTTGTCCCACCTCATGCCCTATAATTAATACAAGTAAATAAATACCTTTAGTGAGCTCCTGCTCATTAATATTTTAGCCTCATTTACATTCTAGATCCAAGGGGACCCCAAAAGCTGCATCTTCCTTGATGAGTCCCAGAGATCTTTCTTTTCCCTCAGAGATCACTGACTGAAAATTAAGTTTTGGAAACATTTCTACTTTAGGGGCTCTCAGACTAGGTTTCTTTCCCTTGCAAACTCATTCGCATTCACAGTTAGCATCTATCTACTTTTTTTAAAAAACTACTTTTTTCACATTATAATATAATTACATCACGTTTCCTTAGAATTCTCTGCCAAATCCTCCCATGTACTTCCTTGCTCTCTTTCTAGTTCAGTTTTCATTAATTGTTGTTACATATGTGTGGTGTATGTATCATATGCTTTGATGACTGTAAGACATGTTTTCTGAAGAAGGAATTGACTCTTTTCTGAACTATGTAAATACATGAAATACAAGTTTAAAATATGGTCAGTTGGTGTAACGCACTTGTGGGAAAAATTCTGTTATAGAACTGGTAGTGAGTTGTCAGAAAAGTTGTAGTTTTAACATTGTTTACAGAAAAAACTTAATTACATCAGAAGACCTGATGGTTATTTCCTATAGTGCCACCAATGCCCTGAGTTGCAGATATTTATAATTCACTGATTGTGAGATGAAAATTCTATTGGGTACAGAAAGATCATTGATGGACATGCCAAAGGTATCTGAATTGTTACTAGTACATACACATTTCAAATTCTGAGTAGATAATTTCTAATCTCAAGAAAGTAGATCAAAGTTCCTAAAATGCCAAATCGAACTACTCAGTAATGATCAACATTTTACTTAATTCTTTTCAAAATCTTAGCAGGCAGAGAGGGAAGAAAACTCATTTGGTGTTCTTGAAGGTCAAATGTAAATAAAAGATTTGGGAAGTGGACAGTGCAAGCAGAGACATCATATGAAAACTATATTCTTTGACACCTAAAATAAATCTAGCTTCTTTATATGAAATCCAGATTGATGTTTGATTTATGTTTTCTAGGTAATACTACAGCTAAGGAGGGTATAAGAAAGGTAAAGAGAATTTTATAATTTATTGTAAGTTATAACCTCATTGGCAAGGGTTGACAGATGATTTCTCTGTGTTGTCCTTCTCCTCCAGGAACTCACTGAGTAGACAAGGCTGGCCTCAATCTCCCAGAGATCTGCCTGCTTCTGCCTCCAAAATGCTGAGAGTAAAGGCACATACCACTGCCACCCAGCTACTTTATAATTTCTTAATTCTCTAATTTTTTATTCAGACTGAAATTGTTTGATCCTGTAAAAGTATAGTTAGAATCTGAGCATGCATAGTTTTGTACATTTGCAATCCAAAGTACTTGGGAGCCTGGTTTATGAATCATGTTTGAGGTCAGGTTGGACTACACAGTTAAGACCTTGAAATAAAAAGAGTTAGAGAATGTATACTTTAGCATTTACATTTTTGGTAATTCAAGTCAGGATTGGGGTTCAACTGATAGGGAACCTCGGCTGCTAAATGCAGGATTCATAGTATTTTCCCAATCCACATGGTGCTGTGTTGAAAGACAAGCCCACTGGTGTCCCTGTAACTGTCTACATCCTGTTGTAATGGAGATTTTTATACATACACTAGTGTTGGCTGGTGGGACAAGTAGTTTAAATGGAAGTGCTTGTGTTCGTTCCAAGTAGCCCTTACACCTAACTGGATCATGTTGGCTTTTCTTGCTCCTAATTCCCAAAGTAGACTAGAGGAAATGCCCCTCATCTCATTACATAGGAATTCCTAGGAGAAAACCAGTGATGAACCTGAAGTTTAAAGTGAATAAATCATTACACTTTTGGGAAGCATTACAGAACAAATCTGTCACCGTTAGAACCCAAATCTAGTTCTTCAAGTACTGATCTATGAAGAATAAAAGTTAGCAAAACAGGGGTGATATCCTGTAATGAAGAGGTGATGTGGTAGTGCCCAGGAACTGAGAACCAGGATTCAAGGATCACTAGATATGTGACTTTAAGTCAGTTTGTCACTTCATGAATCTTTCCTTGAAGAAGAGTTTAACCTTTACAAGGTCTTTTAAGGAGAGATGAATAAATGGACAACTGACAGTTTTGATTAAAGGGTGAGACTTTTCCAATAGAACAATACATAAAATCTAGGACAGAGACCTATAAGAAGTGTTTAATGTGAATCAGATTTTGCTGAAAAACACAAAGCAAGAACTGGAAGCACAGATGCCATCTAGGATGACTATCCTGTCAGCAGCTGTGTTATCTTGCTCCTCTCATCCCACATCTCCACAGCATCATGCCTTAATTGGGGAAAAGATAATTTTTCCTAACTTGCAGAAGAATTGACTGAAATCAAGGAAGGAAGTTGTAGACCCATGATGTCATATAACTAGGAAAGAACCACATTTTGGCTTTAACTCAGCTTTTTTGATTTCAGGGAAGATTTAATTCTATTGTAGTTGTTGTTTTCATGCACAATACCCAGTGACATTATCTTAACTGCAAAAAGCTTAAAACAGTCTTAATATTTTATTATAAAACCAAACATTGAAATATGATAGAAAATGACTCTTTAATTCTGTGTTTAGCCTAATTGTGATGGTGTAACTACTCATTGTCCCAGGAGATATGAACCTGTGTGTGGGACTGATAGAATTACTTATTCCATTGAATGCGCTGTGTGCCTTAAAAACAGGTGAGGATAAAGTTTAATTAATTTATTTATCACTAGAATTTCACATATGTAATCATCTTAAAGGCTAGTCAATAAATGGAACTTTCTTTTCATAAGCTTGGTATGATAATATGATTTAAAATTGCTTGGATGATAATAGCCTCATTTTTTAAACAATACATTGATTTTTAGATTTTAAAAAATCCTATACATACAACATACATTTAATCTAAAAAAAAATCAGTTCTTGATAATAGCTGAAATTGCATTTTCTAATGGACCCCCAAATTAGCAAGTATGATTTATATAGTATTTAGTGAACAAACATGTATTCTAACATTTGTATTCATGGTTTATGAGAGTTAGCCTCAATAAACTTTAATTTTCTGAAATATTTAATGTTGGGGAACAGGAATCAGACTCAGAACACTGGGGCAAATAGATATGTCACAAAGATTTTTCTCTTACAATATAACTGACTTATTGCTATATGCCGGTCATTATGCTAAGCCTTCCTTTTTTCCCATGTGGCTGTTTCAAAAGTACAAAGAAACAAACAAACAAAACACTCATGAGTACATGTAATCGCTTCTTGTAAGTTGTGGTGATTGTCATCAGAGTGTAAAGTGTTACATGACCAAAACAAAGATGGTAATATCTTCAAATTGAAAGGGCCAAGAAAAGCTTAATGAAAGTAATGCCATTTAAACAAGGCTCCGAATTTCAAACAAACAACAGAGACACCAAAAGTGACAAAACAAAAAACAAAAAAACAAAAAAACAAAAAAAAAAACAAAAACAAAAAACAACTTAGGTTTTCTAGAATTGACTCTATGCTAACAACTTCAGCTCAGGCTCAAGTGACTATAAATTGTCTTTATTCCTCTGCATAAATCTCTCTTCTATGATCAAATTCTCTTCAAAAATAGGTCTAAATGATTTCAGAAAAGTCTCTCAGTTTATCCAGGATTGTAGACATTGTAGACTCCAAACGGTAGGCATTTGGCTTTATAATGAGGGTGTGTCCAGTGTCTAAAAGTTGCCAGGCATGATAGCACAAGCCTGTTTCTCCCACACTGCAGGCTCAGGCAGAAGAAACCTGAATTCCAAGCTAGTCTGTTCAGTCACCTGTCCATCTGGGCCAAATGTTTAGGCCCTGGCTCAGTAGATTGGGAGGAGCAGGTGAATGTTTTGGAAAACATATACTTGAAACCACTTGTTCATTTTCTCATGATCCATGTTGTTGACATTAAGGTCAAGCATCATTATTTCCATCCACAGGGAGCAGGAAGACCCCTCAACACCCTGGGGATTTATGAAAAGTCCAATGTAAGGTCTAGAGTTCAAAGTGAACTTTGAAGTGAAGCATTCAGAAAATAAGAGAAAAATGCTGAACACTCATTCCTCTGACCTTTGATCCTACTGGTTTTAGTTCACTCTTTTCATTCTTTCAAATATGTGTAGATGTAAGAGGCACATTCAACTGTCTGAGCATGCAGCATTTCCCTCTGCGTTCTGAAATAACACTTAGGTCTAGAGATAAGTTTGGCTTTCTCAAACATAAGAGATATTCTAAGGATTCTATAGTGCCTTTCTTTCTATTGCTCATTAAAAGTCCAACAGAGAGCCCACCCCTAAATACTACCCTGGAGGACCAAGTCCCAGAGGCTAGATAGTCTAGAGACCTAGGATAGAATCAAACATGATTGGGGGAAAAGTCAATAAAATGATTCCTAATGATATTCTGCTATTCTTGCAAACAGGTACCTAGCATAACTGCTATCAGAGATGCTAACACAGACCCACAGCCAAATATCAGGCAGAGCTTGTGGAAAGTGGGTAGAAAGGATTGTAGGAGCCAGAAGGGTCAATGATACAACACAAAAACCCCACAGAATCAACTAACATGGGCTTATAGGGCCTCACAGAGAGTTAACCACCAATCAAGGAGCCTGTATATGACTGATCTAGGCCCTCTGCATATGTTACAGCTGTGTAGTTTGATCTTTTTGTAAAAGTGCTAACAGTGGGAGCAGGGTTTGCCTTTGACTCTGTTTCTAGCTTCTGGGATGCTTTCTCTCATACTGAGTTGCTTTGTCCAACCTTAATACAAGAAAGGTGCCTACTCCTACTGCGATGTGCTATATTCCGTGTTTGTTTGGTTATTCATGGGAGGCAAGGCGTTTCTTTCTCTTTTTTAAAAATTAATTTAATTTAAGATCTTTACTTACTCATTTTACTTCCTGTTCACTGTTCCCCTTCCAGTCACCCCCTCCTATAATCCTTCCCCCATCCCCTTCCTCTTCTCCTCCTAGGAAGGGGGCTGCCTATGTTTTCCCCTGACCCTAACATTTCAAGTCTCCTTGAGGCTATGTGCTTTCTCTCCCATTGAGGCAATACAAGGCAGCCCAGCTAGAAGAACATATCCCACCTACAGGGAGCAAACAGCTTTTGGGATTGCTTCTGCTCTGGTTGGTTGAGACCCACATGAAGACCAAGCTGCACATCTGCTACACATTTTCAGGGAGGCCTATGTCTAGCCCACAAAAGGTTTTTGGTTGTTGGTTCAGAGTCTGAGAGCCCCAAAGGTCCCTGTTAGTTGACTCTGTTGATCTTCCTGTGCTGTTCCTAACCCTTTCAGGAAGTAATCCTTCCTACTATTTTTCCATAAGAGTCCCCAAGCTCCATCCACTCTTTGGCTGTGGGTGTCTATATCTGTCTAAGTCAGCTGCTGGGTGGAGCCTCTCAGAGGACAACTTGCTTCTGTCTGCAAGCATAACAGAGTATCATTAACAGTGAAAGGGATTAGTGCTTCCCAATAGGATAGGTCTCAAGTTGGGCTGGTTATTGGTTGTGTATTCCTTCAGTCTCTGCTCTCTCCTTCATGCCTGCATTACTGTAGACAGGATAAATCTGGGTTGAATGTTTTGAGAGTGAGTTGGTGTCTCTTTACTCCACTGAAGTTCTTGCCTGGCTACAGGAGGTGGCCTCTTCAGTTTCCATATCCCCAATGTAGTGAGTCACAGCTATAATCACCTCCACTAATACTTGGGCACACCCCAGGTCTCTGTCTTATCCTGGAGATGAGCCCCCACCTCCTCACCCCCATCAATTGCAGATATCCATTCATTTTCATGGGCAGCCAGTAATCTCTCCTTTCCTTCCACACACATGATCCCAAATCCCCCATTCCTCTCTCTTCCCCCTCCCTCCCAGTTCCCTCCCTCCATCTGCCTTTTATGACTATTTTATTCTCCTTTCTAAGTGTGATTCATGCTTCTTCTCTTGGGCTGTCCTTCTTGTTTAGCTTCTTGGGTCTGTGGAGTATAACATTGTACCTGTATATACCTAATGTCCACTTCTTAATAGAAATGGAAGAGTGGATAGAGAGGGCCAGAGAAGAGTATGTTGGAGGAGAGAAAGGAAGGGAAACTGCAGACAGTCTGGATCTAAAATTAATAATATTTTCTAAAGTTGTCCATACAAATAGCAAAAATGGATCCAGCAAGTTGTATTTATACATTTATACACTCACACATAACATTAGTAAAAAAGAAAAGGAAGCTATCAATTTGAAAGTGAATGGGGGATGACGAGATGGAGGAAACTTGGAGGGTGTGGAGAAAGAAAAGGGAGAAGTGGTGTGACTATATTTTAATTAATACAAATTTTTGTAAGTTGCACAAAAATGACCTATGTTATAACTATTACCAGAGCCAGAATCTGACCCTATCTATTGGGGCTTGTGATGTTCTGAAAACACCAAACAGGGCTTTCTTATTGTGGGCCTTGTAATTATCAGGGTTGACAGGTTTCTTAAATCAGGACATTATAGCCTTCTGTGCTTTCTTAGAGAAACTGTCAATAATTTTTCTCTATAGAAAAGCAACTACTGACAGAACATTCATTGATGCTAGAAATGTTGTCTGTCTGTTGTAATGGGCTGATACATGACTAATAGTCATTGGCTCTTAAACACAGATAGTACACTGAGATACTGATGTTTAAATATTGTTAAATATTTAAGACAAAACAACTAAGTGTGGCTAACGCACAGAGTGTAGCAAAGTGAACAGCAGAGCTGTGGATAACAGGCTTATGTACATGACATTGAACTGGGCACTACTATAGGTTAACATTAATGTTAAAATGAAGAAATAATGAATGCAAAATGTGTCTGTGAAAATAGATGAGTATCACATCTCCTTCAACAATAAATAAAATAGAAAATTTGTTGCATGCCAGCGTGGTCAAGATAGCAATGAATAAAGAAAGAATTGTAGAAGCTGTCTCGTAACTAAGGAACCATTTTAGAATTGAAAGGACATTTGGGTTTGAGAAAACCCAATTGAGAGAAACTGGCTTTGTCAAGGTAACAGGCAAATGGCAGAAAAAAAATTATGTAAAGAAGACTTTGGTACTGGCTGCTATTATGGGAATCAAGATTGCCTGGCAGAATCAAGCTCCCATCTTCTAAGCTAAAATGTTTAACAGCTAGAAAGCCCCACCATAGCCTGGACAACAGACCTGGTCACTAAGTACAAAGATTTGGTAGTAAAAGAAGCAGAGGTGAATTTTAGATTAATTTCAAGGGTTCCCAGTAACATTCCGTTAGGCCTATAAAGAACAATGACCCACAGTTTTTCTACTCTGTTGTATCTCTTGTGGACATAATAAACAAGCAACAGATATTCAATAATACATTGAATGAATAAATGGATTAGAAAAAGAACAAACAGCATAAATCATAAGGCTGTCTTTTAAAGAAATGCAGAATTATTTTTAAGTTTCATTGCTGTTCTTGCATAGTCATTTATTTGTGCCAGCAAACTTCAAGCTGACTCTTAATTTATTTTCCTTAAATCTCTTCTACAGGAGACGCCTAAATAAAATCCACATTAAACATACTGGGGTTTGCGAAGATGAAGAAGATTGAAGTCTGTTAAGGCTACCATAATATTTAGCAAGTGGTTTTGTTGAATAAATGCATTTGAACAAACCTTGTTCTTCTCAAAGCTTCTTGTTCAAAGGCATGGATGAATATATTGAGGACATGGAACAGGGCAAAGACCCAGACTAGACTAAGCTTCACCAGTTAATTCTTCATGCTCGCAATTTCACACATTGCAGAAGACAACAACACAAAGTTGAGCATGAACATATGTGATGAGTAGAATTTGGATTAAGATGAAGAATGTAGCCTATGCTATGGCCAAGATGTAGCTTGACAAAGAGAAAAGAGAGTGTTTACCCAAGGAAATGAGTGTGAGTGCTTTGTGTACCCCACATTGTTTCACTTGTGAGCCAACACAACTCTTCAGAGTTACTCTTGTCCTGTGAGTAAACACAGAAGAGTAAACTCACTTGACTAACAGCCCAGCAGACAAGCTGCCAGAGTGCTCTTTTAGATCTGGTGACCTTTCTTTAAGCACAATGAGCACTCCTTTTAAACACAATCACCTCTGGTGATATTCCAATATTCCTGCCTTGAAAAATGAACTCGTACCACTAGAGGGTGCTGTAATCTAGCAACTGACTCAGCTCAAACAGCCTGACAGCTGTCACCAAAGTATTGCTGTCTCAAGTTATCAATGCAAGATGGCTCCCAGTGTCTGATCTGTGACACTAGAGGACACTTGTAGGGCACCAAACCTTAAGGAATTCCCTGAGGGTCAAATTATTTTAATCAATGAATGTTGTAAGTTACCCTGTCTTGTTACACCAGTCTGTAAGTACACACACACACACACACACACACACACACACACACACACACACACACAGAGAGAGAGACAGACAGACAGAGAGAGAGAGAGAGAGAGTCAGACAGAGACAGAGAGACAGAAAGTATGAAGCAGAGAGACAGACACAGAAAGATACACAGAAAGAGAGAGAGAGAGTCAGACAGAGACAGAGAGACAGAAAGTGATGAGACAAAGAGACAGAGACAGAAAGATACACACACACACACACACACACACACACACACACACACACACACACACACAGAGAGTTTTGTTTTTATAATTACAAGAAGATATAAGACCTAATCTCAAATCTATGTTTAGGGACACTGCTCCGAGGCCTATCAGAAGGCAGGCATGTGGAGTCTGTCTCTGCATGTGGTACTCATGTTTCAAAAGGATTATCTAATAAACCAGAACGTGCTGAAAAGAGCGAAACTATCAACACTGATAAGAATATAAAGCTTCAATCTATGAAGTGTGATTCAAAGAAGAAAAATTGACTAAAAAGAGAATTCCTCTGAACTGGGAGCATCTTTGAAAAAGAAATTATACGATTAAGAATATTGATATTAGCAACTCAGGCCTAAATATAGTATCTGTATCACCGGGACTCCTTCCCTCAAACTCATTCTGAGTCCCCCTTCGCAAAGTTTCCCCTTCCTAACATAATGTATTCTTTAAACAGCTTACAGAGTCCAGTTACTGTTGCTCATACACTCATGAGTGTGCCATCATTTACTTTTACTGTCAATATATGAAAGACCACAGCCCTAAAGAAAATTGAAACCACCAACTGTCAATAGCTCCTTTTTAGGGGTTGGTAATTCTGTGGCCCTCCCATATTTATGCTAGAATGTTGCCTGTCTTCATTTTGTATAAGGCAAAATATCTTTCCATTTTCTGCTGGGAGATGGAAATTCTGTTTTCCTCAATGAAGAGATTCTGAATATAATAATCATGATCCCAGTACAAGCCCCATGCTCAGAAACAGTTAGCTAACACAAATAGAGCTCCATGTTTTCTACTTGTTTTTTTTTCTTTTGATTTTTGTTTTTTACTTATTTTCAAGACAAAGGAAAAACCATGAAGATGGGTGGATAGGAGTAAGGGGGCAGGATCTGAGAGGAGTTGGGGGATAGGAAAAAATATAATAAAAATACATTGTATGAAATTCTTGAGAATAAATAAATATTTTTAAAAAATCTTTCCTCCCACCTCTTCATGTTTTCTGTGTCTGGGAGAGAGAGGTGTGATATTTATGCCCTAGTTATATGAGAGAACTCCACACAAACTTGTTCTTTGTATTTGGTTGGGAGTCTCTATATCAACTGAACAAAAATGCTTCTTTTATAAGGAATGAGAAGTACACTTATTATGAATATAGATATGCATTTTTAGAGATCAATATTATACTTTGTCCCGTAGATTTACTCCTAGGGCCTATCAGTTCCTCGAATAAGGCTTTTTGGACAGATTTGTCATACCATGAATGAGTTTCCTCCTGTGAAACAGGCTTCAAATTAAGTCAAAAAGTGGTTTATTACCTCATTAGACTTCATGAGAGCTATCAGCTTTCAGTACTCTGAGCTGAGCAAGATGTTGCCTCTGCTTCACAACATTTCATAATACTTTCTGGTCCTCTGTAAGCTGGCCAACATGAAGGAAGCTTCTAGGTCAGTTCCACCTTGATTTCTCTGTGATTAAATTATCTGGTATTTTCCTCTATAGAATCTTACCACTTAGTTATGGTGGGCAACCAAGAACAATGGCAACAATCTCTATTATTTTCAAGATTTCTTAGATTGCCCAGACCAACATTTTTTAGTTTAGCAACTTTTGGCTTCTGGAGAAACGTTACTTCCAATGTATGGTAACTAAATTTAAACAGTATATGAAGTTTATGAAGTAGTGGGTTTGTCTATGGCTTTTCAAACATCCTCAGCTGCCAGAAGCTATGCTGTAACCTATGGGAACAGCTCATGGGTGTTTTGCAAATGGAGCTCCTTGGGCAAGGCTCTTTAGAGATTGCCCTGGCCAGGACCTGTGCAGAAGATGCTGCAGACCCCTGCTCTGATTCTAGAGAAGGACATGAGCTTCAAGCCTTTCTAGCTCATATCCTTTCTTCTTCGCAATTTTTAGCTTTGTCAGTAGTGATGGCAGCTGATGTTCCTGGGACAAAAGCCCTTTAGATGAGTCTGATAATGTTTCTAAAGATTCTACAAGGAAATTAAGCCTCTTTGCAGTCTACCACAGAAACTGGCTCTTCCGGTTGCCCTAGGTGGACTCTGCAGTAGTCCAAGTAAGCAGCGGGAACTCACTAAGGTTAATGACTCCTGCTTACGTAACTGTTCTAAAAGAGAGATAGCTATATTCCAAGATCTTAGCAGACAATTTTTTAAAAGATGACATTAAAACTTACAGACCTCATAAGAAAGAAATAAAGGGCATAAAAGGTCAGACTTCCCTCCAATACCAGAACATCAACAAAGGAATCTAAATCTTTCAGTCCCTTTGGAGGTAAAAGTACAAGTAGATACTGTCAGGAAGAATAGACACTTGCTCCCAGCAGTTAAGATTTAGATATTAATCGTTATCATTGTGAGGATGTATGAAGAAGAGGACCAAAAATACTGTTCATACAAAAGTCACATATAGCTCATAGGAATTAGACCTATACCTGAAAAATATTATTCTAGATAGGGTATCATTCTCTCTGCTGATTTCAAAATAAAAGCAACATACTGTTAAAGACTAACCACAGAGCTTGAATCTTTCATTTCTGAAATGACATGTCTGCTGCTGGCCTGGACACAGTATGGATAGGAGGTGCCTGGCTAGATATAATCACTTGGCTTGCAATACAAAATTCATGCTTAGATATGCAGTAAAGGTTAATTAATACTTGGATACAGAGTATTATAAAGAAAGAGTTTAGATTTGAGCCAAAATCATATGGATGAGTCACAGAGAAATACACTAAGAGTAGGAAAGAGGCAAAAGATTACATTTTCATGATGTTTCATTATTTGGTATGGAGATGCAGAGGAAGTTAGGACATTTAAAAGCAACCTTACAGTGACTTTCCAACTGATCACAGGCACCAACAAGATGCACCAGCCAGGCCAATTCTGCAAAGCCTGATTAGACAATTTCATTGAGTCATGAGTAAATGATCAAGGCTACGTGACAACACATTACTGAAATTTAAACAAACATCTTGTAGCTTTAACTGGACTTGTCAGAAGGTATATACAAGGTGTTCATGTTTGAAAAAAAATAGCCAAGCCAATCTTACAAAGATTCATGAAACAAGTTTCTATGGAAATGAAAATGAGTTTCTAAGACTAGAAGAAAAACAAGACATGCTACAGAAACAGAGACATTATGTCTGAAGCCAAATGAGTACAAGGAAAGGCAACATTGGGACAGAAGATGAGGCGGGAGTGTGAGAGAGGCTTATCATGTAGACCTTGGTATATTCTGGTCTCAACTTTGGATTTCATTCTCTGCAAAACAAAAAGCTCATGAGAAATTATATGAGTAAATAATAAAATTTTTTTTACAAATACATATTAGCTTGAAGTACAGGTTACATAAATGATGAATAAGACCAGTCAAAAGGCAATTAGGTTATTCTAAACTACAGACAGAATATAATGACTGTGAATGTTACTGACTATAGAAATGAAAGATAGATTAAGAATGTATTTTGGATATAAAAGCTATAGGCATTACTGATAATTTGGATGCACTGAGTGCCTGAGGAAGGAAAGAGAATTATAAAGAAAGAGTTTAGATTTGAGCCAAAATCATATGGATGAGTCACAGAGAAATACATTGAGAGTAGGAAAGAGGTCAAAGATTACATTTTGATACTGTTTGATTATTTAGTATGGAGATGCAGAGGGAGAAATTGACTATCTGACAGGATACAGGGTAGAACACATGGAAAATTGAGTTTGGAATTCTTTAGCATGTTAATGGTATGTAAAGTCATGTATGACCATAATTATACTGACTGTGTATAAATAAAATCATGATCACATAGAGATGATGTAGGAGTCACCTGTTAAATTGATAGAAAATAACAACAGTATGAACTCATAAAAATTATGCTACAGAACATCAGGGTTATAAAAAACTGAATCCCCAGTGAGGTCTAATGCTACTGAGACATTTAATAATGGGATGGAGGGAGGTCCAGTGGACATTGTTACAGAGAAAATTTACTAGCAACCAAGTCAAAAGCAATTTCAGAGAAATAATGATCAAACTAGCAGGCTACCATGGAAGGAACTGAATAATGAATGAGAAAGGAAAAGTGGAATAAAAAGTACCTATTTGAATAAATGTTGTTGATAAGAAAAAAAGAATTGGGGATGTATGTGGAGTAAAACGAATTCAACAGAGGATCAGAGGTAGTTTCAAATCCCATCTGAGCCTAACATACCTGCTGCAGTACCCCAGCATTGACATCTTGTGCAAACAGTCACTAAAAGAAATGGAATCTTCCATTCCATGTTGGACATTGCTAACATTTTTATTTAGCATCTTCTTAGCTGTTGACTCCTGAGACCAATCAGCCCTAGGCTAGAATTCTGGCTGACTGACCTTCTGAGATCTTCCCCACTTGTGCAAAAGGTTTTATCTAATACAAATGATACTAAGCTCGGACTGATTCACTGAGTTATAAGAGCAACTGAAAAACATGACAGTGTTCTTAAAGAGTGAGGGTGGAGAACTCATCCACACACAGTACAAGGGTCAGGCACATCTTGGAAATTTTCAGGTAACTCAGAGAAGACATACAATGAAGTGAATGGGTAAAACCTTCCAGCAGCCTGTGCCTGTAAAAGTCTAAACAATAGAGTTTGAATGAAGATACTTTACATTAATGGAAAATATACTCCTTCAGGGAGGTGATGATATAAAATTATTAAAACAAAATCACAGTACCAGGAATAGGCTACCTGTCTAGGAATTATTGCCTATAGAGGCCCTATATCCACACACACACACACACACACACACACACACACACACACACACACACACACTACACACCAATAATAAGGATAGTTATCACTGCTCTTGGTTGTCTATCAGAACTAAATGACTGTTGAGAAACACTAGATAGATCATGGAGAAATTAAGCTGAGACCAAACTGCAGTTTTCTCACTACTTTCTAGATTACATGCATGGTGTCAGGACTTAATCTGATAGATGCTGGGGAAGGGGAAGTTACCAACAATCCTACTTCCTTGTGAAATGTTTTTTTGCTACACTGCTATTATGCTGAACAAGATGTACCCACTCATGAAATACTGCAACCAATTTCTTTCTGATTCAATTTAAAGCCTATTCATTAGAAGGAGCTCATGTCTGATAGTGTAAGATGCTTAGATTCCAATGAAACTCCTAGTACACTGATATAAAAATGCATGCCCACTGCAGAAGATGTTTGGAGTAATAGTATAAATAAAACATGTTGTTCTGATATCAAAAATCTCTTTTCCATGAAACTCTGGAGATTATCCAATGAGATAAAGTTTAAAACACCCACAACAAATAAAGAAGAAAGTTATGAACTGCTTCAAATAACATTGTTCACCAGGCCTGATGTGACTCTCATCATCAATGAGTATTTCACATACAATGCCAATAGTGATGTATTGTGACTGCATCATACCTGATAGATCTAATTTGCTTCAACCTCTGCCATATCAGAAGGGTCAGAAATAATCCTTCTGGTGAGTGGTGTTAACATTCATGTATGCAGCAGCTTCCTGAGGTACATTAGGAACACCTAGTTTGGTGTAATAATATTCAAGATAATGCAGTTGCTGTGTTAGTTTCCAGTTGTTACTATTGAAAACACTACATGCTTAAAAAACATATCAACAGCATAAAGTGAATTTCCTTAAAATTCTAGGGATGGAAAAAAACTAAATTGATTTCAATTTATTGAAGTTGAAGTAGTCAAAATATCTTCAATTCTGGGTTCTCTGGAGAGTCTGGGGGAGAGAATTTATTTTCTATCCTCTGTTTTTATGTTTTTTTTTGTTTTGTTTTTGTTCCACCCCCGTTTTTGTAGCTTGACCATCTTTCATCTCCCTCTTTTAAGAAGACTCATGATTACATCACTGAAATACCTAAAGCATCCAAGATTCACTGCCCATCCCAGGAACTTTCACTTTTTTGGGGCCCATATGATATTCCCTTCTTCACACTGTATATTTTGATGCTCAGAGATTAGAAATAGACATGTTAGGACATTAATACTTGTGCTCTTGCAACTATTGATCAATAATTTACTCCACAGAAACTAAAGCATTTCAGTGACCATACACATATGAAATTAATTTGTCATCCCATAACACTGAAGCTCTCATGCTTGTGAATAATATAATATGAAAAATATGAAATATGTTGCTCTTTCTGTCCTCACTTGGATCCACACATGTAAGGATCAAAAGACAGAAGCATAAGCAAAAACTATGCTGAACAATTACTTTTTTCTGTCCTTAGAATTCAAGTCTATTTCTTTCAAGTTCTGAACTTTGAAGAGAAAACAATTTTACCACATGGCATGGTAGTTCTATTGATCTTATAGCCAGTACTATTATTCAGCCATTTTGAAAGTCTCCCTGTCACCAAGGCAACAAACAATGCAGAGCCAAAGTGAAGTAATTGATCACTGTTATTTGGGAAAAATAGAATGCTGGGAGACAGTGAGACAGGGTAAAGTATGTTTAAAACTCAGGTAGCCCTGAGAAGTTATCACATTATTTTTATATTCAATAATAATTGGTGGAAAACCACAGATAATGAACAAAATAACTACTAAGTACTTAAGTTTTGAATTATTCTAACAGGTAGAAAATGTCAACTAGAAGAGGTTGTACACGAGGTCAAAGGGAGCATGGAATTAGTTGCAGAAAAAGGAATTATAACTATCACCATAGTATCATGATTTATTAGCAATTATCATAGAAATGTTAATTGCAGTCATGGCACACGATTTTTCTTGCCCTTTCTATTACATTGTTTGCGTTAATCAACCATTTATTTATTCTCTTTCTTTTTTTCTACTCTATATTATGGCAGAAATGGGAATATAGGCAATTTTACAATTTAATACTTAAACTTTAGAATATTTATAATTAGAACATTTTGGCTTATATGCAAAGTTATTCCACATATAAAAGCATGACATTATTGTTATTGAATGAAGTTTAAATAAGAATTAAAAAAGCTGACTGAGCATTGAATCACCAAAGGATGAAGTTTGTTGATTATCTAACAGTTGTCAGTCCTACTAGATTCTTTCATTAATGTGGTTGTGGTATTCAGTTAATTTTGCTTCTCTGTGAAGTTGATATGAATAGGAACCATCAAACTGTATTTCCAAGGTTCTTTTGACAGTGAATATTAAAATGACATAGGATGAAAAGAAGAAGAATGCCATTTTAGTATCAGGGGTCTGTGGTAAACCAAAACATGACAGCAGCACCAGGAGGAGTATGACCTAGCTCCATGCCCAGTTGAAGTATTGCATATCCCATCATAGAAAAAAAAATCTTTCTTCTATTCCTCCTCCTCCCCCCACTCCTCCTCCTTCTCTTCCTCCTCCTTTTTCTCCTTCTTCTCCTAAGCAGCAGGAGAATTACATGCTCCTGCATCCCTGCTCAAATGCAAGGATGCAGTCTCAGCACCTTCATCAGATAGTTGCTAAGAGCAGCTAGGATTCAATCCAGATTCAATAGGAGCTTCTAGTTCTAAGCCCCAGCTGTAGGAAGAGCTAAGGTGCCAGGAGTAAGGAAAGGAAGAGGAGGAGTAAAGGAAACGGAGGAAAAGGAAGAGGAGGAGATAATCGTGAGACAGAAAGAGAGAAGGGAATATGGAGGCTGATGTTCGTTTGTCCGTAGCAGTCAAATGTAGTTGGTATATCTAGGTTGCATATTGGGTTACACCCCTGATTGTAAGGGCATCTTATTATTGATCATTATTAAATATATAAGCCTTTAGATAATCTAAGCATTATAGTCTCATTTGTACTGAGCCAGTGTGGTTGGTAGGATGATCTGGGCAATGCCCAGCCTTGCAGAGACAGTGTGGAAGATTGGCAGAGCCATCTCCCATGCTGGCATCTCATGGGTGGCAGGGCTGGTGTTTCTCACTGGCCTTTTCTAGGTACTACGTGCATGTGCTCTCTGGCCATGCAACATGGCAGCTGAGCTAGGCAGAGATGCTGCAGCATAGATAGTTGGCTTCACCAGTGGCCGTTTTAAAATAATTATTACAACACCACAGCCTTTCCTGTTTTGTTCTTTGTGAGTTCATTATAACTGATTCTCTGCACTAAATCTCTTTCTTCTCAAAGTACCAAGAATGCCCTATGAGTTTTGGGATTGACAGCAACTAACAAAAATATGAACACCAGTTTTACAAAATACATAAAAAAACAATTTTCTGAAACTGGGAACTCTTTCTGGCATTTCCTATCTGAGACTTGACCTGTAACATGGGAAAGTAGGCTGCCCACCTCATCTAGGGAGAGTAGAGCATGAAAGAGAAACAATTATGTGATCTTATACAAGTTAAATTATTTTTCAGAGCGGGGCTTAATTATAAACATAGGTTTGATGAAAGAATAAATGCAATTTTTATAACTGTAATACACAAATAAACTGCAATGTACAAAAACTGTAATATGCAAATTAATGAGATTTTTATAACTGTAATACACAAATAATTTGGTTCTGTAAAACAGCAAATGATTTAAGCTAACATAAAATCAATAGGACATTTGAAGTTATCTAACTGCTATAAATATTTAGAAGTTTCTCTCTGTTCTCTACCTATTCTCTAGCCTCCTTTTCCCTTTTCCATTTCTATCTATGTCTCTTTATCTATATTATTTATCATTTAAAAATTAGCATGCACATGCACATGCACACACACACACCATATGTTTTAAATCCTTCAGACCTGGAATTCAAATGCTACTTCATTATCTGAATTATCAGGATTGATAGTTGACAGATCTGGAGACTTTTCAAGAACATGACTAAGGAAAACCTGGCTAAAGATAAAGGGTCTCATATGAAGATGAAGTTCCTGTAGTGATGGGCCTGAAGACAGGTAAAAGCCATTGTTCCCTCTGTTGAATCAGAATTCTTTTAAGTAAACCTGAAAGGGATGAAAATTAAAGAATATGGTGGATCTGTGAGATAGTACAGGGAGAGGAATGCAAGCCTAGGAAAGAAGAAAAATGCATATTGTACCTTCCAACTATGCAGAAAGTTCCCATTTCCACAGTCCTATGGCATATGTGTTATGTATGATAAAGATTCTGCATATGAGAGCAAACATGTAAACTTTGTTTTTCTGAATCTGAAGCAGGTATCCAGCCCCTTCAGTCTCTTCTAGGACAGTTACTGATAACAGCAACCAAGTAAAATAATTCAAGCACCTGCTTGAGACTGATTCTTTAAAGGGTTGAATTCTGATTTAAAAGAAAAAAAAAAAAAAAAAAAAAACCACCACCTAGGGCAGTAGGTGGGATCACAGTAATCAAAGAAGAAAATGTGAAGAAATGGGCACTGGAGTGTTTTGTTGCTTTCTCCTTCCAGCATAAGATGGTAACATCAACAGAGCTTTTGGGAAGTGAATTTAAAATGCTAAACCTGAAGAAGCCCAGCAAAGCAGGAGGGCAAGTTATAAAAAAAAAAAAAAAAAAAAAAAAAGACTAACTTTAACTTTGTACTATTGGAATTGGTGAACTACATCTGACATATTCACTCTTCTCTGATCTTGCTTTTACCTCTCTACCCTACATTTGCTTAGGTAGGGTTGTACAGCAAAAGAATTAAGCATGTCTCTATCAACTGTATCTCTACAAATCTAATATGGCTATTCTACATTTCTGACTAGAAAAAATATACTCATTGAGTCATGGTTTTGGAAAACTATTTAGACTTTTCCTTAGGCTTCAAACATCAGAAATTATTTAGCTTTTATAAAATTTTATCTTTTTCTTGTTCTGTAAATGATTTACTGGAATGAAGTTATTACACATAACATCAGAGCATACACAACTATTTTGTTGCTTTTCTCATTGTCACTATAGGCATTATAGCCAATATAAAAGTACCCTAAAGATTAATAAATAAAAATACTGAGACAGTTATACTTTCATGATTCCTTCTCACAATTTACATGTAAGTATTGCTATAATACATCATATCATGTTCCTAAAATGTATAATATTATTTAACCTAATATTTTTTAAAGTTGTATACCTCACCAAAATAGCATTTTTTTACTTCATTGAAGTTAAAATTCCCTTTTACAGCAATTTGTTTTGAAAATTGTATATTGCAGAATGGTCAGCCTTGGTGTATCTACTCAACAAGCAAGCTGGGCAGACCTGCTCAAACCTCTGATGTCTGGGAATTCCATCTGGAGGCAGTGAAGACACAGCATCAGAGGCTTGTCTATTTGTTCTTCCCCCCACTCCTCTTCTAATATCTCAACGCCCATAATCAGCTTGAAGAAGCTAATGAAGACCATTCCCTGGGCTTGGGGACTAAGGTGGTAAATGTTGGGCTGTCTTTCTAGGGAAAAGTAGTAGTTTTGTGGGAATAGAGAGGATTAGCTAGGATTTATTGCATAGCCATAACCTATTAGTAGAAATCTGTATAATTATTATCAAGATGAAGATATAAATTCTTAAACGGCACCAATTTACTTTGATTACAAATTTTAAGGTTTTCATTGGTACGAGTTTCTTATTGATATAAAAGTGAGATGAATATTGATACTCTCATGGGCATTGTACCAGTATAACACGTTTAGGAATACAAGGCTTAGACCCAGTCCTTCTTTAACTTTTTTAACTGATTTAAGATAGTCAGCCTGTGAGTTAAGGAACTATAGCAAATTCATGTCTGGGAATTTATTGTTAGGGTGTTTTCTATGTTTTATTTAGAAATAGCTGAGTGGAGTTAACAGGCAACAGTCTAGATTACCTTACTTGTATAGTTGGTTTTCAAAACATCAGAAATCCATAGAATTGACATGACAAACATTTCTGTATTAATGTTCATTTTGATTAGAGACCTGTCTGCTCCTGACAGCTTCCTATATTGAATTCTAAGAAGAAATTGAGCATCGTTGGAGTTACTCCAGTTGTGGTGAGACAGCCACTAGACAAGAATTGCCTCTTTCCTTCTACAGACAAATTACTGTCCAGAAAAGGACACACTTGCAGAATAGTTGACTGATTATATCTGCCTAGACAGAGTAATCAGCCCTTAATAATTCTGCAGCCCTAAGGTCTGTCAGATGATCCTGGGCCAGAAGGCAAAAGAACAGATGCTCCACCGTCTTGAAGTAGAGCGAGTGTTCAGGTGTTCAGAGGTCTCTATAAATTGGCTAAGTTTTAGAAGCTATGCTTTGTGCTTCCCACAATTATAGTTAACTCAGTCATTCTGGATTTCTGACGGGGTTGAAAACTTATAGCCTTATAGCCAATCCTGGCTATTTACCTTGAGAGAAAAGATTTGAGTGGATGGTCGTCAGCTGACATTCATCCTAAAGCCAGGTTCAGAACTAAATGTTTTAGTTAGGATAGACGACAGAGGTGCTGGTTAGTCAACAAAATGATAGACTGGGTATCAGGACTATCTTGTACCTCACTGGTACAAATCAGCATAATTATGCTCTAATTGTATTTTGAGAGAAAAGTTTTATTTTAAGAGGAATGGTGATATGTAGAAGGAGCTAAGGTGGGAGGAGTACTGAGAGGAAGAGAAGGAGTAAGAAGAGGAGGAGGAGAAGGAGAGGAGAAGCTAGGTGATGAAAGAGAGAAAGAGGGGGGAGACAGGGAGGCAGATGTTCATGTATCTCCATCAGTCAAAGATAGTTGATATATCTAGGTTGGGTAGTGGGTTACACCTCTGATTGAACAATACCAAACTTATAAAGCCTATGATTAACATTTTTAAAAAAATGTATAAATGCAAAAAAGAAAAGGAGGCATGGGATAGGAGTTTTCTAAGGGGGGGATGGGGAAAGGGGGATGGCATCTGAAGTGTAAATAAAATATCTAATAAAAGATGAGAAAAAAAGGAAAAAAATTCCCTTTAACAGTCGATCTGATGAGATATTCCCCCTGGTACAGCAGTGTCACAAATGTAATGGCAGTAAACAACCACCTTCTGGTTGGCTACACTTTATGAGATGGAACCATGACTGACACTATTGATAGGACTAAGAAACTATGATTAGATAAGTCACAGGTCCTAGTGGGATAACCCAGTATTATTTTGCTAAATGGACATATTATCAAAACAACTCCTGAACTATTAATACTATACTACAAATAAGTACAACCTTCAACAAGTAAACTTTATTTTGCAGTGAATGGCAATTAACAGAGACCCTACCAGGTCAATGTACTGAGAATAAAGACTGTATAATGTTTAGCTCTAAATGAGATATGTAAGACACCCGCCTGGTCTGCTCCTGTGTGGACACCAGATCCCGAGACATCCTAGAGGGACCACTGAACCAAGAGCAGCAGGTAAGAACACTCATACACTGTCCTTCGCCTGTCCTAGACCCATAACTGGGTGCAGGCAGCTCAGGTTCCAGCAGACACCCAAACCCCACCCCTGCGGAATACCACTCCCCTTCAGCCCCTCACCTGGGCCTGCTGCCTTGAACAGACACCAGCCTGGTCTGCTCCTGTGTGGACACTGGATCCCTGAGACATCCTAGAGGGACCACTGAACCCAGAGTAGCAGAAACACAAACCCTGCCCCTGCGGAATACCACTCCCCTTCAGCCCCTCACCTGGGCCTGCTGCCTTGAACAGACACCAGCCTGGTCTGCTCCTGTGTGGACACTGGATCCCTGAGACATCCTAGAGGGACCACTGAACCCAGAGTAGCAGAAACACAAACCCTGCCCCTGCGGAATACCACTCCCCTTCAGCCCCTCACCTGGGCCTGCTGCCTTGAACAGACACCAGCCTGGTCTGCTCCTGTGTGGACACCAGATCCCGAGACATCCTAGAGAGACCACTGAACCCAGAGTGGCAGACAACCGCCTGGTCTATTCCTGTATGGACACCAGATACCGAGACATCCTAGAGGAGACACTGCACCCAGAGAAGTGGACACCTAGCTGGTCTGCCACCGTGGAGACAGCATATCCTGAGACATCCTAGAGGAACCACTATACTCAGAGCAACTGGATCTCAGGATTAAAAGATCAGAGACATCTGGACCCTAAGGAGTTTAGACACAAGCAAGATAACTGGAAAGTCAGGCTACAGTCAGAGACAGTGAGTGCAGGCAGCACTAGAGTTAACCAGATGGCGAAAGGCAAGCACAAGAACATAAGCAAAAGAATCCAAAGTTACATGGCATCATCAGAACCCAGTTCTCCCATTATAGCAAGCCCTGAACACCCTATCACACCAGAAAAGCAAGATTCAGAATTAAAATCCCTTCTCATGATGATGATAGAGGACTTTAAGAAGGACATTAACACTCTCAAAGAATTTAAGGAGAACACAGGTAGACAGGTAGAAGCCCTTAAAGAGGAAACACAAAAATCCCTTAAAGAATAGCAAGAAAACACAACCAAACAGGTGAAGAAATTAAACAAAACCATCGAGTATCTAAAAATGGAAGTAAAAACAATAAAGAAATCCCAAAGGGAGACTACCCTGGAGATAGAAAACCTAGGAAAAAGATCAGGAGTCATAGACACAAGTATCACCAACAGAATACAAGAGATAGAAGAGAGAATCTCATGTGCAGAAGATACCATTGAAAACATTGACACAACTGTCAAAGAAAATGCAAAATGTAAAAATCTACTAACCCAAAACATCCAGGAAATCCAGGACACAATGAGAAGGCCAAACCTAAGGATAATAGGTATAGATGGGGGTGAAGACTCCCAACTTAAAGAACCAGTAAATATCTTCAACAAAATTATAGAGGAAAAGTTTCCTAACCTACAGAAAGAGATGTCCATAAATATATAAGAAGCCTACAGAACTCCAAATAGCCTAGACCAGAGAAGAAATACCTCCTGCCACATAATAGTCAAAACATCAAATGTACAAAACAAAGAAAAAAATACTAAAAGCAGTAAGGGAAAAAGGTAAAGTAACCTATAAAGGACAACCTGTAAGAATTACACCAGACTTCTCACCAGAGACTATAAAAGCCAGAAGATCCAGGACTGATATTACACAGACCCTAAGAGAACATAAATGCCAGCCCAGATTACTATACCCAGTAAAACTCTCAATCAATATTGATGGAGAAACCAAGATATTCCATGACAAAACCAAATTTACACAATATCTTACCACTAATCCAGCACTACAAAGGATAATTGGCAGAAAACTCCAACACAAAGAGGGATACTATAACCTAGAAAAACAAAGACAGTAATCTTCCAACAACCCCAAAAGAAGATAACTATACAAACATAATTTTACCTCCAATAACAAAAATAACAGGAAGCAACATTCATTTTTCCTTAATATCTCTTAATATCAATGGACTCATCTCACCAATAAAAAGACATAAACTATCAGATTGGATACATAAACATGACCCAGCACCTTGTTGCATACAGGAAACGAACCTCTGTGAAAATGACAGAAACTACCTCAGAGTAAAAGGATGGAAAACAATCTTCCAAGCAAATGGTCCGAAGAAACAAGCTGGAATAACGATTCTAATAACAAATAAAATTGATTTTCAACCAAAAGTAATAAAAAAAGATAAGGAAGTACACTTCATATTCATCAAAAGAAAAATGTATCAAGAGGAACTCTCAATTCTGAACATCTATGCCCCAAAGGCAAGAGAACCCACATACATAAAAGAAACTTTACTAAAGCTTGAAGCATACATTGCACCTCAAACAATAATAGTGGGAGATTTCAACACCTCACTCTCAGCAATGGACAGATCATGGAAACAAAATTAAACTGAGACACAATGAAATTATGAGAAGTTATGAACCAATTGGACTTAACTGATATCTATAGAACATTTCATCCTAAAACAAAAGAATATACCTTTTCTCAGCACCCCATGGTACCTTCTCCAAAATAGACAATATAATTGGTCACAAAACAGGCCTCAACATATACAAAAAGATTGAAATAATTCCTTGTACCTTATCAGACCACCATGGACTAAGGCTGGTCTTTAGTAATGACAAAAACAATGGAAAGCCCACATACACATAGAAACTGAACAATGCTGTACTCAATGATAACTTGGTCAAGGAAGAAATAAAGAAAGAAATTAAAGACTTTTTAGAATTCAATGATAATGGGGACACATCATACCAAAACTTGTGGGACTCCATGAAAGCAGTACTAAGAGGAAAACTCATAGCTCTTCTAAGTGCCTATGTAAGGCCCCCATGAAGGGAAGACCTCACCCAAGCCTCAGTAATTTGCAGCCACCCAATAACTTACAAGACACCGAACTTGATGCAATCAGCAAGAGGTATATTTCGATCAACATGTTGAGGTAAAGACCCATAACAAACACAGGGGCAGTGGGGTTTGACCCTGGGGCTTTGGAGACAGAGAGAATTTAAAGCCAAAAACCACAACAGGGGGGTTGTGAGGGGGGAACCACAACACAGGGGGAGTAAACGGGGGTTATTGGAGAGTACCTGTGGAAAGTCCCAGCCCATTATTCAGTTTGTGACAGGGTCTAAGGAATAGTCATGGGGAACATTTTTGTATAGGCTATTTTCTAAGAGCCTATTCGTAATCAACCATCTATCTCATGGTCAGCCAAGTTCCTGAAACACAGAGCTCATGTCCAAGCTGATCTGGACTCTTGGTTCTGCTCAGCCTGTTAGGAGTTTTTGAAAAAATTTAACCCTTTCACCTACAAAAACAAACTGGAAAGAGCATACACTAACAACTTGACAGCACACCTGAAAGCTTTAGAACAAAAAGAAGCTAATATACACAAGAGGAGTAGACAGCAGGAAATAATCAAACTCAGAGGTGAAATCAACCAAATAGAAACAGAAAGAACTACACAAAATGTCAACAAAACCAGGAGCTGGTTCTTTGAGAAAATCCAGAAGATAGATAAACCCTTAGCCAGACTAACCAAAGGGCACAGAGACAGTATTCAAATTATTAAAATCAGAACTGAAAATGGAGATAAAACAACAGAAACTGAGGAAATTTAAAAAAATCATCAGATTCTACTACAAAGACCTATACTCAACAAAATTGGAAAATCTGGATGAAATGGGCAATTTCCTAGAAAGATACCAAGTATCAAAAATAAATCAGGAGCAGATAAACCATCTAAACAATCCCATAACTCATAAAGAAATAGAAGCAGTCATTAAAAGTCTCCCCACCAAAAAAAGTCAAGGACCAAATGGTTTTAGTGCAGAATTCTATCAGCCCTTCCAGGAAGACCTAATACCCATTCTCTGCAAACTATTCCACAGAATAGAAACAGAAGGAACAATACCCAATTCATTCTATGAAGCTACAAGTGTGCTCATACCTAAACCTCACAAAGACCCAACAAAGAAAGAGAACTACAGACCAATCTTTCTTCTCAATATTGATAAAAAATACTCAATAAAATTCTCGCAAACCAAATCCAAGGACACATCAAAACAATCATCCATCATGATCAAATGGGCTTTATCCCAGGAATGCAGGTATGGTTCAATATTTGGAAATCCATCAATGTAATCCACTACATAAATAAACTCAAAGAAAGTAACCACATGATCATCTCACTAGATGCTGAGAAAGCATTTGACAAAACTCAACACTCCTTCATGTTAAAAGTCCTGGAAAGATCAGGAATTCAAGGCCCATACCTAAACATAGTAAAAGTAAACATAGTAAACATAAAAAAAAAAAAACAATATACAGCAAGCCAGTAGCCAACATCAAACTAAATGGAGAGAAACTTAAAGCAATCCCACTAAGATCAGGGACTAGACAAGGCTGCCCACTCTCACCCTACCTATTCAATATAGTACTGGAAGTCCTAGCCAGAGCAATTAGACAACAAAATGAAGTCAAAGGAATACAAATAGGAAAACTAGAAATCAAAATTTCAGTATCTGCAGATGATATGATAGTATACTTAAGTGACCCTAAAACTTCCACCTGATAAACAACTTCAGCAAAGTGGCTGGATAAAAAATCAACTCAAACAAATGAGTAGCCTTCCTCTACTCAAAGGATAAACAAGCTGAAAAAGAATTTAGGAAAATGACACCCTTCACAATAGTCACAAGTAATATAAAGTATCTTGGAGTGTATCTAACCAAGAAAGTGAAAGATATGTATGACAAGAACTTCAAGTCTCTGAAGAAAGAAATAAAAGAAGATCTCAGAAGATGGAAAGATCTCCCATGCTCCTGGATTGGCAGGATTAATTTAGTAAAAATTGCCATCTTGCCAAAAGCAATCTAGGTTCAATGCAATCCCCATCAAAATTCCAAATCAATTCTTCATAGAGATAGAAAGAGCAATTTGTAAATTTATTTGGAATAATAAAAAACCCAGGATAGCAAGAACTATTCTCAACAATAAAAGAACTTCTGGGTAAATCACCATCCCAGACCTCAAACTGTACTACAGAGCAGTAGTGATAAAAACTTCATGGTATTGGTACAGAGACAGGCAGGAAGATCAATGGAATAGAATTGAAGATCCAAAAATGAACCCACACACCTATGGTCACTTGATCTTTGACAAGGGAGCTAAAACCATCCAGTGGAAAAAGGACAACTTTTTTAACAAATGGTGCTGGCTCAACTGGAGGTAAGCATATAGAAGGATGCAAATTAATCTATTCTTATCCCCTTGAACAAAGCTCAACTCCAGTGGGTAAAGGACCAAAGGACCGTCACATAAAGCCAGATACACTGAAACTAATAGAAGAGAAGTTGGGGAAGACCCTCAAATACCTATGCACAGGGGAAAAGTTCTTGAACAGAACACCAATGGCTTATGCTCTAAGATCAAGAATTGACAAATGGGACCTCATCAAATTGCAAAGCTTCTGTAAGACAAAGGACACTGTCAACAAGACAAAATGGCAACCAACAGATTGGGAAAAGATTATTATCAATCCTACATCCAGTAGAGGGCTAATATCGAATATATACAAAGAACTCAAGAAATTAGACACCAAACAACAAAATAACCCCATTAAAAATGGGGTACAGAGCTAAACAAAGAATTCTCAACTGAGGAAACATAAATGGCCGAGAAGCACCTTAAGAAATGTTCAACATCCTTAGTCATCAGGGAAATACAAATCAAAACAACACTGAGATACCACTTCACACCAGTCAGAATGGCTAAGATCAAAAATTCAGGTGATAATAGATGCTGGCGAGGATGTGGAGAAAGAGGAACACTCCTTCATTGTTGGTGGGGATGCAAGCTGGTACAACCACTCTGGAAGTCAGTCTGGCGGTTCCTCAGAAAATTGGACATAGCATTACCTGAGGACCCAGCTATACTACTCCTGGGCATATATCCAAAAGATTCTCCAACATACAACAAAGACACATGCTCCACTATGTTCATAGCAGCCTTAATTATAATAGCCAGAAGCTGGAAAGAACCCAGATGCCCTTCAACAGAGGAATGGATAAAAAAAAATGTGGTACACTTACATAATGGAGAATACTCAGCTATTAAAAATAATGAATTCAAGAAATTTTTAGGTAAATGAATGGAACTAGAAATTATCATCCTGAGTGAGTTAACCCAATCACTAAAGAACAAACATGGTATTTACTCACTGATAAGCGGATGTTAAACCAAAAGCTTAGAATATTGAAGACTCAACTCACAGACAACATGAAGCTCATAAAGTAGAAAGACCAAGTGTGGATGCCTCAGGCCTACTTAGGAATAACAAAAATACTCAAGGGAGCAAATATAGAAACAAACTCTGGGACAGAAACTGAAGGAGGAGCCCTCTGGAGACCATTCCACCTGGGTCTCCATCCCAGGTACAGTCACCAAAGGTAGACATGGATGTGGATGGCAGGGAGTGCATGCTGACAAGAGCCTGATATAGCTGTTTCCTTAGAGGTCTGCCAAAGGCTGACACATTCAGAGGCCAATGCTCACAGCTAACCACTGATCTGATCAAGGGTTTCCCAATGGAGAAGTTAGAGAGAAGACTGAAGGAGCAGAAAGGGTTTGTGGTCCCATGAGGAGAGCAACAATACCAACCAAACAGAGCTCCCCAAGGTCTAAACCACCAGCCTGGAAGCACATAGGGAGGGACCCATGACTCCATCTGTACATGAAGAGGAGGATGGCCTTGTCTGACATAGGTGGGAGAGGAGATTCTTAGTCCCATGAAAGATGAACACCAAGTGAGGGGGGGAATTTGAGGGTGGGGAGGTGGGAGTGGGGCAGTAGGTGGGGGCACATCCTCATAAAAACATGAGGAGAGGGGATGAGATAGGAGATTCCTGGGTGGTGGGGGGAAGAGGGGTTAGGGGATAAAATTTGAAACGTAAATATAATATCCAATGAAAAAAGAAAAGTAATCCTACATGATCTCACATATTATCCTAAAAAATGCTTTCCAAATTTAAATAAAAATGTTTAAGCATTAAAATTATTAATGCAAACACTGGCTTACATTTTAAAACTTCACTTGCTTGTTGTAGAGGCTAGATGAAATTTAAAGGCAGGTTTAGCAGCACTTGGAAGAGGTAGACAGAACAAAACAAACTGGTGTCAATGTAGAGGAGTGATGTGGGAGAATACAAGAAACTAGGAGCTGACTGTACACAGGTGTGACCATGAGTCAGTTAGTATCTGTCAGAGTGAGGGCAGTATCAATAAAGAATAGTAGGTGGCTGACTAAAGTCTCAGTATGAGTGGTGATTCCATTCTGGGAGATGGAGAACACCAAAACAAAACTATTCAAAGCCTTTCTGTGTGGTTAGAGAAAGAAATGGCCATGATGCAGACACTCAACTCTTGGCTTCTACTCTTCTACTTGTACAGTCTCAATTTATGTTCCCTAAATCTGTTCAAACAACTTTAGGCAACACAGATATAGGTCATTTCTTTGAAGATGCCAAGTTCTCTGCATTATGTGCTTATTCACTCCATCAACTACTTTCTAGAGCATTTTTTGGATAATCTGGCCTCTGTAAGATTTCTAGATGAGTGGAGCATGTTGGTTTCATTTGTCACTGCATGTTTAATATCAATTAAAATACTGAAATCAATATTTAATGACCATTTATTGAATAAAATACATACACAAAGCAACAAATGACCAAAAATTATTATTTTTAGCTGCTCAATAGATAAGTTTACACTTGATTAGGTTACACTCCTGGTTAGGGATGTTGCAATGAATGAACTTTGACATAAGTATGTTAAACAAAGGAGTGTCTATATCTGTGTAGTGAACAGGCTTTAAAATAATGCCTGAAAAATTTCCTGACACTAATACTTTTATAAGGCAGCAATTTAAAAAGTATACCTGAAAGCTCTAGAAGAAAAAAAAAAAAAGCAAGCACTTCACATTGGGTAGAAAGCAGAAAATAATCAACATTAGGGTTGAAATCAATCAGTTAGAAACAAAGAAAACGATACAAAGAATCAATGAAATCAAGAACTGGTTCTTTGAGAAAATCAACAAGATAGAGTAACCCTTACTAAAACTAAGCAAAAAACAGAGAGACAGAATACAAATAAACAAAGTCAGAAGTGAAAAGGAAGACATAACAACAGACACTGAAAAAATCATTGTCTTACTTCAAAAACCTGTATTCCACAAAATTGAAAATTTTTTCAAGGAAATGAAGAATTTTTAGACACACACCACTTATGAAAGTTAAATCAAGTTCAGGTAAACTATTTAAAGAGCCATATAACTCTTAAAGAAATAGAAACAGTCAGTAAAAGTCTCCTAACCAAAGGGAGCCCAAGGGCAGATGGTTTTAGTGCAGAATTCTGTCAGACTATCAAAAAAAGCTAATAGTAATACTCCTAAAACTATTCCTTAAAATGAAACCAGAAGGAACTTTGCCAAACTCATGCTCTGAAGTCAGTCACCCTGATCCCTAGACCACAGCAAGACCGAACAGAGCTAAGCAGAAATTTCTCAACAGAGGAATTTGGAACGGCCGGCAAAGAAGCACTTAAAGAAATGTTCAACATCCTTAGTCATGAGGAAAATGTAAATCAAAACACTGAGATTCCACCTTATACAAATCAAAATGACTAAGATAAAAAAAAAAAAACTTAAGTGATAGTATGTGCTGGCAAGGATGTGGAGCAAAAGGAATACTCCTGCACTGCTGGTGGGAGTGCAAACGTGTAAAAGGACTTTGAAAATCAGTTTGGCAGTTTCTTAGAAAACTGGGAATAGTTCTACCTCAAGACCCAGCCATACCACTTTTAGGCATATACCCAAAACAAACCATACAATAATACAGGGGCACTTGCTCAGCTATATTTATAGTAGCTCTATTTATAATAGCCAGAAACTGGAAACAACCAAATTGTCTCTCAACTGAAGAATGGATAAAGAAAATGTGAAACATCTAAACAATGGAATACCATTCCACTATGAAAACCAAAGACATCATGAATTTTGCAGGCAAATGGATGGATCTTGATAATATCATCCTCAGTGAGGTAGTCCAGTCCCCAAAGAACATGTATACATGGTATGTGTTCAGTTTAAAATAGATATTAGTCATAAAATACAGGGTGCCCATGCTACATTTCACACACCCAAGGAGGCTGGCCAGGAAGAAGGGCACAAGGAAGGATGCTTGAGCTTCACATGGAAAGGGGAATGGAATGGAAGTGAAAGGAAGATGTAGGGAGGGAACTGGTTGGGAGGGGTACTCAGGAGGGGTGTGGGGGTTCCAGGTCATGTGTGAGGAGGGGCAGAAGGGATGGATGCATGGCTATGAGAATGAATGGAAACATGCAATACATATGTGTGGGGGGAGTTAGGGAACATCTTCAGGAAGAAACAGAGACCTGAAAAATAGGGGAGGCACCCCAGAATCAATGGGGATCCTTAGCTGTGACTCACAGTACTGGGGATATGTAGCCTGAGGAGACTGCTTCCTATGGCCAGGCAAGAATACTGGATCAGCCCATGTATGTTCTTTGGTTGATGGCTCAATCTCTGAGAGCACCAGGGGTCTAAGTTCAAACCAGTATTTGGCTGTAGGTGTATGGCTCTGTCAGAGTCAGTTGATTGGTGGGGCTTCTCAGAGGGCAGCCATGCTAGAGACATAGAGTACTGTTCAGGCCCATACTGCCTGGCTTGGGGGCCACTGTGTCCCTCTCTAGCTGCTGCTCTGGTCCACAGGTTAGGGTCTAACAAGAGAGAGAGTGGGGGTGGAGTGGAAGAGATGCAAAGAATGGAGACAAGCCAGAGTGTGTGACCAAGTCTCATTTACTAAAAGGAAACTCCTGGGTATATAGACACTTCACCACATGCCTTGCAGTCATGGATAAGCAGGGGAACACAGCTGAAGGCACTTTACCATGTGTGTCTTGCAGCTGGAAGCACTAACAATAAAACAAGATATGTGGGAAAAACAAGGTGTTTATCAGAGTGTGCTCAGCTGTTGTAGGCTGTTGAAAACAAGTCTCTTGTCAGGGTATATGACTCGAGATGGCTGCAAAGATGATAGCTGCTTTCTGCTAGGAGTCAGCTCCCAACACAGTACCATTAATACTCTGACATTAATAAAATGTCAGAGACTGGCACTTGATCATGAGATGTTTTCCAAGTTGAGACTGTTATCGGTTGGCCATTCTCTGAGTTGCTGCTTTATCCCTGTGCTTGCATTTCTTGTAGACAAGATAAATGTGAGGGGTCAAAAGTCTTGTGTGTAGACTAGTGTCCCTATTGATCCACTGGGATTCCTGTCTGGCTAATATTGTTGCAGACTCTAGATTTGGAAGAAAAAATAAATAATTTATGAGTGTTTTGCCTGAGGATTATGTATTAAAAGCATTTTAAAGCTATTGAATGGCCTTAATGTAACTACAGATTTAATAGAAATTTCAGTCTTGGGGTTGCAATGATATTAGCATGGTCTTTGTCTTGTTGAAGGTTACTTACTTTTTTTCCATTTTTTGAGAGGAAATGGTTTATTTCATCTTATTTCTTACAGTACATTATAAATGGTAGTTAGGACAGGAAATCAAACATGAACTTGGAAGCAGAAACTGAAGAAGAGGTCATGAAGGAATAGAATGACTATCTTGTGCAGACTGATTCCAGCTGTTCAGGAAAGGTACTTGCAATAGCAAATTATCAGCCAAGAAAATAGAATTGTTTTAATGGGCGAATAAGATGAGGAATCTGGAAACATGAATACATAAATAATGGTATGTAATAAACAATACTGTCTTACAGAGAGAAAGGAATGAGTATGTTCTTTGAGGTATGCTGGACTATTTGTCAAATAGTAGTCTCTAGAGAGTGTGACAGAAGAGGAAATTGTCTAGTTATATTATTGAATGAACACAGGCTGAGCCACAGATATTTTCATTGCTTTATTCATACTTTTCTAGATTCCCTAAACTCTATGACATTCAGTCTACAAATGATAGAAAGATCCAGCCACACAGAGTGAGCACATTCTTCTCTTTTCACTCCCACCTTAAATCTCTTTATGCAGATTTTATACCAGGTGTGAAAGAGCCTCCTAAAAATAGAAACACAAAGATAAATATTATAAGCCTTCTTACCCATAATTATTATGTTTCAAAAATATTCACTTTCAGTCTCCTATTTGACAACATTGTGCTGATGTTGAAGGAAAGACTCAGTGGGTCTTATCAAGGATCCCAAGGCTGTGCAATTAGATAAAGTCACAGCTTAGATTGTTCAAACATTCTTTCTGTATATGCAGATGTTTTGCTTTTTGGAGTACCTGGGATATGCACATATCTTGAGTATAACCAATGAAGAAGAAATAATACACTTATAAGTGATGGGAGTTCATTCAGGTAGCATTGGTTCTCTCTGGAAATAAGAACAAATTATAATTACCAGAAGCTTCTTCACAGCCTCTGAAGCCTCTGGCCCCAGATCATCTACACACTTCTTCAGCTCTTCCACCAGATGTTCTACAGAAATGCCCAGGGTTTTCAGAAGCATCTTTCAAGGATCAAGTAAGGGAATAAGGTTGGCCAAAGGTAAAGGTAAGACTTTGTCAACAGGAAGAGGGACACTGTTGATCAGAAAGGCAGTGAGTACAGAGCAAACAGGAGCAAAGAGTTAAATATGGTACAACCATCCCTGTCGAAGACTCCATTTCCTCCCTCTGTGCCCATCAATATCTCCAATCTGCATCCACTACTTTGGATTTTCCATTCATATTGATAGCTTTGGGACATGACATATGGCAGTTCATCAACCTAGAACTTTCTCCACACAGCTACAGTATTTTTAGCCTCTTGTGATCTGTCTCCTTATTAAATGTTACTTCTTAGAGAAGCCTGTAGCAGCCAGCATATTTAAACAGAATCTTCTGTTGCTTTTCTCTCATATTTTTCTTATTGATATCTATAATATTATGTGTGTGTTATTTTACCAGCTTCATTTTTTCTCTGTCATAGAAGCTCCATAAGAGTGAGGAGTTTATGTTTGATGCTGTGCCTGATGTTCAGGACTGATTGTGTCATGCAGTAAGGAAAAGTACTGGAAACTCATTCAGTAGATACTAATGGTGGATTGAATAAGAGAGTATTTTGTATATATGTTGTCCACAGTCATAGCCTTTAGGCAAATGAGACATGCCATGAAGCTTCTCCAGTCAAGGCCAAGCATGGATGAACTAGATTAGACTACATGATATTACTTGATTTCAGTGTTACCCCATAACTGTCACCAGTTAGAAAAGGAACAGTTCTGAGTTAAGAAGAGTGAAGACAATTAGATATATATCATCGTGGTGTAAATGAATGTGAACGCATAAAGAATGGCTAATCATATGTCCAGAGAGTGGGGTCAGAATGCAGAATTTCAGTGTGTGGCCAATAACTAAGTAATCAGGCAATGCAGAAAAAAATCAGTCAAGTAAGATATTTGAAAGCCTTCAATGCCATACCCATAATTACAGAAAAATTTCCTGAGGACAGTAGGAAGTTATCAAGGTTTTGCATGGGGAAATTATACTTTATATCTTTGATTTAAGGAGTAATGGTAAACTAGGGATAAAAAGGTCAGGGATGATGAGGGACTGGAATAAATCAGAAGAGATGTATAGAAGCTGAACAAGCTACTTATAAAAGGCAGGTGTAGAAAGAAGAGAAGCTGCACATGGTCAGTTAAGGATGTATAAATGTATGCATTTATCACAGTGAAGCCTATCAATTTATACAGTTGACAAGTTAATAATTACAAATTAAAATAATTTTTTAAATTTTCCAGTTAAAAAAAAAAGGCAAATTACTTTGCAGAGAAGATAGGCAAAATAGGAAAATATGCATAATATAGTTTTAGAAAAACTTGTGCAGATATTTAAATATATATGTGCATGTGAGCATTCACCTAATAAATTGTAACTTAGTAGCTAAGATTTTTCTGAGGTTCATTATTTCTCTGAAAAACTGTCTGTTTTCTGATTCCTGATTCAAAGTATGAAACTGAAGCCTGTCCCTTGCCCATCTGCATCTTCTGTAACCTGATTCCTCTTCAAACTTTCTCTTTGTAGACTGCTCGTTATTTTGATCTTTGTTCCTTTCTTCTGCCTTCTTTGTCTGGAAAAATGTTCCATGCACACTAAGGATCAAAGAAATATTTAAATATGGCCAGATTTCTCAACAAGGAAAATCTAGTAAAACCAACCGTCTTTGGTCAGGATTCTAAGTGCAGGTAACATTTAAAATCTCATGATTAATCTTCATGATGTTCACATTAAACACTTCCACAAGTTTCTAGAGTTTCTATATCTTTCTAGAGAACAGTCTCCAAACATTTTACCCTTGGTGAGCAATGGCTACTATCAAGGATTTTTCTCAAGGACCCAAACATCTCATCCTGATAGTTACAGCAACTCTCTCTCAAAGGACTTCTAATGACCCATTTGAAAATTATGCACTTCACTGTCCAGTACAGTCACTGAACCCTGCCTGTACACCTCACTGGAGAGTGCAGTACAGCAATATCTGTAGAAAGCTCATCCTCTGCCCCACTATAAGCTCATTTACAATAGTGTTTATAGCTGATAAATGTACCTACTTCAGGAGAATCAATCTAGTAACCTAACTAATTTACTGTGCATTAGGAATAGTACTTATATTGAGTTACAGCTTGATTGACTGAGGAGCGCCACTATCTTCCAACAGTTACAATTTTCTGTGACTCTGAGAGCTCTTTTACCATACTCTATTGCCAGTATGCCAGTTTTAGTTGTGTTATTACAATTGAAACAGAAAATTGGAGAGCTATCAATATTCCAGATAGTGACTTACCAGAATAACCACAAATACAGATGATCACCACCAGAAAGATAGGTACCAGCTTCATAGTTGTTGCCTGTGTTGTTTTCTTGGACTTTTGGATGCAGTCAGAAAAAACAACAAAATCACAGTGTCAATAATTCTACTTTCTGTCACTGGACAGCAGTCTTTCCTCAGGGGTATTAATATATGCAGTAAAGACCTGAATTTCAACCACTGCCTGTTGACTTACCTCATCAAAGAAGAGCATGAAGGGTGTGCTTCCTAACTAAACAGTCTGGAAGTTTTTCTAAGTTTCATCACATTCTTGTGAGAAACAAAGCCACTCACAGAAGTAGTCTTAAGTAGTTTTTTTCCCATGCCCTTGCATAGAAATAATGACAGATGGCAAAGGATTTTCTCCTGGAAGAACACTGAAGCAGAAGTGAAGGCTTTCTGTTGAGATTTAGAGGATTGTTTTTTTATAGTTTGTTTTCTGTTCACTTAAAGTTTAGAGAATTGCATTATTTGTTGAACTTCTAGATTTAGCTGATTGGCACTGCCATGTTTTTCTTGAAATTACCCACTGATCAATATTCACATATTGACTAAAGACCAGTTCACCAGATTTCTGTTACTTTTCCTAATGTCCTCTAGTAATTCATGAAAAATTGAGAGTGTGTCTGTTATCCTCTGTCTATGTCTGTGTCATCTATAGCATCATCTCTATCAATCTTCATTCTGAGATAAAAATCTATTTCCAAGGCTGCCCTCCTGGGACCCAGGGCTCAGCCATAGGACACCAGAATGACCATATTTTTAAACATTTACTGGAGTTCAGTGGGGACATTGGCTGATGATTGAATGTAAGGAAGGGTACAAGACAATCTTCAATAGGAGAAACAGGGCACAAAGTTCATTTGGTTCCTGGAAGAATCTCAGAACCCACTGATCATATTTTACAATTTTCAACACCAAAAAAGAAAAATGCTAAGAAGACAAAGTGTGCTGTCAGTCCCTTAACATTTCAGTCCAATCTTGCCTTCATCTGAAGGTATGGTATTGCTTTAAAGTTTTGATAAATTATGCAAACAAATATGTATGCCAAATTAAAATTAATACATAGGTCCTCTGTTACTATTTCTATACACACCTGATTGTTGCACTGTCATTAATTTCAGCTACTTGATCACCCAAATGAAAAGACTACAGCTCACTTCTGTGCAAAGACAATGCTGCTTTCTCTGCTATATATAGTTTCCTTTCTCAGATATTTTCACATACATATTAGTACATGAGGTGGCTATATTAACCCTTCAAAGTCACCTCCCATAAGCCTTGTGTCATTTCTTTAGGCACAGTAAATCTCTGCTATTTTCACTAGGGCTGCCATGGGGTAGTTTGATTTAAAAATCTCCTTTTCTCTACCTCTCTCACTTTTGCTCTCTCCTTCTCCCTCTCCCTTCCTCCTCTCTCAGTGTCTCTGTGTATCTGTGTCTGTGTGTCTGTGTGTCTGTGTGTCTCTGTGTGTCTGTGTACTAACCAATTAAAGGCAGCCTAGTAGCTCCAGAGTCCACTGACATACTGACACTGTTTAAATTAGTCAAACTTTACCCCATTTATTCTATCTGGCTTAGTATTTCCCTTTGAAATAGCAGTAAGAATCTTGGCCACATTTTACCTAAGCCCTTACCAATCCTGTGAGTTCAAAATGGATGAAAAACTTTTATATAAGTATAAATTTTCAGTATAAAATACCAGAAGTATAAAATTTTTAAAGAAAAAGGAAATTTTGTTAGACCTAGGCGAGTAAGGACTTTCTTGAGAGCTCTTTGAAGGTATGCTACTAGTATACCCTCAAACAAAGACTGGCCCTCCTCTATTCTGGGAAGATCTTCTTCAATGGAACATTCAGTTTCAGAAAGGATGCACCTGGAGTGGTCAGGAAGAAAGTGGACACATGCCTAGGCAGCTAGACCAGTCAACTCAACTCTGGTAATCCATGGGGTGAGAGACGTTGCACCCAGATTGCCCTCATATTCAGGTAAAAACTTTCTTAAAATAACTCTAGTCCTTCAGAACTATGGTAACTGAGCTTATTCTGTGAAATTCGAAACCTTCTGCATAGTACAAGAAGCATACATAGAACAAGTTAGGTAGTCCACAAATGAGAGAAAAGTATGGCTAGAGATTCTGAAAGAAAAGTAATATCCTGGATTTAGAAAAAAGATCTAAAACAAACAAACAAAAAACAAAAAAACCCCAAATACCATAAAGTCAAACTATCCATTCAATACGCAGTTAGTGAAATAAATAAATGCAGAAGATGAACTATGAAAGGTCGGAAATTTTACTTTTAAAGGTTCATCTTTTGCTATTAAGAAAAAGTAAACTAAAACCACAATGAGATAGGTAGAAAGGGAAAGTGGTGGGTGATAAAGAGAATATTGTGAAAATATATTATATACATGGTAAAATTATATTTATGAAACTTTATACTACATACAATGAAACTATGACAATGAATAAATTATAAGAATTAAAACAAACAGCCAAGATTTAATGCCTTTCTATTCTGGTCTGAATTTTGCTATGTTTAAGTAATTAAGATGTATTTCCACTAAACAGCAGTTAAACATACTGTGATGGTTAGTCTTCATTGTTGGCTTGACTGCATCAGGAATCAACTAAAGACAAGCTTCAGCACTGTTCAGCACTTAGAGGATTGTCTTGATTGTGTTAACTAAAGTGGGAAGACTTTCCTCTTCCAGAATGTAAGATAGCACCCTCTCCAGGGGCACACAACATATATTTTCTTTTTATATCTTTTAATTTATATATTTTTTAATATTTTATATATATTTTCCTTTTGTCATCTTGTCTCACATGTGGCTCAGGAATGTTTATAAATTATTGATATCTTGCTGATGAGTTTATTCACCATTACAGATGCCACCATTGTCATCTTTTGCAGACACAAAAATTCAGTTTCTTAAACCTTCCAAAGTGGAATAGTGACCAGTGGCTCTTTAGGAACTCTCCAGGCCTTCAGCACCACCCACACACACTGAGCAGTGATAGGTTCTCAGCATAGCCAGTATGAAGGCAGCCATGTTGCTTTAATTCTGTTTAGGGGAATAATTCCATGCTACCGCAGGTCAATAGCTTTTCATGCTTTACAGAAAATTCCCAATGGAAAGTAACCCTGGAAGGCAAAAGCAGAGAGAATAACTGATTAATGGAGAGGAAACCAAAACAAAATTGAGAAAAACAGCAGAAAAAGAGGCAACATGTCACAAATGACTGGATGGTTTCAGTCAAGGGCTCACGGCTTCAAGTGGTTCTTGACTTTAAATAGTTGGATAAGAAGACAGAAGGCAAAACATAGAATTTGTAATGTCTTATATTAGAAGGCAAACTGGGGTACTTCATTAGACTGAGAACAAAGATGGGTGGGTTGAGGTCTTGTAATTTTCTATTCTTTGTACTATCCTTCTATCTCACTAGCACAGAAATTAAACACATGCTACATATGTTTGCTTTATATGAAACAAGCACTGTGTATCTGAAGAATTAGCTAGGAAGTGTGGCACTTGTATTCTAAACCATGATTAACTGAATGGGATTGACATTTGATTTAGAAGGACATGACCAAAGGTCTTGAATGGGGAAAGGAACACATTCAGAAACAAAAGGCAGTACTTGTGTCCAGAGCATTGGTCTCACAAACCTGCAAAAAGCATGCTACAATTAGCTCCATGGCAACAGGGCACTCCCAAACCTACTCTGTGGTCACCAACTTTTTTTGTGTGTGGTCCTTTCTGGTTTATAGAACAATGCCAGAGAGCTGGTGCATTTGGTTTATACTTTTGCATTCTAAATAGTAACCTGGCAAAATATAGCAGTGACACTGACACTGTCTCCCTTTAGTGTCAGGCTTTGGCTTTGGACCATGCTGTATGTGGGAACTGCAAACCCTCCCACTAGGTGTCAAAATGAGCATGACCACACTCAGTGACCCTTAGAGTTCAGACTCTTCTCTCCCAGAGATAGGGCTGGAATTAGTGTCTTCGTTAGAAATTATTTTCTTTTTCCTAAATGTTTGCACTAACTGTGATGTTAATGACTAAGGCACAGTGCTGGGAAGATGCAGGTGCTCCTGGCAAGCATGGTATTTGTGAGATACTTCTTCAGCTTCTTGAGGCCTGTCAAACATTGAGAGAGATCTTTTATTGCATACATGCCTTATTATTTGTTCTTAATTAATAAGATATATGTCCCAAGTGCCAAAGAAAGCAAGTTTGGAAGTGTGTGTTTTTATACTCAGCAACAGGAGATCAAGATAAGAAGATCAAGGATTCAAAGCTACAGACTGAGTTTTAGGCTAGCCTGGGCTACATGAAATCTTATCTTCATTGTTTTGTTTTGTTTTACAGTGGAGGTGGAGGAAAAAGTAGAAGTCCAAGTCATAAAAAATTATGAGGATTTGTTTTGAGAACTGCATTCTTCACGCTTTGGGAGCCACTAATGTTGAGGACTGCACTGCCCCCCACACTTTGGGGCTACTATGTTGCTATCCACACTGCCCCATGCTTTGGGGTAAGTGCTCTGGTCAAGAGAGAGAGTGGGGATGGAGGGGTAAGAGACACAAAGAATGGAGACAAGACAGGGTGTGTGGTCAAGTCTCCTTTACTGTCTCCCACAGACTATATTCACACCTCCTATTGACCTTCCTATACACTCTACTACAAGGAAATCCTGGGTATTTATAAGCACAAGCAGGAGAACACAGGTGAAGACATTTTACCACATGCACCATGCAGCTGGGGTCACTAAACAGCAAAACAAGCTGTGTGGGATAAACAAGATATTTGTCAGAGTGTGCTCAGCTGTTGTATGCTGTTGAAAAACAAGTCTCTATCAGGGTATATGGTTCCAGATGGCTGCAAAGATGATCTGGCAGCTTTCTGGTAAAAATCAGCTCCCAACAGATTTGTGAAATTGATACCGATCAAGAAACACTTTCAAATTGTGTATACATTTGCTCTCTTGTGGCCAACATAGAAATTATACTACAGTTTGTCTATAAAGCAAAGCATATTTTTAAAATTTTTATTGGTTATTTTATTTATTTACATTTCAAATGTTATCCCCCTTTCAGTTTACCCCCCAAAAACCCTCATCCCATCCTTCCAACCTCCTGCTTCTATGAAGGTGCTCACCCCCCAACGCCCCCAAACACACACAGTCCTTTCACATAATCCTAGCATTCCCCAATGCTGGGGCACCAAGCCTTCACAGGACCAAGGGAAAAGCACAGTTTTTAATTGATTATTTAATTTCTTTATATCCCAAATGTTGCCTCCTCCTGATACCCCCTCCAAGAGTTCTTCATCCCATCCACTCTCCCTTCACCTAAGAAAGGACATGAGCACACGCACACCTCAGTACACACACACACACACACATACACACACACACACACACACACACACACACACACCATCACTTTTTCCTGGAGCATTACTTCTTACAAGATTAGCTGCATCCTCTCCCACTGAGGCCAGGAAAGGTAGTCCTTTGCTATATATGTGCCAGGGTCCTTGAACCAGCCCATGTATGCTCTTTAGTTGGTGGTTTAGTCTCTGTGAGCTCCCAGAAATCTAAGTTAGTTAACACTGTTGCTCTTCCTTTGGGGTTGCCATCCCCTTCTGATCCTTCAGTTCTTTCTCTAATTCTTCCATATGGGTCCCCAACCTCAGTCCAATGCTTGGCTGTATCTGTGTCTGTCTCAGTCAGCTGCTGGTAGAACCTCTCAGAGGACAGCCATGCTAGGCTCCTGTCTGCAAGCACAACATGGCATTAGTAATAGTGTCAGGGTTGTGTGCCCACCCATGGGATGGATCCTAAGTTGGGCCAGTCACTGATTTGCCTTTCTTTCAGTCTCTGCTCTATTTTTCCCTGCATTTCTTGCACACAGGAACAATTCTGGGTCAAAAATTTTGAAGGGGTGGTGTCCCCATCCCTTTCACTGAGGGCCCTGTCTAACTACTGGAGGTGGTTTCTTCAGGTTCTGTCTCCCAAATAAAAAATGGAGTACAGAGCTAAGCAGAGAATTCTCAACAAGGAATCTCAAATAGCTTGAGAAGCACTTAAAGAAATGTTCAAAGTTATTAGTCATCAGGGAAATGCAAATTAAAATGACCCTGAGTTTCCCCCTTACACCAATCAAAATGGCTAAAATAAAAAATTCAAGTGATAGCACATGTTTACAAGGTTGTGAAGAAAGGGGAACACTACCCCAATGCTGGTGGAATTGAAAACTGATATAACCACTGTGGAAATCAATCTGGAAGTTCTTGAAAAAAAAAACTGGAAATAGTTCTCCCTGAAAACCCAGCTATACTGATTGTGGGAAAATACCCAAAATATGTTCTACCATACAACAAGGACCTCCCATTGGCATATACCCAAAAGATGCTACTAGACCACCAGGACACTTGCTCCACTATGTTCATAGCAGCCTTATTTGTAATAACCAGAAACTAGAATCAACAGAGATGTCCCTCAACCAATGAATGGACACAGAAAATACTATACATTTATAGAATAGAGTACTATTAAGAGGTTAAAAGGAGGACATCAGGAATTCTGCAGGCAACTGAATGGAACTAGAAAATATTCTGAATACGTAACTCAGACACAAAAGGATATGCATGGTATGTACTCACTGATACATAAGGTACAGAATACCTGTGATACAGCCCATAGACCCTAAGAAATTATACAATAAGGAAGGCTCAAGTCAGGAAGCTTCAATCCCAAAATAATTACAGGAGGCAGAAGGATGGAGGGTCCTAGATGAAAGAAGAAAGGGGAGGGGATCAAGTTTAAGGGGAGACAGAAGAGAAGCTCAGATGTCCAGGAAAATCAACAGAAATATGCGGCTGTGGGTGGTGGTAAGGTTGAGGGAACCTCTAGAAAGTCCAAGAGACTTGGGATGTGAAAGGCTCCCAGGACTCAATGCGATGACAGCTGAAATGTCCAACAGTATGGAGAAAACAAAGTGTATTAAGAAGTTATTGTCTTATACTTAAAAACAATAATTGGTTATAAAGTTTAAAGTCAAAAAGTAACAGTTCAAGATGGAAGATTTGTTGCATTCTTGGTGCTGTGTTTGGTTTGGTGTTTAGTTTTTAGTGTTTTTGTGATGATAAGTCCACAAAAAGAGACACTGTGTGCCAGAAAGCTTGGATGCTTTCTTACTGAATTTAGTAATATTTGAGTGTGAGAGATGAGGGTGCAGACAGGAGAGTGAGCAAATCGGCTGTTGGACCTGGAAGCATAGACACTTCTATCCCTTATAATGTTTACAGTATACTCAGTTGGTTAACATTGAGAGTACCATCAGGATCATTCTGTCATGCCAGAACCTCAATAAATAAGCAGACACAATAAATAACCTGTGTCTGGTGAACACGGGCTCGGACAATGCTCAGCCTCTCTTTGCATTCTTTTTTTCGTAAATTGTAGTTCTAAGATTTCAAGATAATGTAATTAATACTTGAGGGTAATATTTTAAAAGAATAGAACTATATATAAGTCTTGGACAGGAACATAGAAAGTAGCACCAGTGAGAGATGCACAGACCACATTCACATGCTGTTGAACAGAGATTACCACCATCTGTCTGTCACATGCTGATGAGTGTTCAAAATTATGGACTTTAGACAAAGAAAAGCCATAGCCCAGCATGATACTTCTTTCTGTCTTGATTGTGTATATCATCTCATTGAACTCATATTCCTTATGAGTACTATGAAACTAAGAGAAAAAAACACCATTTTGAACAGTTAGTATAGTTCAAGTGTATTATATGCAACAGTATTAAAACTAATAGAAGTGATAATGATCAGTCTGCTGAAATTTTGCTTTTGGTTATATTTCTGAACATTTCCTGAATTATCACCTTACATCTTGTATTCATGTTATTTTCCCTTGCAGAGATAAGAGTTCTGAAGCTCAGATAGGATATACTGGTTAGAGGGCTGCGTCATCCTCTTATAGGACCAGAGTGATGCCTGACACAGGCATCAGGACACTAATTTCTAAAAGCCAGACACTGCTGCTGGAGTCAAGTATAAGCCATGAGCAGCCAGAGGGAGTGCATGTGTGCACTGCAATTCACCCACAGGAAATTGTGGATGGGGAAGCATTTCAGGCATCTTAGAGCCTAGGAGAACAATGGAGATATTGATAGCTGTGAAGACTGTCCTTTCTCTGGAGAGATGGAACAGAACCAGTGTGAACAGAACCAGATGGCAGTGTGAACACTGTAAATCAAAAATTAAGACTTCCATAGAAACAGTAAAAGCAATAATTTTCTGGATTGACTTTTACACTCAGATCCTAAAAGCAACCAATGTGACTGTTTTTCTCTAAGACAACATGGATGAGCCACACCCTTTCAGAACACAAGCTTCAGGATGCCTTGTTTTTTCCATAATAGGAAAGCACAATAGTGATGTGTTGACCAGTCATGATTTGTCTTGGAATGCACTGGTTCAAGACACAGAGATATGCAGGCTCTTAGTGTAACGAGTTATGAAAACAACCTTTCTGTCCAAAGGATATAAATAGTAACAGAAGATCTTGCAAAATACTAGTGTAAATCACAGGGATGCTTTTTTGACAGAAAATTGGGAATATAAATATGAATTTTTTGCATGCCTTCAGAGAGGTATATGCAGAGGAAACCAAATTTCAGGCCACAAATGTGAATGTAAATTGACCAGAACTAAGCTCAAAATCAATTTCTTTCTGACATTCTGTAACTTATTAGCCTCTGTGCATGTTAGTTTTATCATCTGTAATTAATTCTAATTCACAGACTTGCTGACAGGAGTAAGTTAAATATAATACATACAGAAGGAGCTAGACATGTACTGTTTGTTATTTATGGTATACAACATATTCAAAGTAAGCAATATTGTACTATTGGGAATGAAATAACTGCAGATGAGCAGATCAGTCTGAACAAAGAGGCAAAAAAGGAGGAGGGAGATAGGAATGGGAGAGGGCTGGGGAAGGTAGACACTTCATCAATGAGAACAGCACATCCTACTGTTGGGGTAGGCAAGCCATCTTGAATTTTTACAAGATATGAGATCAGAATTTAAACAGTGATTATAGTTATAGAAACTTGAGCCTAATAAAACCTTGACTATATTTACAGTCATAGAGATTATGTGTGTTGGTAGGTATTCTATTTTGATTTCTAATGGTGTGATAAAATATCCTGACAAGAAATTTATGAAGGAAAGTTTTACTCAGCTTAAAATTACATATTACTGTCCATCAGAGAACTCAAAGGGGCACATGCTGTACCATGTACTTTGTAGTACATATTTTTATTTTTCTGTAATTTAAAAACTATTGTAAATTAAAACATCTACTTTTAATGGCAAAATATAGGTCAATGCATAGGGGTCTGAACTAAGGAATTTTCAGTAAAAATATAACCAATCAAAATTTTAGAAATTGCTTAATTGTGGCTTGGTAACTTGGTTATTGCAGGAAGGAGAGATTTGAGAGAAGGGGGAAGAACAAGGACTAAGAGGAGCAAGACCTATGCCAAAGTCTTCTGTCTCTCTGGGCCATCAGAACCACAGCTTCTCACACATAAAAGAGAGCATCCAAACTTGAAGGGATAATCCTGGAATAGGGTACAGTGGTAGAAAAGGAATAGTAAGGATATAGACACACTGAACATCTTGAAAGCAATGATGGATTCCATAAAACCCTTGCAGAGCCTGGAGCAAAGGTGACCCTGGCAGCTCTCGAGAAAAGTAGAAAGAATCAAAAAAGGACAACTGACGATAAGATTAAAGAGCTTAACTTTATATAGCACAGGTGAAGTGATTTCAGGCCCTCTGTTGAAAATGTTCATGGGAAAGCAAAGCCAGCCAGAGTCTAGAAACATACACTGTACATTAAGGATGAGAAAGACCAGAGCACTCATTTGGAAGGTGCAAGAGGTCAGTCAGGAGGGACAGCACCAGAAGGAAATCTCCTCCAACTATTTGCAGTCACTTCTCATATTTACCCATCAAGATGTACTTGCTTCCTGCCCCTCCCATGTTTTCTTATTTAAAATATAGCAACTTAGTAGCTGCCCTTTGCCCCTAGATATACATTATAATCTTTAACTATTAAATTCTCTGGTGTCTAGATATTATATAAATTCCTTTCTTTCCATAAACATTTGTATTTCACAATTGGAATAGTTCCCCCTCATTGTGCTGAGAATTTAGTTAATCATTGCTGGAGAGGACTCAAGACTGGCTAAGGAACAAGACACCTGGAAGGAGAGACCAGAGCTCTACAATGAAAAGGCTGAGTGGGAGGCACTCAGAACTGTTTTGAATCTGACACAACCAATTTTCCTCACCAGTGCCTTGCACCTTTAGGAAAAAATAGGGTGAAAGAAGTTTTAGGAGATTTGTGCAAATTAAACTTACAACTGAGGAAGACTATACCCACCCACAAGAAGAAGGCAGAAGATTGATCCAAAATTAACATGAGCATCTCAGTAACCATTTATTAAGCTTCTGATGGTGTTTGTCATAATAAAATTTATGTGCCATTTATTAAGCTTCTGATGGTGTTTGTCATAATAAAATTTATGTGCAATATGCTTCTTATTTCCCATAACAGTTTATGTACAAGTTCACAGTCCTTATTTTAATATTTGAAAGCTCACAGATACATGATGAAAAAAGTTTTTGTTTTTTTGCTGTACGTCTGTTAATAATAAAATTTATCAAGAAACATAGGGTAATTGTTTTCTGTGTAGACAATGCCCAACTTAAATTGCTTTCACTTGCTCATTTAACAATGCTATGATAGTACCAAAGCATTTCCATATAGTCATTCTACTATTATTCTTAATAGTATAACACAATAAGTTAAATATAATAGTATATATTATTATAATATATAAATATATTTCATAATAATTCATATGTTAATATTTATAATTTATAATATTTTGATAAATGTAATAGATACATATTACATGTGAATATGTTTATATACTCTTAGAGTAAGTTGATATCATGCAATACACACACACAAACTATAGGTCTCAGGCTAGTCTCAAATAGTATGTTCTGAAGGTTAAGCATACCAAATGAGTTTTATATTATCTGGATTATTAAGATGCAAACAAATTGTGGGTTTAGGAGCCTCTGCATAAGCTATGTTTTGCTGGGATATCCCTGACCTGTTTGATAAGAAGAGTCTATGGTGTTTTGATTAAGTACCAAAGGCAGACACCCATGTTTTCTAAACTGCATCATGAAGTAACCTTACTAAAACACACATAGATAGACAGAGGATAGATGATAGATCAATGTATACATAGATAGATAAATAGATAGGTAAGTGTATAGATAGATGATAAATAGAGAGGGATAGACACATATTAAAGTATATGCATACATGTATGTAAATGTGTGTCTATATAGTCTTATAAATGTGAATGTGGTGTGTGTGTGAGTGTGAGTGTGTGAGTGTGTGTGTGTGAGTGTGAGTGTGTGTGTGAGTGTGAGTGTGTGTGTGTGTGTGTGTGTGTGTGTGTGTGTGTAAATTCTAACACTTGTCTGGTCCCAGGATTTTTGTGAAAAGTCTGTGAAACCTGGGTCCTAAGGCAAAGGTTAGCTCTCAATCACACAGGCAGGCTGAGGGCCCTTCTTCCCTGAGAATTAGGCATGTGGTTGTCTTACAGTGTGCTGGGAATGTTAGTCTCTCCACAGCTGGCTCCACAATTAATCTGGAAGATTAATAAATAAAAGAACTACCGTTATAGCGTGATAGTCTGAAAAGTACCTGTTGGCGATTACGTCATCAGAGATGAGATGTTGCAAGGTTTTGTTCTAGACAAGAAACAAACTGGTTATTTGATTTCTGGGCAGAGGGCAGAATAAAGAACAGAGTAATCAAAAGCATGTGTTTGATTACTGAGGTGTGGAAATGGCTGAAGAAAATTTCTAGGTGAGATCACATTTAAAAAAAGAAAACAAAGAAAAACAAAAAAAAACCCTCCTTGTTTTTCAGGCATTTTGTTGTCCAGTGTTGGCTTTTGCAAATTTATAAAATATTCTGTGCCAAAAAGTGATTAGAATAAAGGAATCCAACACACACACACACACACACACACACACACAGACAGACACACACACAGTGTTGTAATATCACTGCATTGGGTAATGTACTTGATTATGGAAATAAAACCCTTCATAATCCCAAAGTTTAGTCTAGAAAAAAAAGATAAATAAAAAGAAGAAAACAACTAGAACTCTTAGTTTAATGCTTTATTACGGAGACACACATAAGGACCTAGTTTGAATGGATGAAGAAGGAAATTCTGTGATGGATGTCTTCAAAAAAAAAAAAAAACCCTACATGTGTTTCCCATCTCCAAACCCTTCCCTTCTATGCTTCCCTTTAGCCTTTATCTCCATCTCTTGGGAGTCATGAAAATGAAATGTATGTATTCCTTCCACCAACTCCTGACTTACATTAAATACAGGTAAAACTTGTTGAATGAAACTTGCACTTTAGTTTCCTCTTTCTACATGCTAAGGAAGTGGTGAAGATGAAGTGCTTCCCCTTGGGTGGGAGATCAGCAAAAGAGCAGAACTAAGAGCAAAAATTAGCAGTCACTCAAAAACACCATAAAATAAAAGAAACATAGTTTCCGTCTATGTGTGTTGAGAGCCATCTCCTAGCAGAAAGCGACTATCATTTTTGCAGCCATCTCAGGCCATATATTTGAAGGTTAATACTTTTCCACCATGAAAAGAGACTTGCAAGCAACCTATAACAGCTGAGTACCCTCTGATAAATATCTTGTTTTGTTGTTTAGTGCTCCCAGCTGCAAGGCACTTGTGGTAAAGTGTCTCCAGCTGCACTCTCCTACGTGTGCTTACATACCCATGATATTCTTTCAATAGAGGAGACTTGATGAGACACTGTCTTGACTTCATTCTTCTTGTTTCTTGCCCATCCATCCACACTCTCTTTCTTACAGACCCTGTTGACTGACCCAAGGGCCTGGTCATATATGTGTAAGGTGAACAAAAAGTACAAGTTTCAGGAAATAATGAATGAAATTGAGACACCATTACTGGACTCACTGTGGTGATGTGTAAGCATTGCATTCTTCTGGGAAAACATTCCTCTTTAAAATCACAAAAGTAAAACTGAACACACTCTACAGATAAAAAGCTTAAAATAATGTTAAAGATGGAGAACTTGCTAGGCTAGGCTTTCTCAAAGAAGAGAGAATTTAGGTTGGGCCTAAGACATCATTCTCAAATATCTGAAGGTATAGCATGGAGACAAATAGAATTTCACTGAGGCCAAAGATCAGATAAATGACTGTTTCAAAAGGAGAAAGAGGAAGAGAAAGGAGCCTACTTTAAGTGGAGTCTAAGTAAACAAACATCTTAAAGAATAAAAGGCCTTTGTTCCTTGTACATTTTATTAAAAAGATGCAAAATTGTCTTTATCTCAGGGTGACACTGGCCTTGGACAGGGAAGCAGAGCTCTCCCTTTCAGGCCAATCAACAAACAAGTATTTAGTTTTAACACTTTGTTTTAACCTGAAGGTCACTAAGAATTGCTGAGTGGCCTCCAACTTAGGACATGGCTAAGACAGAATAATAACTGCATTTACTATTTTCAGGTCACCTTCCAGTTTGCTAGCTTGGGGTCAGGAAGAACTAAAGGAAAGTATCCACTGCTGTCAGCCTATAAGACCCAGTCATTGACTCATTTACCTTGCAATCAGTTACAGGACTAATGAAATCTATCACACATGGACGTGCTGGTTCTGTGTTGGGATCCACTGTTCCCCATCCTCTGAAGTGTTAGGTTTGAGTTGATGACCAGTAGACCCATAGTAGTTAAACCTCTGTGTGAGATTCAGAAATATGACAGCTGTAGACTTTGGAAAAGCTTGCTGAAATGGCCACCTAACATGGTAGTACCAAAATATTTTAAAAGGTGTTTGCATCCCCTTAAACCTAGCTGTATTTTTGCTTGATCCGAAAATAACACTTGCCTTAACAAGACTTACATTTCTTCAGGTGTTGTAAACAAGTTAATGAGTGTTCTGAGATCATTTAAAAGAATGTCCCCAATCTCCTGTCCTCTTGTGTACTCGGCCTGTTTAAGTTTAACTTGCCTTTAAGAAAACAATGAAAGCAACCTTACCTTGCCATGTACATCCATTGTAATCATCTTGACAACCTTAGCTAAATGCCAAACGTTAATTTTAAACTATGTACTCTTCCACTCCCTGGGGCCAAAATAATGTGCACATATGTGTCTTGTGGTAATCATTTAGTGAAAGCAAGCAGCAGGTTTAAAACAAATGTGTGATAAATATCAGAACAATCTGTACATAATCACTCTCCCTCATTGTCTATCAAAAGCAAAAAAAAAAAAAAAAAAAAAAAAAAAAAAAGAGGTGGTGGTTATGGGGATTCAACTCCAGTGAAATGCTTAGAAAAGTTCAACTTCTATAAGGGATAGGTTGGTGTGTATTTCAGATAAGCTTTAGCAGCAGACTCAAAAACATACCAGCAATAGCAAAAAAACAAACAAAAAAACCAACAAACACAAAACAAAAAAGAGAGAAAGACATGATAGAAGAAAGAATAACTTCCACCTGATGTGCATGATATTAACAAAGGTGGAGCATTTCTGAGGAACAAAATGTTGAGAGAAGGGCCAGCAGGGCCAGCAGGCATTATATAAAAATCAAATCCCAGGAACATAGTAGACCCACCTGGTATCGTCATGAGGGAATAAGGGTTCATTAACAGCTTTTTAGATATGTAGAACAAGAACATTTAAAACACCCTCAGAAGGAAAGATGATGATAATTTTATCGAAGACTGAGGGAACTGTGGTTCTTGGCAGCTTCCAGGAGGAAGGGAAAATGGTGAACGGAAGGGGGGTTCTACAAATCAGCAGGCTAGCAATAGATATCCTCAAGCAACTGTTGGGTCAAGTTATCCAGGAGACAGAATACCTGGAGGAATAGGGCAAACAGACTTAGATATTCAGCCAGTATTGGGTGAAAAGAGATGGAAACAAGAGAAAGAAAGAAAAAAAGATTGCAAATTGAATAGAACACAAGTAAAAGGACATTTGCCCCGACAAGCTGGTAACAGAGACTCAGGTATTCAAAGTATTTTTTTTCTGTTTTTTGTTTGTTTGTTTTTGTTTTTGTTTTTAAGTGAAAGGAAAATTATACTCCTCCATGGATGACATGGGCCTTGGGTATGAAAATAGTATCCCACCATTTGGGACCAACCAAGGAGGATATATTTAGCTTATGTTCTGTGATCTTCTAGTTTAGTTAGCTTTAAGTCAAGAATGAATAATTAACAACATCTATTCCTGTTAAGTTTCCTTTTGGCTTGTTTAACATTGGCCTAGTTTTATGTTAGGGGCCGCAGTGAGCATGACAACATTCGCCATTACAAGATGGCGCGGGCATCCTGTGCTCCCACAAGTAAACAACTAACTGCGCAGGTGCAAAAGGCAAAAGCGCACCAAAGTCACTGCCCATCCCCGGGGCATAATATGGGGTGATGAGTGAACAGCCAATCAGAAGTGAACACGCCACTCTAGGGTACATATAGCAGTGCCTTTCCCAGGCTTTGGGTCATTCCGCTTCTGCTGATACAAGAATAAAGCCTCGTTGTAGTAACCACCCGAACACTGCCTCACATGTCTCTTTCGTGAGCAAAGGGGACTCAAAAAAGGGGCGCAAAACAGTTTTAAACTCTTACTATTGAGTCACCTATAACTTTACAATTAGTTACAGTGGCTATGGTTCCTTATAACTTTCTGTCTGGTGTTGATTTATTTCCAACTGAATTTATTCACAACAGAAGACCATCAACTTAGAAGACAGTTACCACCAGCTTAGAGATCCTCCCTTTGAAAATCTGTCTCCCTTGCAAGGACTTTCATTTCCTATATACCAGGATGTTACTGGCCCCTGATGACAACATCTGAGTCAGAGGAAGTTGGCATAGTGATGATTATGTTTTCTAGCATGGCTGTCTTCTAAGACGTTCCACCCAGAAGTCGAACCCTGACAGATGCAGACACCCACAGCCAAATGGTGGATGGAGCTTGGAGACTCTTATGCAAGAATAGGAGGAAGGAATGAGGGCCCAATGGAACTCCACAGGAAGACCAACAGAGTCAACTAACCTGGACCCCTGGGTCTCTCAGAGACTGAGCCACAAGAAAAGAACATACAGGGCTGGACCTAGGCCTCCTGGCACAAATGTAGCAGATGTGCAGGTGGTCTTCATTTGGGAACTATCCCAAAATCTGTTGCCTGTACATGGGATATGTTCTTCTACCTGGGCTGCCTTGCATCTCCTCAGTGGGAGAGGATTCATTTAGCCTCACAATCTTGATATACCAGTGTGGAAGAATACCCAGGGTGGGGCAGCTCATTCACTTAGAGATTAAGGGGATAGGGAGAAGGATTATGGGAGGGGGGTTAGTGAGCATAACTAACTGAAACTGAAATAAACTGAAGAATTCAAAAACAACTCTATATACACTTTTATAAAAGTGGGGTGTGACTACACATGCTTATTAGAGCCAGCACTGGTGTGGGGAGGTAGAGACAGGATGATTGCTGGGGTGTACTGTCCAGTCAGCCTAGATGTAAACAGTGGTGCTGCAGGCAAAGTGATAGAGCGAGGCACCTAAGTGTCTCCTTTAACTTTGCATGTGTATGCATGGGCGTTTATGCATTAGTGCACATATAGTATGAGAGAGAGGGAGAGAGAGAGAGAGAGAGAGAGAGAGAGAGAGAGAGAGAGAGAGAGGTTTGTTATTGTTGTCTATTTGTTTAATCATTCTCTCTGGCAGCCAAAGTGCAGCATCTGCAGTTTGGAAATATATGCAAACAGAACCTCTTCCCCAGATAAGCACTGGATCTGGCCCATTCCAGGTTCCAGTTAATGGGTCTTTCCAGAGGACTGTTGCAAAATTCTTTTTGGTATTAGGATGCCAGAATCTAACTGCAGCGGATTTTCCTTCAGAATTCAAAGGTAAAACATTTAAAATAAAAAGTGCACGATGAAGAGTATTTCAGGGGAATCCCTTGGTAGGATACCATTCCCCATTTTTTAATTTTTCAAATTGACATTTAATGGTTTGATGTGCCCTTTCTACCATACCTTGGCACTGTGGATTATATGGAATAACTATTTTATGTAGTATTCCTAATTTCTCACAAAATTGGTGGAAACTGGAGCTTGTATAACCTGGGCCATTGTCAGTTTTTATCTGTTTAGGCACACCCAATACAGCAATTGTAGCAAGCATATGAGCGATCACATGCTTGCTTGCTTCTCCAGTTTGTAATGTTGCATAAATGAAACTACTGTATGTATCTACACATACATGTATATATTTCTGTTTTCCAAATTGATTGTAATGAGTAACATTCATTTGCCAGATACTGTTTGGTATCAGTCCCTTTGGATTTACACCCAAATGAGAAACTGATAAAAGTTTATCACATGATTGACATTGTTTGACAATTTGTCTAGCTTGTTCTCTGGTAATTTTAAACATAACTCTTAAGGTTTTAGAATTAAGGTGATGGAACTCATGAGCCTTTATGGCCTGATCCAAATTAGATGGTAGACCAGATAAAGTCACTTCAGTGGGGAAGGCCTGAGGTCCCATTTCTGGGGTAAATACTCTGTGGGTAGCAGAACTGGGTCCAGTCCTGTGCTTCCTGGTGTTGCTTGACTGACTTCAGAAAGCGATTGGTATTTGCTGGTATGACACTGACTGCTCCATAAGCCTGTTTTGGCTTGCATCGGTTTGGGGCCTGGAGCTGGCCTCTGTTCCCATTTGTCATCTGAATATTTTTATAGTCTTTAAGTGTCATCTATTTTCTGTCTCCTCAAATAAAATGCATGCAAGCTTCATTAAACACAGACTTCCATGTTATTTATATCTACTGATACAAGTCATGACTAATATTTAACAGTTTTGAGACTTGGAAAAGATCTGAGAATTTACCTTACTTGTTAGCTAAAACTTTAGACAGCCACCATTTGGGGATATCAACAGAAGCCAGGCCCCAAATTCTGGCAAATGATTTGATTATCTTGTAACAATGGCTAACCTGTCAATATTTGTATCAAATGGCAGTTTCCCAAATATGATATAGGAAGAACCATATGACTTCTAAACACAAATTGTCTTGTGCTGTTAGAAGAGAACATCAAACTTTTTTTTATGTCCCTAGATGTTTTAGAAGACCAGTAACCCCACCTGAGTGTTGCTGGGAAATATGTGTCTTTATTGTTCTAGACAGAAAAACAAAACAACTTACCCTTTGTGCCTAATTGAGAAGTTGCTTCATTTGTCAAGACTATTTGTTATACAAACACCCTGGAAAAGATTGTCTGAAACAAAGTGACAGAATTTTTCTACAGATAAGACAGGCAGAAGCATGAAAGAAAACAGATACAGCGCTTGGTAGATACTCAGTACATATTGGTTATTAAACAAACAATGCTTTAAATTGTTGATTACCATTATTTTAATTTTCCAATTCATAAATTCAGGCAATGGGAAAGTGAACAATTTATCTAGAGACATGCAGCTAATTTGGATGTACACACAGCCCCAGGACACTGGAGACAGAACTGACCTCTCCTTATCTTTTACCCCAGCCTGGTACCAGTCTATCAGGACTTAAGGAATACACAGTGGATAAAAGAGAGAAATGGGTAAAAACAAAACCAGGAATGGAAGAATGGAAGAAAGGGAAGAATAGAAAGCATGTTTAAGATCTACATGTCTGCTCATCCATTCAGAAATACAGAAAAGACAAACAAGACCTTTGACTTAGCAGAAAGATAAGAAAACCACCCCTCAGAAAGGGAGGAGGCTTTCCCAAAACCCGAGAGGATATCAGGAATCCAACTAATTTGTTTTTCCTGACAGAATTTCAGTCCAATCTTTTCTGCCCCTTATCTACCTAGGTACATCCTCCCCAGCCTGGAGGCCACATGAGTCAATCAATAACCAAAGATACTTATTATAGGGTACAGTGGGTGGAGCCTGTACTACCATCAACCTATATGACCACTCTTCATTTTCTGAAGAGAAGCACCCTACATAGTTCTTCTGACCTTTGCATCCAGATCTGCAATCATGAAGGTGGCAATTATCTTTCTTCTCAGTGCCTTGGCCCTGCTCAATTTAGCAGGTAGATGTTTTGAATATTCTTTAAATATTAGTAAAATCATTTGACTTGTTAATCTATATGTCTTGTAAATGAAGATAGTCTAGCTAACTGATGCCAATGAGTTGAATAACAGAAATGTTTCTAGTGCAAATTATGGGAAAGAGAGGAGGTTATTGCTAATACAATCGAGGAAAGCTCCAGTAACGTGTATACATAGATAGTCATGGCCTGCTCTTAAGACAATGCTGCTACTTTATTAGGAATTTGTTGGCTAATAAAGGGTTTAATCTAAAATACCCTTTTAACTGTAGAAAGGCCTGTTAGACTATGTAAATCCAATGCCAACTTACAAAACTTAAATTCTTATAAACTTGCATAAAGTAAATAATAATGACCACCACTTAGTTTGCAGAAAAGTCATATTTTTAGTCATTAAATAGTTTATATTTGATCTCTAAAATACATCTTGTTTGAGCATAGGAAGGAATCCCTAAACTTGTGAGAATGACAGGATATGCTTCTGATTCTGAGGTCAGTTGGGTTTTTATAACTGGCATTAATTAATATTTTCACTTCTGTCACTTATTGCAGAGATTGTGACAAAAGCCAAAGCTGTGCTTCATTAATAAGTGGAAGACCACTGCTAAACATTTCAGATAAATATTTATGGAAGCAAGAACCCCTTTGTCCCACCTCATGCTCTATAATTAATACAAGTAAATACCTTTAGTGAGCTCCTGCTCATCAATTTTTTAGCCTCATTTACATTCTGGATCCAAGGGACCCCAAAAGCTGCATCTTTTTGATGAGTCCCAGATATTTTTTCCCTGAGAGATCACTGACTGAAAATTAAGTTTTGGAAACATTTCTACTTTAGGGGCTCTCAGACTGGTTTTCTTTCCCTTACAAACTCATTCACATTCACAGTTAGCATCTGTCTACTTTAAAAAAAAAAAAACAACTACATTTTACATTATAATATAATTACATCACTTTTTCTTAAAATTCTCTGCCAAATCCTCCCATGTACTTCCTTGCTCTCTTTCTAGTTCTGTTTTTTAACTTTTGTTACATATGTGTATATGTATCATACGCTTTGATGTCTGCCACACATGTTTCTGAAGAAGGAATTGACTCTTTTCTGAACTGTGTAAATACATGAAATACAAGTTTAAAATATGGTTATTTGGTGTAATGCACTTGTGGGAAAAATTCTCTTTGAGAACTGGTGGTGAGTTGTCAGAAAAGTCTTATTTTTAACATTGTTTACAGAAGGGACTTAATTACATCAGAAGACCTGATGGCTATTTCCCATACTGCCACCAATATCCTGAGGAACAGATATTTATAATTCACCAACTGTGAGATGAAAATTCTGTTGGGTACAGAAAGATCATTGAAGGACATGTCAAAGGAATCTGAATTGTTACTAGTACCTACACATTTCAAATTTTGAGTAGATAATTTCTAATCTCAAGAAAGTAGATCAAATTTCCTAAAATGCCAAATCGAACTACTCAGTAATGATCAACATTTTACTTAATTCCTTTCAAAATCTTAGCAGGCAGAGAGGGAAGAAAACTCATTTGGTATTCTTGAAGGTCAAATGTAAATAAAAGATTTGGGAAGTGCAAGCAAAGACATCATATGAAAACTATATTTTTGACACTTAAAAATAGATCTGACTTCTTTATTTGAGATCCAGGTTAATGTTTAATTTATGTTTTCTAGGTAATACTACAGCTCAGGAGTGTATAAGGAAGGTAAAGAGAATTTTACAATTTATTATAATTTATAACCTCATTGGGAAGGGTTGACAGATGATTTCTCTGTGTAGTGCTTCTTCTCCAAGAACTCACTCAGTAGACAAGGCTGCCCTCAATTTCCAAGAGATCTGTCTGCCTCTGTCTCCCAAATAATGGGATTAAAGACACACACCACTGCCAGGCATCTACTTTTATAATTTCTTAATTCTCTAATTTCCTATGCAGACTTGAAATTGCTTGATCCTGTAAAAGTACCGCTAGGATCTGAGCATGCGTGATTTTGCCAATTTGCAATCCAAAGTACTTGGGGCCTGGTTTATGAACCATGTTTGAGGTCAGGTTGGACTACACAGTTAAGACCTTGACATAAAGAGGGTTGGGGAATATATACCCTAGCAGTTACATTTTTGGTAATTCAAGTCAGGATTGGGAGATCAACTGATAGGGAACCTTGGCTGCTAAATGCAGGATTCATAGTACTTTCCCAATCTACATGGTGCTGTGTTCAAAGACGGGCCCACTGATACCCCTGTAACTGTCTACATCCTGTTGTAAAGGAGATTTTTATACAAACACTAAGGTTGGCTGGTGGGACATGTAGTTTAAGTGGAAGCTCTTGTGTTCATTCCAAGTAGCCCTTACTTCTGACTTGATCATGTTGGCTTTTCTTGCTCCTAATTCCCAAAGTAAACTCATTACATAGGAATACCTAGGAGAAAACCAGTGATGAACCTAAAGCTTATAGTGTATAAATTATTACACTTTTGGTAAGAATTACAGAACAAATCTGGCATAATTAAAGCCTAAATCTAGTTCTCCAAGTACTGATATATGAAGAGTAAAGGTTAACAAAACAGGGATGATGTCCTGTAATGAAGAGGTGTTGTGGTAATGCCCAGGAACTGAGAACCAGGATCTAAGTATCACTAGATATGTGACTTTAAGTCAGTTTGTCACTTCATGAATCTTCCCTTGAAGAAGAGTGTAATGATAACTTTACAAGGTCTTTTAAGGCTAGCTCAATAAATAGATAACTGGCACTTTTGATTAAAGGGTGAAACTTTTCCAATAGAATAATACATAAAATATAGGACAGAGACTTATAAGAAGTGTTTAATGAGAATCAGATTTTGCTGAAAAACACAAAGCAAGAACTGGAAGCACAGATGCCATCTAGGATGACTATCCTGTCAGCAGCTGTGTTATCTTGCTCCTCTCATCCCAGATTTCCACAGCATCATGCCTTAGTTGGGGAAAAGATAATTTTTTCTAACTTGCAGATGAATTGACTGAAATCAAGGAAGAAACCTGTGGACATGTGATGTCATATAACTAGGAAAGAACCATAATTTGGCTTTAACTCAGCTTTTTAAATTTCAGGGCCGATTTATTTCTATTGTGGTTGTTGTTTTCCTGTACAATAGTCAGTGTCATTATCTTAATTGCAAACAAACTTAAAACAGTCTTAATATTTTATTATAAAACCAAACATTGAAAAATGATAGAAAATAACTCTTTAATTCTGTGTTTAGCCTAATTGTGTTGGTATAACTACTCATTGTCCCATGAGATATGAACCTGTGTGTGGGAGTAATGGAATTACTTATCCCATTGAATGTGCTGTGTGCTTTGCAAACAGGTGAGGATAAAGTTTAATTTTGATTTATTTATGACTCGAATTTCACATATGTAATTAACTTAAAGGCTAGTCAATAAATGGAACTGTCTTTTCATAAACTTGGTATGATAATATGATTTAAAATTGCTTGGATGATAAAAAAACCCATTTTTTAAGGAATACATTGATATTTTAGATTTTAAAAATTCTATGTATACAAAATGTCTTAAATATTTAAAAAAAACAGATCAGTTCTTAATAATGGCAGAAATTGCATTTTCTAATGCACCCCCAAATTAGCAAGTATGATTTATATAGTATTTAGTGAACAAACATGTATTATAACATTAGTATTCATGGCTTACGAGAGTTAGCCTCAATAAACTTTAATTTTCTGAAATATTTAATGTTGGGGAACAGGAATCTGACTCAGAACACTGGGACAAACAGATATGTCACGGTAATTTTCCTCTTACAATATGACTGACTTGTTGCTATATGCCTGTCATTATGCTAAGCCTTCCTTGTTTCCCATGTGGCTGTTACAAAAGTGCAAACAAATAAACAAACAAAACACTCATGAGCACATGTAATCACTTCTGATAAGTTGTTGTGATTGTCAAAAGAGTGTAAAGTGTTACATGACCAAAACAAAAATGGTAATATCCTTGAACTGAAAGGGCCAAGAAAAGCTTATTGAAAGGAATGCCATTTAAACAAGGCTCCCAATTTCAAACAAACAACAGAGACACCAAAAGTGACAAAAAAAAAACCAAAACCAAAAAACAAAAACAAAAACAAAAACAAAAAACAACTTAGGTTTTCTAGAATTGACTCTATGCTAACAACTTCAGCTCAGGCTCAAATGACTATAAATTGTCTTTATTCCTCTGCATAAATCTCTCTTCTATGATGCAAACTCTCTTCAAAAATAGGTCTAAATAATTTCAGAAAAGTCTCTCAGTTTATCCAGGATTGTAGACATTGTAGACTCCAAACAGTAGGCATTTGGCTTTATAATGAGGGTGTGTCCAGTGTGTAAAAGTTGCCAGGCATGATAGCACAAGCCTGTTTCTCCCACACTGCAGGCTCAGGCAGAAGAAACCTGAATTCCAAGCTAGTCTGTTCAGTCACCTGTCCATCTGGGCCAATGGTTTAGGCCCTGGCTCAGGGGTTTGGGAGGAGCAGGTGAACATTTTGGAAAATGTACACTTGCAACAACTTTTTAACTTTCTCATGACCCATGTTGTTGACATTAAGGTCACGTGTCATTCTTTCCATCCACAGGGAGCAGGAGGGCACCGCGACACCCTGGGGATTTATGAAATGTCCAAGTGTGAGGTCTAAAGTTCAAAGGCCTTTGAAGTGAAGCATTCAGAAAATAATAGCAAAATGCTGAACGCTCATTCATCTGACCTATGAACCTATTGGTTATAGTTCACTCTTTGCATTCTTTCAAATATGTGTAGATATAAAGGCACATTCAACTGTCTGAGCATGCAGCATTGAACTCTTTGTTCTGTAATAATACTTAGGTCTAGAGATAAGTTTGGCTTTCTCAAACATAAGAGATATTCTAAGATTTGTATAGTTCTTTGTTTCTATTGCTCATTAAAAGTCAGAGAGAGATCCCATCCCTGATACTACCAGGAGGCCCAAGACCCAGAGGCTAGATAGTTCAGAGACCTAGGATAGAATCAAACATGATTGGGATGAAAAGTCAATAAAATGATTCCTAATGATATTCTGCTATACTTGCAAACAGAAACCTAGCATAAATGTTATCAGAGAAGCTAACACAGACCCACAACCAAATATTAGGCAGAGCTTGGGAAAAGGGATGTAGAAAGAATTGTAGGAGCCAGAAGGTTCAATGATACCACACAAAACCCCACAGAATCAACTAACCTGTGCTGGTAGGGGCTCACAGAGACTGAACCACCAACCAAGGGAGCCTGTATAGGACTGAGCTAGGCCATCTGCATATGTTACAGCTGTGTAGTTTGATCTTTTTGTAAAAGTGCTAATGGTGGGAGCAGGGGTTATCTTTGACTCTGTTTCTGGCTTCTGGGATGCTATCTCTCATACAGAGTTGCTTTGTGGAACCTCAATACTAGAAAGGTGCTTATACCTACTGCGATTTGCTATATCCCCTGTTTGTTTGGCTATTCATGGGAGGAAAGGCCTTTTTTTTCTCTTTTTTTAAAAATTAATTTAATTTAAGATCTTTACTTACTCATTTTACTTCCTGTTCACTGTTCTTCTTCCAGTCACCCCTCTCCTATAATCCTTCCCCCATTCGCTTCCTCTTCTCCTCCTAGGAAGGGGGCCTGCCTGTGGTATCCCCTGACCCTAACATTTCAAGTCTCCTTGAGGCTATGTGTGTTTTCTCCATTGAGGCAATACAAGGCAGCCCAGCTAGAAGAACATATCCCACCCACAGGGAGCAAACAGCTTTTGGGATTGCTTCTGCTTTGGTTGGTTGAGACCCACATGAAGACCAAGCTGCACATCTGCTACACATTTTCGGGGAGGCCTATGTCTAGCCCATGAAAGATTTTTGGTTGGTGGTTCAGACACAGAGCCCCAAAGATCCCTGTTAGTTGACTCTGTTGAACTTCCTGTGCTGTTCCTAACCCTTTCAGGAAGTAATCCTTCCTACTATTTTTCCATAAGAGTCCCCAAGCTCCATCCACTCTTTGGCTGTGGGTGTCTATATCTGTCTAAGTCAGCTGCTGGGTGGAGCCTCTCAGAGGACAACTTACTTCTGTCTGCAAGCATAACAGAGTATCATTAACAGTGAGAGGGATTAGTGCTTGCCAATGGGATAGGTCTCAAATTGGGCTAGTTATTGGTTGTGTATTCCCTCAGTCTCTGCTCTCTCCTTCATGCCTGTATTACTGTAGATAGGATAAATTTGGGTTGAATGTTTTGAGAGTGAATTGTTGTCTTCTCTATCACTCCACTAGGGTTCTTGACTGGCCTCTTCAGTTTCCATATCCCCAATGTAGTGAGTCACACCTACAGTCACCCCCACTGATTTTTGAGCACATCCGAGGTCACTGACTTGTCCTGGAGATGTGCCCCCACCTCCTTACCCCCATCAATTGCAGATATCCATTCATTTTTCATGTGCAGCTAGCAATCTCTCCTGTCCTTCAACACACATGATCCCAAATAACCCATTCCTCTCTCTTTCCAGTCTCTCCCAGTTCCCTCCCTCCATCTGCCTTTGATGGCTATTTTATTCCCCCTTCTAAGTACAGTTTATGCTTCTTCTCTTGGGCTGTTTTTGTTTAGCTTCTTGGGCTGTGGAGTATAACATTGTACCTGTATATTATGCCTAATGTCCACTTCTTAATAGAAATGGAAGAGTAGATAGGTCCAGAGAAGAGTATGTTGGAGGAGAGAAAGGAAGGGAAACTGCAGACAGTCTGAATCTAAAATTAATAATATTTTTTAAAGTTGCCCATACAAACATCAAAACTGGACCCAACAGGTTGTATTTATATATTTATACACTCACACATAACAATAGTAAAAAAAAAAAAAAGAAAAGAAAAGGAAGCTATCAATTTGAAAGTGAATGGGGGATGAAGAGATAGAGGGAACTTGGAGGGTGTGGAGAAAGAAAAGAGAGAAGTGGTGTGACTATATTTTAATTATAATGCAAATTTTTCTAAGTTTCACAAAAAAAAAAAATGAATTTTGTTGTCACTGTTACAAGAGTCAGAATTGGACCCTATCTATTGGGGGTTGTGATGCTCTGAAAACACCAAACAGTGCTTTCTTATGATGGGCCTTGTAATTATGAGGGTAGCCAAGTTTGTTAAATTAGGACATTATATGCCTTCTGTGCTTTGTTAGAGAAAGTGTCAATAACTCTTTTTTACAGAAAAAAAACTACTGACAGAACATTCATTGGTGCTAGAAATGTTGTCTGTTTGTTGTTATGGGCTAATACATGACTAATAGTCATTGGCTCTTAAACACAGATGTAACAGACAGTGTACTATCTATTAGATAGTACACTGAGTTACTGATGTTTAAATATTGTTAAGTTTTTAAGACAAAACAACTAAGTGTGGCTAATGCACAGAGTGTAGCAAAGTGAACAGCAGAGCTGTGGATAACAGGCTTATGTACATGACATTGAACTGGGCACTACCATAGGTTAACATTAATGAAGAAATAATGGATGCAAAAATGTATCTGTGAAAATAGATGAGTATTGCATTTTCTTCAACAATAAATAAAATAGAAAATTTGTTGCATGTCAGTATGGTCAAGATAACAATGAATAAAGAGAGAATTGTAGAAGCAGTCATGTAACTAAGGAACAATTTCAGAATTGGAAGAACATTTGGGTTTTGTGAGAGAAACTGGTTTGCTCAAGGTAACATGGGAACAGCAAAAACAGTTTTAAGTAAAGAAGTAGACCTTGGTACTGGTCGCTGTTAGGGGGAATCAAGATTGGCTGGCAAAATCAAGCTCCTGTCTTCTAAGCTGAAATGTTTAACATCTAGAAAGCCCTGCGATAGCCTGGACAACAGACCTGGTCACTAAGCACAAAGCATCAGCAGTAAAAAAGCAGAGATGAATTTGAGATTCACTTCAAGTGTTGCCAGTATCACTCCATTAGGCTTATAAAGAACAATGACCCATAGTTTTTCTACTCTGTTGTATACCTTGTGGACATAAAAAAAAAAAAGCAACAGATACTTAATGAATACATTGACTGAATAAATGGATTAGAAAAAAAGAAAAAAAATCAATAAATCATAAGCTTGTTCTTTAAAGAAAGGAAGAATTATTTTTAAGTTTCCTTGTTATTCTCACATAGTCATTGATTTGTGCCACTAAACTTCAAGCCAATTCTTAATTTATTTTCCTTAAATCTCTTCTACAGGAATCGTGACGTGCCTATCCTCATTGAAAAGGATGGGGTTTGCTAAAATTGAAGATTTTGAGTTCTGTTAAGGCTACCATAATGTTTAGCAAGTGATTTTGTTAAATAAATTCATTTGAACAAACCTTGTTCTTCTCAAAGCTTCCTGTTCAAAGGCATGGGTGAATATATTGAGGACATGGAACTGGGCAAAGACCCAGACTAGACTAAGCTTCACCAGTTAGTTCTTCATGCTGGTAATATCACACACTGCAGATGACAACAACACACAGCTGAGCATGAACATGTGTGATGAGTAGAGTTCGGATTAGGATGCAGAAGGTAGCCCATGCCATGCCCAAGATGTAGCCAGACAAAGAGAAAAGGGGGTGTTCACACGAGGAAATGAGTGTGAGTGCTTTGTGTACCTCACATTGTTTCACTTGTGAGCCACCACAACTCTGCAGAGTTACTCTTGTCCTATGAGTAAACATAGAAAAATAAACTGGATTGACTAACAGTCTAGCAGACAAGCTGCCAGAGTGCTCTTTTAGATCTGGTGACCTTCCTTTAACCACAGCAAGCACTCCTTTTAAACACAATCACCTCTTGTGGATTATGCCTTGACTTTCTTCAATGGGAATTCTAGATAATAGTCACCTACTCTAAGATTTCCCCATGTCTATATTCAATAATAGAATAAAGATGTGATATAATAGAACATAATCAAATAAATTAGAAATGAGGAAGTGTTCTCAAGGAGAAAATATCTATAATTACTTAAAAATAAAAAGGGGGAAGCATCTTGAGATTCCGAGTTTCTAAAAAAATGTAGTCTAAGATGGAAAAATGGTAGAGAGGTAACACAAGTGAGACTGTGTTAGGATCTGTAATACAGTGGAGAATGGGTCAGCCACTGAGCCAGAAATAACAAGGAAATCAGAAATACATTAGGAAAGCATACTTGCCCAGTTACCCACTTCTGGTGATATTCCAATATTCCTGCCTTGAAAAATGAACTCCTACCACTAGAGGGTGGTGTAATCTAGCAACTGACTCAGCTCAAACAGCCTGAAAGCTCTCACCAAATACCTTGCTATCTCAAGTTATCAATGCAAGATGGCTCCCAGTGTCTGATCTGTGATGCTAGAGGATACTTGAAGGGCACCAAACCTTAAGGAATTCCCTACTGGTCAAATTATTTTAATCACTGAATGTTGTAAGTTGCCCTGTCTTGTTGGACCAGTCTGCAAGTACACACACACACACACACATACACACACACACACACACACACACAGAAAGAGAGAGAGACTGAAACAGAGACAGAGAGAGACAGAGAGAGATGAGACAGAGATAGAAAGACAGACACACACAAACAGAGAGAGACAGACAGACAGGCAGACAGAGACAGAGAGACAGACCAAGACAGAGAGAGTGAAAGAGAGACAGAGATGGAGAGATAGAATGAGAAGAGACAAGGAGACAGAGATAGAAAGACACACACACAGAGTTTGGTTTTTTTAATAATAAGAAGATATATGGCCTAATCTCAAATCTACCTTTAGTGACACTGCTCCTAGCCCATCAGAACGCAGGCATGTAGAGTCCGTCTCTCCATGTGGTACTTATGTTTCAAAAGGAGTATCTAATAAACCAGACATGCTGAAAAAAGTGAAATTATCAACACTGATAAGAATATAAGCTTCAAGCTATGAAGTGTGATTCAAAGAAGGAAAATTGACTAAAAAAGAAAATCCTTCTGAACTGGGAGCGTCTTTTAAAAAGAACTTCTAGGATTAACAATATTGATATTAGCAATTCAGCTCTAAATATAGTTTCTGTATCACCTGGATTCCTTCTCTCAAACTCATTCTGAGTCCCTCTTCCCAAAGTTTCCCCTTCCTAACATAATATATTCTTTTAACAGCTTATAGAGTCCAGTTACTGCTGCTCACACAATCAGGAGTGTATCATCATCCACTGTTATTGTCAATATATGAAAGACCACATTCCTAATAAAAATTGACTCCCTCCCCAGAAACCATCAATTGTCAAGAGCTCCTCCTTAGGGGTTGGTACTTCTGTGGCCCTCCCATATTTATGCTGAAATGTTGGATGTCTTCATCTTATATAGGCAAAGTATCTTCCCATTATCTGCTGGGGGAGGGCGGTCTGTTTTCCTCAGTGAAGAGATTCTGAGTGTGTTAATCACAATCCCAGGAGAGGTCCCATGCTCAGAAGCAGTTAGCTAACACAAATAGAGCTCCATGATTTCTAGTTGTTTTTTTTTTTTTTCTTGTGATTCTTGGTTTGTTTTTTTTTTTTTTTTTTTTTTTTCAAGACAGAGGAAAAACCATGAAGATGGGTGGATAAGAGTAGGGGCACAGGATCTGGGAGGAGTTGGAGAATAGGAAAAATATAATAAAATATATTTTATGAAATTCTGAGAATAAATAAATATTTTAAAAAACCTTTTATGTTTTCTGAGCCTGGGAGAAAGAGATGTGATATTTATGCCCCAGTTATAGCAGAGAACTCCACACAAGCTTGTTCTCTGTATTTGGTTGGGAGTCTCTATATTAACTCAACAAAAATGTTTCTTTTATAGTACTGAAAAGTGCACTAATTATGAATAGAGATATGTGTTTTTAGAAAGCAATATTATACTATGTCCAGTAAATTTACTCCTAGTTCCCCGAGTATGGCTTTTTGGACAGATTTAGCATACCATGGATAAGTTTCCTCCTGTGAAACAGGCTTCAAATTTAGTCAAAAAGTAATTGATTACATCATTAACCTTCATGAGGCTATCAGCTCTCAGTGTTCAGAGCTGAGCAAGATGTTGCCTTTGATTCACAGCACTTACATAACACTTTCTGGTCCTCTGTAAGCTGGCCAATATGAAGGAAGCTTCTAGGTCAGTTTCATCTTGATTTCTCTGTGATTAAAATATTTGGTGTTTTCCTCTATAGAATCTTACCACCTAGTTATGGTGGGCAGCCAAGAACAATGGCAACAATCTGGATTATTTGGAAGATTTCTTGGATTCCCCAGACCAACAATTTTTTTAGTTTAGCAACTTTTGACTTCTGGAGAAACATTACTTCCAATGTATGGTAACTAAATTTAAACAATATATTAAGTTTATGAAGTAGTGGGTTTGTTTATGTCTTTTCAAACATCCTCAGCTGCCAAAAGCTATGCTGTAACCTCTGGGAACAGCTCATGGGTGTTTTGCAAATGGAGCTCCTTGGGCAAGGCTCTTTGGAGATTGCCCTGGCCAGGACCTGTGCAGAAGATGCTGCAGACTCCTGCTCTGATTCTAGAGAAGGACATGAGCTTCAAGCCTTTCTAGCTCATATCCTTTCTTCTTCGCTTATTCTCATGGCAATTTTTAGCTTTGTCAGTAGTGATGGCAGCTGAGGTTCCTGGGAACAAAAGCTCACTACGGTAAATGACTATTGCTTACTTAACTGTTCTAAAAGAGAGATAACTATATTCCAAGATCTTAGTAGATAATTTCTTAAAAGATGACATTAAAAACCTACAGACCTCACAAGAAAGAAATAAAAGGCATAAAAGGTCATATTTCCCTCCAATGCCAGAAAAATCAAAAAAGGAATCTAAATCTTCCAGTCTTTTTGGAGGTAAAATACAAGTAGATACTGCCAGGAAGAATAGAAACTCGGCCCCAGAAGTTAAGATTTAGATATTAATCATTATCATTGTGAGGATGTATGAAGAAGATGACCAAAAATACACAAAAGTCACATGTAGGCTATAGAAATTAGACCTATACGTGAAAAATATTATTCTAGATAGGGTATCATTCCCTCTGCTGGTTTCAAAATAAAAGCAACATACTGTTAAAGTCTAACCACACAGCTTGAATCTTTCATTTCTGAAATGGCATGTTTGCTGCTGGCCTGGGCACAGTACGGATAGGAGGTGCCTGGCTAGATATAATCACTTGGCTAACAATCCAAAATTTATGCTTAGATATGAAGTAAAGGTTATTCAATGCTTAGATACTGTAAAGGTCAATTAATGAAGACAATGGAGTAGGGAGGAGAAAAAAACTGAAATGGATAAATGTTGATGATTCTTGAAACATGATGAAAGAGAAATGAATTGAAACTGCTCATGCTTGAATGCTTTTGAGTTTGTCTAAATAAAGAGTGTTCGAGCTACTAGGGCCATCTGATTGAGAGACAACTGCTGGTAAGACTTCTCATTTTTGTGGACTCTATACATCTGTCCTGTGGTCTGGAACCTCACTGGAGCCACACTCCAGTACTCAGCAGGGGTTACTTCTCCCTCAACTTCTTTCTTTTCATTACCTTCTCATTTCTCTATCCATCTGGATGTTCATATTGGTTCTGTTTCTCTCTTCCTAACACCTGTGTTCTACTCTGTCTTCTTCCTGAACATCTTTTTTTTTTTTTTCCACTCCCACTACCTATGGCCCATTTCTGGTTTTCTGGCTTCTACAGGCCCTCTAATATAAATGCACAAACCTATAGTGTCATTCAACCATTCAATGCTAGAAGGCCAAATGCCAAATATTCTCTGTCATATGAAGTCTTAAACTTCACTTAGCTTCACTTCATCTTAGATTCCAGGGACAGTAAGTCTTACGAACAGATTGCTCTGAAACTCACCCTGACTGCAACCCATCCCCACACCCAGTGCAGGAGCCATTATCTAATATTGAAAACTGAGACTGCCTTGGAGCAACAGTGATTTATCTCTTGACGCAAATAGTTCACTAAATAAATGACAATTGTGACTATTTCTTTGAAGCTGTCCAGGATGTAAGGTTGAGTCACTGTCTTACACTACTATAACTAGCCAGGAAGACTGGATGCTCCAGTGTGGGAAATTCAAGGATGGGGAATGGGGAGTGTGTGGATGGGTAGGGGCACTCCCTCAGGATAAGGTGTTTATGGGGTGGATGGGGAAAGTGGATAACATATAAAATGTAAATAAATATAATATCCAATTAATAGCCTTCAAAGGAAAGCTCTCTAAATCATTATAATTTTAGTTTTGTAAACTTTATTATTAAACACTTGCAAATAAAATAAGTGTTATACATCAAAATTAACCAGACCTAAAGACTATACATTTAAGTCAATTTCTATATAGTTAGAATAGGCAATCTGAAACTGTAGAGATTCACAAAAGATTCACACTTTCACTATTGAGTCTATCTTGACTACTTACCTGTCACCAAAATCAAAAATTCCTTGACACAATTAGAACTAGAAAAATCAATTAGCTCTAGACTCCATTTCATATGTGTGTCTATTTTCTGCACATAGTCCTTCCTCATATTTAGCCTTTCTTGTTCTCTGCTTACATGCTATACTGTACCCATGTATCTGTTTGATTACATATGTCCATATAATCACTCTGTAGTTTCTATATATGAGGGAGAATATGTGTTTTTAATCTTTCTGAAATTGTTTGACATCACTTAATAGTGTATATCCTAAGCCTATCTATTTTTCTCCAAGTTTTATAACTTCATTTTACTTTAAAGCTTAATATTATTAATACATTATTCATATATATACATATATGTTTATATTATATTAAATTATTCATTCACCTGTGTTGGTGTGCAACTAGGCTAATATTAATTCTTTGCTATAGAGAATAAAGAAACAATAAATATAGAGTGCAAATATCTCTATGATATGATGTGGAGTTCTTAGTGTTTATGCCTAAGAATGAAGTAGCTGTGTCACATAGTAGTATCTTAAGGTTTCTATTGCTATGATGAAACACCATGATCAAAAATGTAAGTTGGAGAGGAAAAGGTTTATTTGGATTATACATCCATATCACTCAAGTTCATCATCACAGTTAGTCAGGGCAAGAATTCAAGCAGGGCAGGACCCTGGAGGCAGTAGATGATACAGAGGTTACTGAGAGGTACTGCTTACTGGATTGTTTCACATGACTTGCTCAGTCTGCTTATTTATAGAACAATAACCACCACCCCAAGTACGGCACCACCCACAATGGTTTGGACCCATTGTTGGTAATTAAGAAAGTGCTCTTCAGGCATGCCTACCACTAGATATTATGGAAGAATTTTGTTAATTGAGGTTCCCACCTCACAAATAATTTTAACTGATGTTGAGTTGACATAAAACTTTCCAACAGAGATGCATCTGTTTTTAATTTTTGAGAAATCTCCAAAATGATTTTCATGAAGGCTATATTAATTTGAATCCCCACCAACACTTTTCACTCACAGATTAATCCACTCAAACCACCTACTGGGTGCCAAATGCTAGTCACTGTTCTAATCAATGGGATTTAGTATCCATCAAGTCACAGTGGGATCTCAACTCTTTTAGAGCTCATATTTAAATGAAAGAGAGGCATTCACTATCAAGAGAAAGTAAATGCAGGGACAGATTCAGGCAATATTAAGGTCTACAGCAGAAAGAAATGTGGTGATGCAATACAAGTGATGGCAGAGCACAGAAAAGGAGCCATGGGTAGAGTAAACATAGACAAGATGCATCAGCCAGTCCATTCTTGCAAAGCCTGATTAGACAGTTTCATTGAGTCATGAGTAAATGATCAAGGATACATGACAACACATTACTGAAATTTAAACAAATCTTATAGCTTTAACTCGGCTTGTCAGGAGGTATATGAAAGGAGTTCATGTTTGAAAAAAAATATTAGCCATGCCAGTCTTACAGAGATTCATGAAACAAGTTTCAAGGCAAAGAAAAATAAATTCCTAAGACTAGAGGAAATACAAGACATGCTACAGAAACAGGAACATTATGAATGAAGCAAAAATGAGGACAAGAAAAATCAACATTGGGATAGAAGATGAGGTGGAAGAGTGAGGGAGGCTTCTCATGTAGACCTTGGTATATTCTGGTCTTTGATTTCATTCTCCACAAAACAAAAAGCTCATGGGAGATTCTACAAGTTTATAATAAAAAAATTTACAAATACATATTAGCTTGAAGTACAGGTTACACAAAAGATAAGTAAGACCAGTTAAAAGGCAGTTAGGTTATTCTAAACTACAAACAGAATATAGTGAATGTTCAGGGTGCTGACTCTGGAAATGAAAAAAAATATATTAAGAATGTATTTTGGATATAAAAGCTATAGGCATTACTGATGATCTGAATGCACTGAGTGCCTGAGGAAGGAAAGAAAATTATAATGAAAGAGGTTAGATTTGTGCCAAAATCAAATGGATGAGTCACAGAAAAATACATTGAGAGTAGGAAAGAGGCAAAAGATTACACTTTGATGTTTGATTATTTGGTATGGAGATGCAGAGGGAGTAATTGTCTATCTGACAGGATACAAGGTAGAATACATGAAATACAAGGATACATGGGAAAGTGAGTTTGGAATTCTTTAGCATGTTAATGTTATGTAAAGCCATGTATGACCATAATTATACTGACTGTGTATAAATAAAGTCCTGATCACATAGCTATGATGTAAGAGTCACCTGTTAAATTCATAGAATATAAAAACAGTATGAAGTCATAAAAAATATGCTACAGAACATCAGGTTTTAAAAAGACTGAATCTCCAGTGAAGTCTAATGATACTAAGATGTTGATAATGGGATGGAAGGAGGTCTGGTAGACATTGTTATAGAGAAAAGTCACTAGAGACAAATTCAAGAGCAATTTCAGAGAAATAATGATCAAACTAGAAGGGTACCATGGAAGGAACTGAATAATGAATGAGAAAGGAAAAGTAGAGTAAAGGTACCTATTTGAATAAATGTTGTTGATAAGAAAGAGAGAACTGGGGATGTATGTGGAGTAAAATGAACTCAATAGAGGATCAGAGGTAGTTTCAAATCTTGTCTGAGCCTAACATACTTGCTGTGGTACCCCAGCATTGATATCTTGTGCAAACAGTCAATAAAAGAAATGGAATCTTCCATTCCATGTTGGACATTGGTAATATTTTTATTTAATATATTCTTACCTGTTGATTCCTGACATGAATCAGCTCTAGGCTAGACTTCTGGCTGATGGACCTTCTGAGATCTTCCCCACTTGTGCAAAAGGTTTCATGTAATACAAATGATACTAACCTTGGACTGATTCACTGAGTTATATGAGCAACTAAAAAATATGACAGTGTTCCTTAAGAGTGAGAAATGAGAACTCATCCCCACATAGTACAAGGGTCAGGCACATCTTGAAAATTTTGGGGTAACTCAGAGAAGACTTATAATAAAGTGAACAGGCAAAATCTTCCATCAGCCTGTGCCTGTAAAAGTCTAAACAATAGATAGAGCTTGAATAAAGATACTTTACATTAATGGAAAATATACTCCTTCATAGGCGCAATGACATAAAATTAATAAAGCAAAATGACAGTACCAAGTATAGGCTACCTGTCTAGGAATTATTGGCTATAGAGGCCCTTCATCTACATCCCCCTCATACACACCAATAATAAAGATAGTTATCACTGCTTTTGGTTGCCTATCAGAACTAACTGTTAAATGCTACTGTTGAGAAACACTACATAGATCATGGAGAAATTAAGTTGAGACCAAATTTCGGTTTTCTCACTGCTTTCCAGATTACATAGTGTCAGAAGTTAATCTGATAGATGCTGGGGAAGGGGAAGCTACCAACAGTCTTACTTTCTTATGAACTGCTTTTGCTACACTGCTATTATGCTGAGCAAGATGTTCCCACTCTTGGAATGATGCAGCCAATTGCTTTCTCATTTTTTTCAATTTAAAGCCCATTTATTAAAGTGAACAAGCTTATATCTGGTACTGTAAGATGCTTAGACTCCAATGAAACTCATAGTACACTGACACAAAAATGCATACCCATTTGAGAAGATGTTTTGAGTAATAGTATAAACAAAACATATTGTTTTGATATCAAAAATCTCTTTTCCATGAAATTCTGGAGATTATCCAATGAGATAAAGTTTAAAACACCCACAACAAATAAAGAAGAAAGTTATGAACTGCTTCAAATAACATTGTTTGCCAGGCCTGATGTGGCTCTCGCCATCAATGAGTATTTCACATACAGTGCCAAAAGTGATGTATTGTGACAGCATCATACTTGATGGACCTGATTTGCTTCAACCTCTGCCATATTGGAAAGGTGAGAAAGAATCCTACTGGAAAGTGCTGTTAACATTCATGTATGCAGGAGCTTCCTGTGGTACATTAGGAACACCTAGTTTGGTGTAATAATATTCAAGATAATGCAGTTACTGTGTTAGTTTGCAGTTGTTACTATTGAAAATTCTACATGTTTAAAAGACATATCAACAGCATAAAATGAATTTCCTTAAAATTCTAGGAATGGAAAACACTAAATTGGTTTCAATTTATTGAAGTTGAAGTAGTCAAAATATCTTCAATGATGGCTTCTCTGGAGAGTCTGGGGAGAGAATTTATTCTCTATCCGGTTTCTGTTTCTGCTTTGTTTTGTTCTGTTTTTGTTCCACCTCTTTTTTTTTAGCTTGACCATCTTTCATCTCCCTTTTTTAAGAACACTCATGATTACATCACCGAGTTACCTAAAGCATCCAAGATTCACTCCCCATCTCAGGAACTTTCACTTTCTTGAGCCCATATGAAATTTCTTTCTTCACACCATATATTTAGATGCTCAGAGATTAGGAGTAGATATGTTAGGACATTATTATTTGAGCTCTTGCAACTACTGATCAATAATTTACTCCACAGAAACTAAAACATGGCAGTGACCATACACATATAAAATTTACTTGTCATCTCATAACACAGAAGCTCTCATGCCTGTGAATAAAATAATATGAACAATATGAAATATGTTGTTCTTTCTTTCCTCACTAGGATCCACACATATAAGGATCGAAAGACAGAAGCATATGCAAAAACTATGCTGGACAATTACTTTTTTCTGTCCTTCAGAATTCAAGTGTATATTTTTCAAGTTCTGAATTTTGAATAGAAAATATTTCTACCACATGGCCTGGTAGTTCTAGTGATCTTAGGGCCACTACTGTTATTCAGACATTTTGAAAGTCTCTCTGTCACCAAGGCAACTATCAATGCAAAGACAAAGTGAGGTAATTGATCACTGTTATTTGGGAAAAATAGAATGCTGGGAGACATTGAGACAGGCTAAAGTATGTTTAAAACTCAGGTAGCCCTGAGAAGTTATCAGACTATTTTTATATTCAGTAATAACTGGTGAAAAACCACAGGTACTGAACAAATATCTATATCTATATCTATATCTATATCTATATCTATACTAAGAATGTAAGATTTGAATAATTCTAACAGGTACAAAATGTCAACTAGAAGAGGTTGTACATAAGGTCAAAGGGAGTATGGAATTAGTTGCAGAAGAAGGAATTATAACTATCACCATACCATCAGGATTTATTACCAATTATTATAGAAATGTTCATTGTAGCCATGGCACTTGATTTTTCTTGCCTTTTATATTACATTTGTTTGTGTTAATCAACCATTTATTTATTTATTTTCTTTCTTTCTAGTCTATATTGTGCCAGAAATGGGACTGTAGGCAATTTTACAATTTAATATTTAAGCTGTAGAATATTTATTACTGGAACATTTTGGCTTATAGGCAAAGTTATTTACATATAAAGCATGACATCATTGTTATTGAATGAACTTTAAATAAGGATAAAAAGGAGCTGACTGAGCATTGTATCACCAAAGGATGAGCTTTGTTGATTATCTGTCAGTCCTACTAGATTCCTTCATTAATGAGGTTGGGGTCTTTTTGTTTGGTTAATCTTGCTTCTCTGTGAAGTTGGTAGGAATAGGAACCAGCAAACTGTATTTCCCAGGTTCCCTTAACAGTGGATATTAAAATGACATAGGATGCAAAGAAGAAGAATGCCATTATAGTATCAGTGGTCTGTGGTAAACCAAAACATGACAGCAGCACCAGGAGAAGTATGCCCAGTTGAAGTATTGCATATCTCATTGTAGAGAAAAATTCTCCAAATCAGCAGGAGAATTACATGCTCCTGTATCCCTGCTCAAATGCAAGGATTCAGTCTCAGTATCTACATCAGACAGTTGCCAAGAGCAGCTAGGATTCAGTCCAGGTTCAATAGGAGCTTCTAGTTCTAAGACCCAGCCTTCCCTCTTTTGTTCTTTCTGAATTCATTGTAACTGATTCTCTGCACTAAATCCTTTTTTCTTGAAGTACCAAAAATGCCCTATGAGTTTTGGTATTGACACCACCTAACAAACATATGAACATTAGTTTTACAAAATACATAAAAAAAAAACAATTTTCTGAAACTTTGAACTTTTTCTTGCATTTCTTCTCTGAGACTTGACCTGTTACTTGGGAAAGTAGGCTTCCCACCTCATCTAGGGAGAGTAGAGCATGGAAGAAAAACAATATGTGATCTTACACAAGTTAAATTATTTTTCAGAGTGAGACTTCCTATAAATTAAATTAAAAACGTAGGTTTGATGAAAGAATAAATGCAATTCTTATAACTGTAGTACACAAATAAACTGTAATACATAAAAAACTGTAATACACAAATTAATGAGATTTTTAGAACTGTAATACACAAATTATTTGGTTCTCTAAAACAGTAAATGATTTAAGCTAAGGTTAAATCAATATGACATTTGAAATTATCTGACTGTTATAAATGTTTAGAAGTTTCTCTCTGTTCTATACCTTATTCTCTAGCCTCCTTTTCCCTTTTTCCATTTCTATCTCTGTCTCTACAGCTATATTATTTATTATTTAAAAATTAGCATGAAATTACAGGTTTTATTATGACAGCTGCATATCATGTGGTTTGCTCATTCACCCTCTAATACTGACTGTTGTTCTTTCTTCTTCTATTGTATCCTTTCTCCTGCAAAATAGCATTCATCTGGAGCATGCACACACACACGTACACACACACACACACACACACACACACACACACACCATATGTTTTAAACCCTTCAGGACTGGAATTCAAATGCTACTTCATTATCTGGATTACCAGGATTGATAGTTGACAGATCAGGGGACTTTTCAAGAACATGACTAAGCAAAACCTTCTTCTGGCTAAAGATAAAGGGTCTCATATGAAGAAGAAGTTCATATAGTGATGGGCCTGAAAACAGGTAAAAGCTATTGTTCCCTCTGTTGGACCAGAATTCTTTTAAGTAATCCTGAAAGGGATGAAAATAAAAGAATATGGTGGATCTGTGAGATAGTACAGGGAGAGGAATGCAAGCCTAGGAAAGAAGAAAAATGCATATTGTACCTTCCAACTATGCAGAAAGTTCCCATTTTCACAGTCCTATGGCATATGTGTTATGTATGATAAAGATTCCGCATATGAGAGCAAACATGCAAACTTTATTTTTCTGAATCTGAAACAGGTATCCAGCCCCTTCAGTCTCTTCTAGGACAGTTACTGATAACAGCAACCAAGTAAAATAATTCAAGCACCTGCTTGAGACTGATTCTTTAAAGGGTTGAATTCTGAATTAAAAGAAAAAAAACACCACCTAGTGTTGGGCCTTGGATAAGGTAACTCCATTTAACCTGTCACCTTCAGTCACATAACACACAGGTAGAGGGCGTGATTAACAAGTCTCCACCTCCAGAGATTTAAATATTAATGAATTATTTAAAGGCCAGGGGTGTAGCAAATTAAGTTATTCCCTCCCTCTCTTCCCCCTCCCTATAAAAGGCCAGGTGAGCCTGGCTTTCAGAGGAAGCGCATACCATCTATGTCCACTCAACATGTCATGAACAATAAAGCTTTGGAAAACCGGACTCCACTTGTTGCCTGGTCTCACAGCCAGATTCCCAGCTTTTGGAATCTTGGAACCTTGTCAATGCAGCAGCTGGCCCGCCCACTCACAGCTTCTTGAATGTGGGACTCTCCATGGGGTGTGGGAAGCCTGCCAAATAGACCCCTCTGCCGGACTCCCTCCCCCCACCCCCCCATATTTTTTTCCCCACAACCTAGGGTAGTAGGTGGGGTCACAGTAATCAAGAGGAAAATGTGAAGAAATGGGCACTGGAGAGTTTTGTTGCTTTCTCCTACCAGCATAAGATGGTAACATCAACAGAGTTTTTGGAAAGTGAATTTAAAATGCTAAACCCGAAGAAGCCCAGCAAAGCAGGAGGGCAAGTTATAAAAAAAAAAAAAAAGAAAAAGAAAAAAAAAAAGACTAACTTTGTACTATTAGGATTGGTGAACTACATCTCACATATTCACTTTTCTCTGATCTTGCTTTTACCACTCTACCCTACATTTGCTTAGGTAGGGTTCTACAGCAAAAGAGTTAAGCATGTCTCTATCAACTGTATTTCTACAAATCTAATATGGCTATTCTGCATCTCTGACTAGAAAAAATATACTCATTGAGTCATGGTTTTGGAAAACTATTTAGACTTTTTTTTAGGCTTCAAACATCAGAAATTATTTAGCTTTTATAAAATTTTTATCTTTTTCTTGTTCTGTAAATGATTTACTGGAATGAAGTTATTGCACATAAACATCAGAGCATACACAACTATTTTGTTGCTTTTCTCATTGTCACTATAGGCATTATAGCCAACATAAAAGTACCCTAAAGATTAATAAATAAAAATACTGAGACAGTTATACTTTCATGATTCCTTCTCACAATTTACATGTAAGTATTGCTATAATACATCATATCATGTTCCTAAAATGTATAATATTATTTAACCTACTATTTTTTATCTTGTATACCTCACCAAAATAGCATTTTTTTAGTTGCATTGAAGTTAAAATTCCATTTAACAGTCGATCTGATGAGATATTCCCACTGGTACAACAGTGTCACAAATGTAATGGCAGTAACCAACCACTTTCTGGTTGGCTACACTTCATGAGATGGAACCATGACTGGCACTATTGATAGGACTAAGAAACTATGATTAGATAAGTCACAGGTCCTAGTGAAATAACCCAGTATTATTTTGCTAAATGGACATGTTATCAAAACAACTCCTGAACTATTATTATTATACTACAAATAAGTAAACCTTCAATAAGTAAACTTCATTTTGCAGTGAATGGCAATTAACAGAGACCCTACCAGGTCAATGTGCTGAGAATAAAGACTGTATAATGTTTAGCTCTAAATGAGATATGTAAGACATCTGCCTGGTCTGCTCCTGTGTGGACACCAGATCCGGAAACATCCTAGAGGGACCGCTGAACCCAGAGCAGCAGGTAAGAACACTCACACACTGCCCTATGCCTGTCCTAGACCCATAACTGGGTGAAGGCAGCTCAAGTTCCGCAGATACCCAAACCCCACCCCTGTGGAATACCACTCCCCTCCCTCTCTTTGCTTGGGCCTGCTACCTGAAGCAGACACCTGCCTGGTCTGCCCACATTTGGATACCAGATCCCGAGACATCCTAGACAGACCACTGAACCCAGAGTGGCAGACACCCACCTGGTCTATTCCTGTATGGACACCAGATATAGAGACATCCTAGAGGAGACCCAGAAAAGTGGACACCTAGCTGGTCTGCCACCGTGGAGACAGCATATCCTGAGACATCCTAGAGGATCCACTATACTCAGAGCAACTGGATCTCAGGATTAAAAGATCAGAGACATCTGGACCCTAAGGAGTTTAGACACAAGCAAGATAACTGGAAAGTCAGGCTCCAGTCAGAGACAGTGAGTGCAGGCAGCACTAGAGTTAACCAGATGGTGAAAGGCAAGCACAAGAACATAAGCAAAAGAATCCAAAGTTACATGGCATCATCAGAACCCAGTTCTCACATCATAGTAAACCCTGAACACCCCATCACAGCAGAAAAGCAAGATTCAGAATTAAAATCCCTTCTCATGATGATGATAGAGGACTTTAAGAAGGACATAAATAACACTCTCAAAGAATTTAAGGAGAACACAGGTAGACAGGTAGAAGCCCTTAAAGAGGAAACACAAAAATCCCTTAAAGAATTGCAAGAAAACACAACCAAACAGGTGAAGAAATTAAACAAAACCATCCAGTATCTAAAAATGGAAGTAAAAACAATAAAGAAATCCCAAAGGGAGACTACCCTGGAGATAGAAAACCTAGGAAAAAGATCAGGAGTCATAGACACAAGTATCACCAACAGAATACAAGAGATTGAAGAGAGAATCTCATGTGCAGAAGATACCATGGAAAATATTGACACCACTGTCAAAGAAAATGCAAAATGCAGAAATCTACTAACCCAAAACATCCAGGAAATCCAGGACACAATGAGAAGGCCAAACCTGAGGATAATAGGTATAGATGAGGGTGAAGACTCCCAACTTAAAGAACCAGTAAATTTCTTCAACAAAAGTATAGAGGAAAAGTTTCCTAACCTACAGAAAGAGATGTCCATAAATATATAAGAAGCCTACAGAACTCCAAATAACCTAGACCAGAGAGGAAATACCTCCTGCCATATAATAGTCAAAACATCAATTGTACAAAACAAAGAAAAAATACTAAAAGGGAAAAAGGTAAAGTAACCTATAAAGGACGACTTGTAAGAATTACACCAGACTTCTCACCAGAGACTATAAAAGCCAGAAGATCCAGGACTGATATTACACAGACCCTAAGAGAACATTAATGCCAGCCCAGATTACTATACCCAGTAAAACTCGCAATCAATATTGATGGAGAAACCAAGATATTCCATGACAAAACCAAATTTACACAATATCTTACCACTAATCCAGCACTACAAAGGATAATTGGCAGAAAACTTCAACACAAAGAGGGATACTATAACCCAGAAAAATGAAGACAGTAATCTTCCAACAACCCCAAAGAAGATAACTATACAAACATAATTTTATCTCCAATAACAAAAATAACAGGAAGCAACATTCATTTTTCCTTAATATCTCTTAATATCAATGGACTCATCTCACCCATAAAAAGACAGACTATCAGACTGGATACATAAACATGACCCAGCACTTTGCTGCATACATGAAACGCACCTCTGTGAAAATGACAGAAACTACTTCAGAGTAAAAGGATGGAAAACAAATCTTCCAAGCAAATGGTCCCAAGAAACAAGCTGGAATAGCGATTCTAATACCAAATAAAATTGATTTTCAACCAAAAGTAATAAAAAAAGATTCCTTTCATATTCATCAAAGGAAAAATGTACCAAGATGAACTCTCAATTCTGAACATCTATGCCCCAAAGGCAAGAGCACCCACATACATAAAAGAAACTTTACTAAAGCTTGAAGCATACATTGCACCTCACACAATAATAGTGGGAGATTTCAACACCTCACTCTCAGCAATGGACAGATCATGGAAACAAAATTAAACTGAGACACAATGAAATTAAGAGAAGTTATGAACCAATTGGACTTAACTGATATCTATAGAACATTTCATCCTAAAACAAAAGAATATACCTTTTCTCAGCACCCCATGGTACCTTCTCCAAAATAGACCATATAATTTGTCACAAAACAGGCCTCAACATATACAAAAAGATTGAAATAATTCCTTGTACCTTATCAGACCACCATGAACTAAGGCTGGTCTTTAGTAATGACAAAAACAATGGAAAGCCCACATACACATAGAAACTGAACAATGCTGTACTCAATGATAACTTGGTCAAGGAAGAAATAAAGAAAGAAATTAAAGACTTTTTAGAATTTAATGATAATGGGGACACATCATACCAAAACTTGTGGGACTCCATGAAAGCAATACTAAGAGGAAAACTCATAGCTCTTCTAAGTGCCTATGTAAGGACCCATGAAGGGAGGACCTCACCCAAGCCTGAGGAATTTGCAGCCACCCAATAACTTACAAGACACCAAACTTGATGCAATCAGCAAGAGGTATATTTCGATCAACATGTTGAGGTCAAGACCCATGACCCACACAGGAGCAGTGGGGTTTGACCCTGGGTCTTTGGAGACAGAGAGAATTTAAAGCCAGAAACCACAACTCAAGGGAGTTGGGGGGAAACCACATCACAGTGGGAGTAAAGGAGTGTTATTGGAGAGTACCTGTGGAAAGTCCCAGCCCATTATTTAGTTTGTGATAGGGTCTAAGGAATAGTCATGGGGAACATTTTGTATAGGCTATTTCCTAAGAGCCTATTTGTTATCAACCATCTATCTTGTGGTCAGCCAAGTTCCTGAAACACAAAGCTCATGATCAAGCTGACCTGGACTCTTGGTTCTGCTCAGCCTGTTAGGAGATTTTGAAAATTTTTAACCCTTTCATTTCCCTACTTCTTCTGATGTAAGAGTTTTAATCATAAAACTTGGTGTAACATCAAAATCTGAACAGCACTTATTTTTTTCTAACAAATGAAAGTAATCTAATTAGAGATGTCTTTGACTTTTATCACTGTGGGAGAGGTCAGGAGCACGAGGTATGGTCTTTTTTAGTGAGGTTCAGGTTCTTGACCCGGTTGTGGCAGATGAGAACATCTCCAACCTGGAACTGATGAGGCACACTCAGGTCTCCAGTCTCATAAGCTTCTTTTAACTGCTCCCAGACCTCATGGCAGACCACCTCAAGTGTTTTCATGTCGACAAACAGGGGTTTAGAAAGAACAGCATCATAATCATATACTTTATCTATTTCAGTAAGTGGTGGAGACCCCCACACACATAAAATCTTATAAGGTGTTAACTTAAATCATACCCCAAAACAAGGCAAAAGGAAGGTGGGCTGTCCAGTCATCCCCTGTCAGTCTCTAAGGCTACTTTAGTTAAGATCTCTTAAATAGTTCTATTTATCATTTCTACCTGTCTTGAGCTCTGGGGTCTGTAAGCACAATGTAATTTCTAATTAATCTTTAGCTAGGTGGCAAGTCCTTGACTTACCTGGGCAACAAAGGCAGGTCTATTGTCAGATGCAATTATCTTGGGTATTTCAAACCTGGGGAAGTTCTCTTCTAAGATCTTCTTAGCCACCATGATGGCAGTCTCAGTCTTTGTAGGAAAGGCTTTTTATCCAGCCTGAAAAAGTATCTATAAAAACTAGCAAATTATTGTTATCACATTTAGCAGATTTGACTTCTGTGAAGTCCACTTTTCAGTAGGCCCAAGTTCTGTCTCTTTGAAGTTTTCTTCCTGGGGGACATCTTGAATACCCAGGGTTACTCAGGGCACAGGCCTCACAGATTTTTACTACTGTTTCAGCTACATCAGATAAGTTCACCACATAAAATTGAGAGGACTTTACCAAGTTTGTCAGGTGTTTAGCTCTTAGGTGAGCTAAACAATGTAAATTTGTCACATGTCTTCATCCTTCTCTCTGTGGAAGGACTATTTTTAACATGGACATCAAGATAGTTTTTAGGACTTACCACAGTCAGGATCATAGCTCTTTGTGCAGCCTTTTTAGTACTCAAATCTGCCATCTGATTTCTTTTAGCAACACCATCTTGAGTTTTCTGATGTCCAGGACAATGAATTATGGCCACTTTTTTAGGCAAATGGATAGCCTCGAGGAGGCTCAGTAGTATTATTGTTCTTAATGTCTTTTCCTGTAGAAGTCAAGTCAGAAGTCCCTCTGTCTGTAAATTGTCCTGTGAATATGGGCAGTGGCAAAAGCATACCTGCTATCAGTGTTCTTTCTGGCAGGCTGCTGGCCTATCTATCACTGCTGTTCCCACCATCCACTTACCTTCCATCACAAAGCTGCTCCCATCCATATATACAGTGAGGGAGGGGGGAAGAATCATCAGTCTCAGGCATTAAGGTGGAAGGGTTCAGAATGGCCGGAGAGGCAAATATCACCCTTCCATGTGGACATTAGTCATCTATCAGTCAGGGGGCTTCTAAATAATGTTCTCAAGGGAGTGGGGTGCCACAACAGTTATCTGCTGTCCCAGAGTCAATTTCCATGGCAACTGGCAAGGAATAAGAATGTCCTGTTATAACAGTCTGTGAATGTGAGGTCTAATTCTTTCTCTGGCTTCACAACTCATTGGATACTGCTGCACTCCAATAGCGGAAGCACTGGTTTTAGTCCAAGCTTTTGGAAACTCTGTTAATCCATTTACTAATGTCGGGCTTCTTGCTGTTCTTGAAGCTTATGAAGCAAGTACTCATCTTCTAATTTTAAGGCCAAAATCATAGAGGTGTGTGGGGTTTTCAAGACACCCTCAGTACTGCCTGAGTTAACTTTAACTTTGTTTCTCCCCAACAAAGGCATAAGACATTCAGGAATAACCAGAATGAGACACTTGTCCTTTCCCCAGATCAACAGTTTGTGAAGTAGTCCAAGAATATTGTTTTTGCCCAGTTGCCCCTATGACTATGGTCTTTTTTTGTTCCAGTATCTACCAGAAAGTCCATAGGGGTCCCCTCTACTCTCAGGGTCCCCTCTAGTCATCTTCTTTGAGAGCTAGGACCTTAGAGGTCCTTCCCTTCTTCTTTGGGCAATCTAGAGTCCATTGTCTTTTTTCTTTACAGTAGGCACTCTAATCGTTTTCTAACAGATGTCTTTGCATCTCTCTGTTCCCATTTGGTCTTGGTCTTCTGTTGCCCAGGTTCCCTGTCTGTCTAGGCCCTGCCCTTTCTTTTTCTCTATCTCTTACAACTGCAGCCAATATTCTAGTCTTCAGTATGTCTTTTGCTATATACTTTTTCTGTCTCTTTAACTAAATCCTGTATGGTATAATCCTGTAGTCTCTCTATATGCTGCAACTTTTTACCAGTCACCAGAGCCCAGTGGGATAAACTGTCAGCTGCTCTTTACCTGTAGCCATGTCCCAGTCTGGTTGGTTAAGGGGGCTTCTAATAGAATCCTTTCTCATTCTTCTATGGTAAAGAGAACCTGTAAAAGATGCTGGCAATCATCTCAGGTAGGCTGGTGGAAAAACATTAAAGACTCTTTCAGTCTGGTCAGACTGGCAAGTTATCTGAAAAGAAAGGGTGATTAATTTTCCAGTTTGGTCTGTACCTTGTTCCACAGAGGGCCAGAGCTCAGGAGCCTGGCTTCCTCTTTCTCACCCATGGTGGTGGATCTTGGACCAGGTCCTGCCACAGAGTAATTTATGGCTGTTGATTGGGATGTGATCCCAGTCCTTCCTGAAAAATAATAGCTTTAACTTTAAAAATAATAGTTAAGTCAAAAATCTCTTCTGGCGGCCGGTCAACATAAAATGTCAGCCACTCTGAGGCACAAAAAGTCTGTCACAGTCTTTTCTTGATCTTAACTGATAAGTTATGTGCTCTTGTTTTAACTTCAGTTTAATGGTCTAGGATTAAACTTTAGTCATAGTCTGTCCCATCGTCACAAATAAAATAAAACCCAGACAAAACATATACACAGAAAGACTAACAAAAACCTGTCTCAATCGTGAGTACCAGCCAGGAAGGATTCTACATCTTCCTTGGGCTACAGCTAGTGATTTCTCTAGCATGTCTGCCAATCACTCCATTTGCCTCCTCTCTAGTCATAAACAGCTGAAAATAGCTGCAAAGAACCAAAAGTACTTTCACAAAACCAGCTTACTGAGACAGTGCAGAGAAGAGAATGGGCCCAAAACACAGAAACCACAGAAACAGGAATCTTTCACTGAGACAATATAGACAACAAATTGGCCAAAACCACAGAAATCATAACTCCAAGTGGGTTCTTAGAGCTTAGGGTGGTTGCAGTTTCCCAGTCAGGGAACCAAAAATGTAAGGCCCCCATGAAGGGAGGACCTCACCCAAGCCTCAGGAATTCTCGGCCACCCAGTAACTCACAAGACACCAAGCTTGATGCAATCAGCAAGAGGTATATTTCGATCAACATGTTAAGGTCAAGACTCATGACCCACTCAAGAGCGAGGGGGGGGGGGTTTGACCCCAGAATGTTGGAGACAGAGAGAATTTAAAGCCAAAAACCACAACTCAGGTGGGAAAACACAACCCAGAAGGAGTAAAGGAGGATTATTGGAGAGTACCTGTGGAAAGTCCCAGCCCATTATTCAGTTTGTGACAGGGTCTAAGGAATAGTCATGGGGAACATTTTGTATAGGCTATTTTCTAAGAGCCTATTCGTAATCAACCATCTATCTTGTGGTCAGCCAAGTTCCTGAAACACAGAGCTCATGATCAAGCTGACCTGGACTCTTGGTTCTGTGCAGCCTGTTAGGAGTTTTTGAAAATTTTTAACCCTTTCTCCTACAAAAACAAACTGGAAAGAGCATACACTAACAACTTGACAGCACACCTGAAAGCATTAGAACAAAAAGAAGCTAATATACACAAGAGGAATAGACAGCAGGAAATAATCAAACTCAGAGGTGAAATCAACTAAGTAGAAACAGAAAGAACTACACAAAATGTCAACAAAACCAGGAGCTGGTTCTTTGAGAAAATCCAGAAGATAGATAAACCCTTAGCCAGACTAACCAAAGGGCACAGAGACAGTATTCAAATTAATAAAATCAGAACTGAACAGGGAGACATAACAACAGAAACTGAGGAAATTTTTTAAAAATCATCATATTCTACTACAAAGGCCTATACTCAACAAAATTGGAAAATCTGGATGAAATGGGCAATTTCCTAGAAAGATACCAAGTATCAAAAATAAATCAGGAGCAGATAAACCATCTAAACAATCCCATAACTCATAAAGAAATAGAAGCAGTCATTAAAAGTCTCCCCACCAAAAAAAGTCAAGGACTAAATGGTTTTAGTGCAGAATTCTATCAGCCCTTCCAGGAAGACCTAATACCCATTCTCTGCAAACTATTCCACAGAATAGAAACAGAAGGAACAATACCCAATTCATTCTATGAAGCTACAACTATGCTCATACATAAACCTCACAAAGACCCAACAAAGAAAGAGAACTACAGACCAATCTTTCTTATCAATATTGATAAAAAATACTCAATAAAATTCTTGCAAACCAAATCCAAGGACACATCAAAACATTCATCCATCATGATCAAATGGGCTTTATCCCAGGAATGCAGGTATGGTTCAATATTTGGAAATCCATCAATGTAATCCACTACATAAATAAACTCAAAGAAAGTAACCACATGATCATCTCACTAGATGCTGAGAAAGCATTTGACAAAATTCAACACCCCTTCATGTTAAAAGTCCTGGAAAGATCAGGAATTCAAGGACCATACCTGAACATAGTAAAAGTAAACATAGTAAACATAAAAAAACAATATACAGCAAACAAGTAGCCAACATCAAACTAAATGGAGAGATACTTGAAGCAATCCCACTAAGATCAGGGACTAGAGAAGGCTGCCCACTCTCACCCTACCTATTCAATATAGTACTGGAAGTCCTAGCCAGAGCAATTAGACAACAAAATGAAGTCAAAGAGATACAAATAGGAAAGAAAGAAGTCAAAATTTCAGTATCTGCCGATAATATGATAGTATACTTAAGTGACCCTAAAACTTCCATCAGAGAACTCCTAAACATGATAAACAACTTCAGCAAATTGGCTGGATATAAAATCAACTCAAACAAATCAGTAGCCTTCCTCTACTCAAAGGATAAACAAGCTGAAAAAAATTTGGGGAAATGACACCCTTTACAATAGTCACAAATAATATAAAGTATCTTGGAGTGAATCTAACCAAGGAAGTGAAAGATCTGTATGACAAGAACTTCAAATCTCTGAAGAAAGAAATCAAAGAAGATCTCAGAAGATGGAAAGATCTCCCATACTCCTGGATTGGCAGGATTAATTTAGTAAAAATTGCCATCTTGGCAAAATCAATCTAGATTCAATGCAATCCCCATCAAAATTCCAAATCAATTATTCATAGAGATAGAAAGAGCAATTTGCAAATTCATTTGGAATAACAAAAAACCCATGATAGTGAGATCTATTCTCAACAATAAAAGAACTTCTGTGGAAATCACCATCCCTGACCTCAAACTGTACTACAGAGCAGTAGTGATAAAAACTGCATGGAATTGGTACAGAGACAGGCAGGAAGATCAATGGAATAGAATTGAAGATCCAGAAATGAACCCACACATGTATGGTCACTTGACCTTTGACAAAGGAGCTAAAACCATCCAGTGGAAAAAGGACAACATTTTCAACAAATGGTGCTGGCTCAACTGGAAGTCAGCATGCAGAAGAATACAAATTAATCCATTCTTATCCCCTTGTACAAAGCTCAACTCCAAGTGGATAAAGGATCTTCACATAAAACCAGATACACTGAAAGAAATAGAAGAGAAGTTGGGGAAGACTCTCGAATACCTAGGCACAGGGGAAAAGTTCCTGAACAGAACATCAATGGCTTATGCACTAAGATCAAGAATTGACAAATGGGACCTCATCAAATTGCAAAGCTTCTGTAAGGTAAAGGACATTGTCAATAGAACAAAATGGCAACCAACAGTTTGGGAAAAGATCTTTACCAAACCTATATCCAATAGAGGGATAATATCCAATATATACAAAGAACTCAAGAAATTTTTCTCCAGACAACCAAATAACTCTATTAAAAATGGGGTACAAAGCTAAACAAAGAATTCTCAACTGAAGAAACTTGAATCGCCGAGAAGCACCTTAAGAAATGTTCAACATCCATAGTCATCAGAAAATGCAAATCAAAACAACCCTGAGATACCACCTCACATCACTCAGAATGGCTAAGATCAAAAACTCAGGTGATAGTAGCTGCTGGCAAGGATGTGGAGAAAGAAGAACACTTCTCCATTGTTGGTGGGAATGCAAGCTGGTACAACCATTCTGGAAATCAGTCTGGTGGTTCCTCAGAATATTGGACGAAGCATTACCTGAGGATCCAGCTATACCATTCCTGGGCATATACCCAGAAGATGCTCAAACATATGACAAGGACATATGCTCCACTATGTTCATAGCAGCCTTATTTATAATAGCCAGAAGCTTTAAAGAACCAAGATGTCCTTCAACAGAGGAATGGATAAAAAAATAATGTGGTACACTTACACAATGGAGTATTATTTAGCTATTAAAAATAATGAATTCAAGAAATTCTTAGGTAAATGAATGGAACTAGAAAATATCATCCTGAGTGAGTTAACCCAATCACTAAAGAACACACATGGTATTTACTCATTGATAAGTGGATGTTAGCCCAAAAGCTTGGAATATAGAAGACTCAACTCACAGACAACATGAAGCTCATAAAGTAGAAAGGCCAAGTGTGGATGCCTCAGGCCTACTTAGAAGGAGTAACAAAAATACTCAATGGAGCAAATATAGAAACAAACTCTTGGACAAAAACTGAAAGAGGAGCCCTCTGGAGACCATTCCACCTGTGTCTCCATCCCAGGTACAGTCAACAAAGGTAGACATGGATGTGGATGGCAGGGAGTGCATGCTGACAAGAGCCTGATATAGCTGTTTCCTTAGAGGTCTGCCAAAGGCTGACACATTCAGAGGCCAATGCTCACAGCTAACCACTGATCTGATCAAGGGTTTCCCAATGGAGAAGTTAGAGAGAAGACTGAAGGAGCAGAAAGGGTTTGTGGTCCCATGAGGAGAGCAACAATACCAACCAAACAGAGCTCCCCAAGGTCTAAAGCACCAGCCTAGAAGCACATAGGGAGGGACCCATGACTCCATCTGTACATGAAAAGGAGGATGGCCTTGTCTGACATAGGTGGGAAGGAGATTCTTGGTCAACAAACAAACAAACAAACAAACAAAATCAAAAACCCCAAATACCAGAAAGTCAAACTATCCAGTCAATACGCAGTTAGTGAAATAAATACTTTGCAGAAGATGAACTATAAAAGGTCAGAAATTTTACTTATAAAGGTTCATCTTTAGCTATTAAGAAAAAGTGAACTAAAACCACAATGAGATAGGTAGAGAGGGCAAGTAGTTGGTGATAAAGAGAATATAGTGAAAATATATTATATACATGGTAAACTTATATTTATGAAATGTTATACTACATACAATGAAACTATGACAATGAATAATTGTAATTCCAGAACAAGTATCTCTGTGCAAGATTTATGTACTCCTTCTAAGTTTATTCTCTTACCAAATACATTTTCTATTGTTTTTATTTTTATTGTTTATTGGATTATTTTCTTTATTTTCATTTCAAATGTTATCCCCTTTCCCATGCACACCCAGAAGCCCCCTATTGCATCCCCTTTCCCCTGCTTCTATGAGGGTGTTCTACCACCCACCCAACCCATTCCTGCCTCCCTGCCCTGGCATTCCCTTACACTGAGTCATCAATCCTTCACAGGACCAACTGCCTCCCTTCTCACTGCCTCCCTTCTCACTGATGCCCAACAAGGCCATCCTCTGCTACATATGCAGCTAGTGGCATGCAACCCTTTGTACTCTTTGGTTGGTGGTTTAGTCCCTGGGAGCTCTGGGGGTTCTGGTTGGTTGATATTGTTATTCTTCCTATAGGGTTGCAACCTCTTCAGCTCCTTCAATCCTTTCTCTAACTCTTCCATTGGGGATACCATGCTCAGTCCAGTGGTTGGCTGTGAGCATCTGCCTCTATATTTGTCAGGCTCTGGCAGAGCCTCTCAGGAGACAGCTATATCAAACTTCCATCAATATGCACTTCTTGGCATCCACAATAATGTCTGGGTTTGGTGACTGTATATGGGATGGAACCCCAGGTGGGGCAGCTTCTGGATGGCCTTTCTATCAGTCTCTGCTCCATACTTTGTCTCCATGTTTCCTCCCTTGAGTATCTTGTTCCCCCTTCTAAGAAGAACTGAAGCACCCACACTTTGGTCTTCCATCTTCTTCAGCTTCCTGTGCTCTGTGAATTGTATCATGGGTATTGCGAGCGTTTGTGCTAGTATCTGTTGAGGGCCACACTCTGCCTGCCTTGGCAGCTACTGTGTTGCAGACTATTCTACCCCATGCATTGGGGCCAAAATGTCCCGAACTGCTCTGCTGCTCTGGTCAGGGTCTAGCAAGAGAGAGAGTTGGGGAAGAAGGGGGAGAGACTAGAAGAATAGAGACAAGCCAGAATGTGTGATCAGGTCTCATTTACTCCTTTATTTCCCCTATTATCTCATATTGACCTTTCCTATTGACTTCAACTATTGACACTAATACAAGAAAACCCTGGGTATTTATAAGCACAAGCAGGGGAACACAGGTGAAAACATGTTACCACATGTACCATGCAGCTGGGGTCACTAAACAGCGAAACAAGCAATGTGGGATAAACAAGATATTTGTCAGAGTGTGCTCAGCTGTTGTATGCTGTTGAAAAACAAGTCTCTATCAGGGTATATGGTTCCATATGGCTGCTAAGTTGATATCCGCTTTCTGCTTAAAGTCAGCTCCCACAGGTCCCCCTTTTTAAATTATTTTCAAAAGGGTAGCCGGGGAAAACTTATGGAAACCTTGACTGTCCTAGGTTGGAACAAAGGACCCCAGCCTCCCTTTCCCGACCTTGGATACTCAACAGCCAATGGTTGAGCTCCTGTCTTAGGATGGTGAGGCCTCCCTTCTTTTAGGAGCATGAGTCTCTGTATGCTCTCTTAACCTTCATTGACTATCCAGTTTAGCATGTAAGTTAGGGGTTAATCCTAGTCAGTCTTGATGGCAGAGGTTTCAGAGTTTCCCACACCCAGCCTGTAATAATGGACCTGTATGGGTTTCATTTGAATAGCATCTGTCTGTTGCCTTACAAAACCCATCAGTCAGCTGAACAGCATCAACCCGAGAGATGAGAGACTTAGTAATGCCTGAATAGTCAGTGTAAAAACAACACTCTTTTTTAAGGGTAACACACAGAAATACAGAACTAATCATAGCTTTGATCTTAACAAAACAAGTAAGGAAATCCCTGTCCATGCTCAATCAATCTCAAACCCAAAAAACAACTATAATAACTGTGGTAGTGGGTTAAACAATATACCCTACTAAATCATAAGTCGGGGAATCAAGAGTCCAATAGAGCCACCCTGGAGATTCAGGTGGTGATGTCTCCTTCAGCATTGACAACTTCTCAGGTCAGGTTTGCTTGTTGATCTATTCCAGTTTGAAGGCAATTGTGAAGCATCTTCAGGTTTTCTTCATATTTCCTGCAAAGAAAAATTACACTTCTTAGGGAGTTTTTCCTCCCTGGATTTGTTATTGTTGTCTGTTTGTTTAATCAATCTCTCTGGCAGCCAAAGTGCAGCATCTGCAGTTTGGAAATATATACAAACAGAACCTCTTCCCCAGATAAGCACTGGATCTGGCCCATTCCAGGTTCCAGTTGATGGGTCTTTCCAGAGGACTGTTGCAAAATTCTTTTTGGTATTAGGATGCCAGAATCTATCTGCAGCAGATTTTCCTTCAGAATCCAAAGGTAAAAAATTTAAAATAAAAAGTGCATGATGAAGGATATTTTGGGGGAAACCTTGGTAGGATACCCTTCCCCATTTTTTATTTTTTCAAATTGATATTTAATGGTTTGATGTGCTCTTTCTACCAAACCTTGGCCCTGTGGATTATATGGAATACCCTTTTTATGTAGTATTCCCAATCTTTCACAAAATTGGTGGAAACTAGAGCTTGTATAACCTGGGCCATTGTCATTTTTTTATCTGTTTAAGCACACCCAATACAGCCATTGTAGCAAGCGTATGAGCAATCACATGCTTGCTTGCTTCCCCAGTTTGTAATGTTGCATAAATGAAACCATTGTATGTATCTACATATACATGTATATATTTCTGTTTTCCAAATTCATTATAATGAGTAACATCCATTTGCCAGATACTGTTTGGTATCAGTCCCTTTGGATTTACACCCAAATGAGAAACTGGGAAAAGTTTATCACAGGATTGACATTTTTTGACAATTTGTCTAGCTTGTTCTCTGGTAATTTTAAACATAACTCTTAAGGTTTTAGAATTAAGGTGATGTAACTCATGAGCCTTTATGGCCTGATCCAAATTAGATGGCAGATCTGATGAAGTCACTTCAGTGGGTAAGGCCTGAGGTCCCATTTCTGGGGTTAATACTCTGTGGGTGTCAGAACTGGGTCCAGTCCTGCACTTCCTGGTGTTGCTCGACTGAGTTCAGAAAGGGATTGGTATTTGCTGGTATGACACTGACTGCTCCAGAAGCCTGTTTTGGCTTGCATCGGTTTGGGGCCTGGAGCTGGCCCCTGTTCCCATTTCCCTGATTATGGGAAAGGGTCTTACCCTGTGCATCTTGTTTAGACCTACAACCACTAGCCCAATACCTTCCAGGTTTGCAACATGGGCAGAGCCCAGGATATTTTCTGGGCTGTCTCTGGATTAACTCATTTTCTCCCCTGCAATCTCTTGCAAAGTGTCCAGGCTTACCACATTTAAAACATGCCTTTCTGTCTCTATTTACCAAAAAATGTCTTACAGATTGTCCTTCCATAGCAGCTGCCATAGCTAAGCCCTGTTGATAAGAGCAACCTATGTCAGAACAGAGTCTGATATACCCCGTAAGGTCTGTCTTTTCCCTACAAGGTCTAATGGCTGCTTGGCAGGCAGGATTACCATTTTCATATGCAAGTTGTTTCACATAATCTACACCTGCCTCTGCATTACCAAAAATCCTCCCTGCTGTTGTCATTAATTGATGAACAAAGCCAGAAAATTGTTCATCAGGCCCTTGCCTGACTGCTGTTAAGGATGCACCAGGGTCTCCCTTTGCTGGGAGTTTACGCCAAGCCTTCATAGCTGCATTTTGAATTTGAGCATATAAACCTGGATCATATTGCATCTGGTTATCACTAGAAGCAAATTGCCCTTCTCCTACTACAGAATCAAAGGACCAACCTTTGCCTGCCTGAATGTTTCTACTAGCTGTCTCTTTACAATTCTCATGATACTCTGAGTTCCAAATAAGATAGTCTCCACCACTAAGAACTGCTCTCACTAACATATTCCAATAACCAGGAATCAGACAGTCCTCTGCAAGAGACTCTAAAATTGCGAGAGTAAAGGGAGCAGTGGCACCAATGTTGAGATACTGCATTTTTTTTTGATTCTTTAATAATTTGAAAATTAAACCCTGTATGATGTCTCCAAGCAACCCCTTGAGGGTCTCTGGTCTCTGATACAGGGAAAGCCTCAGCATCTCCTTCCTCTGGCGGATCTGTAGCTGAACTAAGGCTAGAGGATAGGGACTGCCTTTGGACACAGGGTTGAGAAACATGAAAATCTGGGGGATTTTTGCAGTTGGCCTCTCGAGACCACTTCCCTGTCCTTAATTTCTGTAACTGATTACTTAAGTCCTGATACTCTTTTTCTAACTCTATCAGTTGTTTAAGTGTAGAAATTTTGTCCTGTAACTCCTTTTTGGGATCTACAACCATTGTCTCCATTGGAAGAGCACTTGGAGGTGGAGGCCCATAGGGAGAGGGCATTTCATCACCATAAAATTTGACTTCCTCTTCCTCTTGGTCAGCATAATCTGGCTCTGACAAATTGTCATCAACCTTTGGTTGTATTTTGGATTCTACCTTACGCTTCTTTTTATTTTGAACAACAACAACAAAAAAGACAGCATTCAAGAACAAGAGCAGAAAATTAACACATGTGAGCAGCCAACAATAAAACCAAAACAGAGAGTTGAATTCAGACTGACGAATTTCTTGTCCCATTTTCCTTACCTTTCTTGAAGTGGCAGATTCATGATCACCTTCTGATTTTTTCAGTTGACCCTTCTTCCAGTAATGTCTCTTGTTCTTGCTGCCTCTCATTGAGCGCCAAACTGTTGCAGCCCAATTCTGTTCCACAGGTCGGGGTCTAGCAAGAGAAAGAGAGTGGGGGAAGAAGGGGGAGAGACACAAAAATTAGAGACAAGCCAGAGTGTGTGGTCAGGTCTCATTTACTCCTTTATTTCCCCTATTACCTCATACTGACCTCTCCTACTGACTTCTCCTATAGATACTATTACAAGAAAACCCTGGGTACTTATAAGCACAAGCAGGGGAACACAGGTGAAAACATTTTAGCAAGTGCACCATGCAGCTGGGGTCACTAAACAGCAAAACAAGCTATGTGGGATAAACAAGATATTTGTCAGAGTGTGCTCAGCTGTTGTATGCTGTTGAAAAACAAGTCTCTATCAGGGTATATGGTTCCAGATGGCTGCAAAGTTGATAGCTGCTTTCTGCTTAAAGTCAGCTCCCATGGGTCTCCCTTTTTAAATTTTTTTCAAAAGGGAAGCCTGAGAAAACTTAGGGAAACCATACCTGTCCTAGGTTGGAACAAAGGACCCCAGCCTCCCTTTCCCATCCTTGGTTACTCAACAGCCATTGGTTGAGCTCCTGTCTTAGGATGGTGAGGCCTCCCTTCTTTTAGGGGCAAGGGTCTTGGTATGCTCTCTTAACCTTCATTGAGTATCCAGCTTAGCATGTAAGTTAGGGGTTAATCCTAGTCAGTCTTGATGACAGAGGTTTCAGAGTCCTCTACTTTTAGCCTGTAATAATGGACCTGTATGGGTTTCATTTGAATAGCATCTGTTTGTTGCCTTACAAAACCCATCAGTCAGCTGAACAGCATCAACATGAGAGATGAGAGACTTAGCAATGCCTGAATAGTCAGTGTAAAAACAACAGTCTTTTTTAAGGGTAACACACAGAAATACAGAACTAATCATAGCTTTGATCTTAACAAAAAAAGCAAGGAAATCCCTGTCCCTGCTCAATCAATCTCAAACCCAAAAAACAACTATAATAACTGTGGTAGTGGGTTAAACAATATACCCTACTAAATCATAAGTCGGGGAATCAAGAGTCCAATAGAGCCACCCTGGAGATTCAGGTGGTGATGTCTCCTTCAGCACTGATAACTTCTCAGGTCAGGTTTGCTTGTTGATCTATTCCAGTTTGAAGGCAATTGTGAAGCATCTTCAGGTTTCCTTCATATTTCCTGCAAAGAAAAATTACACTTCTTAGGGAGTTTTTCCTCCCTGGATTGTTATTGTTGTCTGTTTGTTTAATCAATCTCTCTGGCAGCCAAAGTGCAGCATCTGCAGTTTGGAAATATATGCAAACAGAACCTCTTCCCCAGATAAGCACTGGATCTGGCCCATTCCAGGTTCCAGTTAATGGGTCTTTCCAGAGGACTGTTGCAAAATTCTTTTTGGTATTAGGATGCCAGAATCTATCTGCAGCAGATTTTCCTTCAGAATCCAAAGGTAAAAAGTTTAAAATAAAAAGTGCATGATGAAGGATATTTTGGGGGATCCCTTGGTAGGATACCCTTCCCCATTTTTTATTTTTTCAAATTGACATTTAATGGTTTGATGTGCCCTTTCTACCATACCTTGGCCCTGTGGATTATATGGAATACCCTTTTTATGTAGTATTCCCAATCTTTCACAAAATTGGTGGAAACTGGAGGTTGTATAACCTGGGCCATTGTCATTTTTTTATCTGTTTAAGCACGCCCAATACAGCCATTGTAGCAAGCGTATGAGCAATCACATGCTTGCTTGCTTCCCCAGTTTGTAATGTTGCATAAATGAAACCATTGTATGTATCTACACATACATGTATATATTTCTGTTTTCCAAATTCATTATAATGAGTAACATCCATTTGCCAGATACTGTTTGGTATCAGTCCCTTTGGATTTACACCCAAATGAGAAACTGGGAAAAGTTTATCACAGGATTGACATTGTTTGACAATTTGTCTAGCTTGTTCTCTGGTAATTTTAAACATAACTCTTAAGGCTTTAGAATTAAGGTGATGTAACTCATGAGCCTTTATGGCCTGATCCAAATTAGATGGCAGATCTGATAAAGTCACTTTAGTGGTTAAGGCCTGAGGTCCCATTTCTGGGGTTAATACTCTGTGGGTGGCAGAACTGAGTCCAGTTCTGCACTTCCTGGTGTTGCTCGACTGAGTACAGAAAGGGATTGGTATTTGCTGGTATGACACTGACTGCTCCATAAGCCTGTTTTGGCTTGCATCGGTTTGGGACCTGGAGCTGGGCCCTGTTCCCATTTGTCATCTGAATATTTTTATAGTCTTTAATATCGTCTATTGTCTGTCTCCTCAAGTAAAATGCATGTGAGCTTCATTAAACACAGACTTCCATGTTATTTATATCTACTGATACAAGTCATGACTAATGTTTAACAGTTTTGAGAATTGGAAAAGGTCTGAGAATTTTAGCTAAAACTTTAGCCAGCCAGCATTTGGGGATATCAACAAAAGCCATGCCCCAAGTTCTGGAAAATGATTTGATTATCTTGTCACAATGGCTAACCTGTCAATATTTGTATCAAAAGGGAATTCCCCAGAGATGATATAGGAAGAACCATTTGACTTCTAAACAGAAATTGTCTTGTGCTATTAGAAAAGATCATCAAACTTTTTTTTATGTCCCTAGATGTTTTAGGAGACCAGTAACCCCACCTGAGTGTTGCTGGGAAATATGTGTCTTTATTGTTCTAGACAGAAAAACAAAACAACTTACCCTTTGTGCCTAATTGAGAAGTTGCTTCATTTGTCAAGACTATTTGTTATACAAACACCCTGGAAAAGATTGTCTGAAACAAAGTGACAGAATTTTTCTACAGACAAGACAGGCAAAAGCATGAAAGAAAACAGATACAGCGCTTGGTAGATACTCAGTACATATTGGTTATTAAACAAACAATGCTTTAAATTGTTGATTACCATTGTTTTAATCTTCCAATTCATAAATTCAGGCAATGGGAAAGTGAACAATTTATCTAGAAGCATGCAGCTAATTTGGATGTACACACAGCCCCAGGACACTGGAGACAGAACTGACCTCTCCTTATCTTTTACCCCAGCCTGGCACCAGTCTATTAGGAGTTTAGAAATACACAGGGGATAAAGGAGAGAAATGGGTAAAAACAAAACCAGGAATGGAAGAATGGAAGAAAGGGAAGAATAGAAAGCATGCTTGAGATCTACATGTCTGCTCATCCATTCAGAAATACAGAGGAGACAAACAAGACCTTTGACTTAGCAGAAAGATAAGAAAACCACACCTCAGAAAGGGAGGAGGCTTTCCCAAAACCCAAGAGGATATCACGAATCCAACTATTTTGCTTTTCCTGGCCAAATTTGGGTCCAATCTTTTCTGCCCCTTATCTACCTAGGTACATCCTCCCCAGCCTGGAGGCCACATGAGTCAATCAATAACCAAAGATACCTATTATAGGGTACAGTGGGTGGAGCCTGTACTACCATCCACATATATGACCACTCTTCATTTTCAGAAGAGAAGCACCCTACATAATTCTTCTGACCTTTGCATCCAGACCTGCAATCATGAAGGTGGCAATTGTCTTTCTTCTCAGTGCCTTGGCCTTGCTCAATTTAGCAGGTGGGTGTTTTTGAATATTCTTTAAATATTAGTAAAAACATTTGACTTGTTAATTTATACGTCTTGTAAATGAAGATAGTCTAGCTAACTGATGCCAATGAGTTGAATAACAGAAATGTTTCTAGTGCAAATTATGGGAGAGAGAGGAAGTTATTGCTAATACAATGGAGGAAAGCTCCAGTAACGTGTCTACATAGATAGTCATGGCTTGCTCTAAAGACAAGGCTGTTACTTTAGTAGTGATTTGGTGGCTAATAAAGGGTTTGATCTAAAATACCCTTTTAACTGTAAAAGGGCTGTTAGACTATGTAAATCAACTTACAAAAGTGAAATTATTATAAACTTGCATAAAGTAAATAATAATGACCACCACTTAGTTTGCAGAAAGTCATATTTTTAGTCATTAAATAGTTTATATTTGATCTGTAAAATACATCTTGTTTGAACATAGGAAGGAATCCCTAAACTTGTGAGAATGACAGGATATGCTTCTGATTCTGAGGTCAGTTGGGTTTTTATAACTGGCATTAATTAATATTTTCACTTTTGTCACTTATTGCAGAGATTGTGACAAAAGCCAAAGCTGTCCTTCATTAAGAAGCGGAAGACCATTGCTAAACATTTCAGATAAATATTTATGGAAGCAAGAACCCCTTTGTCCCACCTCATGCCCTATAATTAATACAAGTAAATAAATACCTTTAGTGAGCTCCTGCTCATTAATTTTTTGGCCTCATTTACATTCTGGATCCAAGGGGACCCCAAAAGCTGCATCTTTTTGATAAGTCCCAGATATTTTTTTTCCCTTAGAGATCACTGACTGAAAATTAAGTTTTAGAAACATTTCTACTTTAGGAGCTCTCAGACTGGTTTTCTTTCCCTTACAAACTCACTCACATTCACAGTTAGCATCTATCTACTTTTTAAAAAAACAACTACATTTTACATTATAATATAATTACATCACTTTTTCTTACAATTCTCTGCCAAATCCTTCCATGTACTTCCTTGCTCTCTTTCTAGTTCAGTTTTTTAAATTGTTGTTACATATGTGTATATGTATCATATGCTTTGATGTCTGCCACACATGTTTTCTGAAGAAGGAATTGACTCTTTTCTGAACTATGTAAATACATGAAATACAAGTTTAAAATATGGTTATTTGGTGTAATGCACTGGTGGGAAAAATTCTCTTTGAGAACTGGTGGTGAGTTGTCAGAAAAGTCTTATTTTTAACATTGTTTACAGAAGAGACTTAATTACATCAGAAGACCTGATGGCTATTTCCCATACTGCCACCAATACCCTGAGGTACAGATATTTATAATTCACCAACTGTGAGATGAAAATTCTGTTGGGTACAGAAAGATCATTGAAGGACATGTCAAAGGAATCTGAATTGTTACTAGTACCTACACATTTCAAATTCTGAGTAGAATGTTTCTAATCTCAAGAAAGTAGATCAAATTTCCTAAAATGCCAAATCGACCTACTCAGTAATGATCAACATTTTACTTAATTCCTTTCAAAATCTTAGTGGGCAGAGAGGGAAGAAAACTCATTTGGTATTCTTGAAGGTCAAATGTAAATAAAAGATTTGGGAAGTGCAAGCAAAGACATCATATGAAACCTATATTCTTTGACACCTAAAAATAGATCTGACTTCATTATTTGAGATCCAGATTAATGTTTAATTTATGTTTTCTAGGTAATACTACAGCTCAGGAGTGTATAAGAAAGGTAAAGAGAATTTTATAATTTATTATAATTTATAACCTCATTGGGAGGGGTTGACAGATGATTTCTCTGTGTAGTCCTTCTTCTCCAGGAACTCACTCAGTAGACAAGGCTGCCCTCAATTTCCAAGAGATCTGTCTGCCTCTGTTTCCCAAATAATGGGATTAAAGACACACACCACTGCCACACATCTACTTTTATAATTTCTTAATTCTCTAATTTCCTATGCAGACTGAAATTGCTTTATCCTGTAAAAGTACAGCTAGGATCTGAGCATGCGTGATTTTGCCAATTTGCAATCCAAAGTATTTGGGAGCCTGGTTTATGAACCACGTTTGAGGTCAGGTTGGACTACACAGTCTAGACCTTGACATAAAGAGTGTTGGGGAATATATACCCTAGCAGTTACATTTTTGGTAATTCAAGTCAGGATTGGGGGATCAACTGATAGGGAACCTTGGCTGCTAAATGCAGGATTCATAGTACTTTCCTAATCTGCATGGTGCTTTGTTCAAAGACGAGCCCACTGATGCCCCTGTAACTGTCTACATCCTGTTGTAAAGGAGATTTTTATACAAACACTAAGGTTGGCTGGTGGGATATGTAGTTTAACTGGAAGCTCTTGTGTTCATTCCAAGTAGCCCTTACTTCTGACTCGATCAGGTTGGCTTTTCTTGCTCCTAATTCCCAAAGTAGACTAGAGGAAATGCCCCTCATCTCATTACATCGGAATACCTAGGAGAAAACCAGTGATGAACCTGAAGCTTATAGTGAATAAATTATTACACTTTTGGTAAGAATTACAGAACAAATCTGGCATAATTAAAGCCTAAATCTAGTTCTCCAAGTACTGATGTATGAAGAATAAAGGTTAACAAAACAGGGATGATGTCCTGTAATCAAGAGGTGTTGTGGTAATGCCCAGGAACTGAGAACCAGGATCTAAGTATCACTAGATATGTGACTTTAAGTCAGTTTGTCACTTCATGAATCTTCCCTTGAAGAAGAGTGTAATGATAACTTTACAAGGTCTTTTAAGGCTAGCTCAATAAATAGATAACTGACACTTTTGATTAAAGGGTGAAAGTTTTTCAATAGAATAATACATAATATCTAGGACAGGGACCTATAAGAAGTGTTTAATGAGAATCAGATTTTGCTGAAAAACACAAAGCAAGAACTGGAAACACAGATGCCATCTAGAATGACTATCCTGTCAGCAGCTGTGTTATCTTGCTCCTCTCATCCCACATCTCCGCAGTATCATGCCTTAATTGGGGAAAAGATTTTTTTTTCTAACTTGCAGATGAATTGACTGAAATCAAGGAAGAAACCTGTGGACATGTGATGTCATATAACTGGAAAAGACCATAATTTGGCTTTAACACAGCTTTTTAAATTTCAGGGCCGATTTATTTCTATTGTGGTTGTTGTTTTCCTGTGCAATAGTCAGTGTCATTATCTTAACTGCAACAAACTTAAAACAGTCTTAATATTTTATTATAAAACCAAACATTGAAAAATGATAGAGAATAACTCTTTAATTTTGTGTTTAGCCTAATTGTGTTGGTATAACTACTCGTTGTCCCCGGAGATATGAACCTGTGTGTGGGACTAATGGAATTACTTATCCCCTTGAATGTTCTGTGTGCCTTGCAAACAGGTGAGGATAAAGTTTAATTTTAATTTATTTATGACTCGAATTTCACATATGTAATCAACTTAAAGGCTAGTCAATAAATGGAACTGTCTTTTCATAAACTTGGTATGATAATATGATATAAAATTGCTTGGATGATAAAAACCCCATTTTTTAAGCAATACATTGCTATTTTAGATTTTATAAATTCTATATATACAAAATGTCTTAAATCTTTTAAAAAAACAGATCAGTTCTTAATAATAGCAGAAATTGCATTTTCTAATGCACCCCCAAATTAGCAAGTATGATTTATATAGTATTTAGTGAACAAACATGTATTATAACATTAGTATTCATGGCTTAAGAGAGTTAGCCTCAATAAACTTTAATTTTCTGAAATATTTAATTTTGGGGAACAGGAATCAGACTCAGAACACTGGGACAAACAGATATGTCATGATAATTTTCCTCTTACAATATGACTGACTTGTTGCTATATGCCTTCCTTGTTTCCCATGTGGCTGTTACAAAAGTATAAACAAACAAACAAAACACTCATGAGCACATGTAATCACTTCTTATAAGTTGTTGTGATTGTCAAAAGAGTGTAAAGTGTTACATGACCAAAACAAAAATGGTAATATCCTTGAACTGAAAGGGCCAAGAAAAGCTTAATGAAAGGAATGCCATTTAAAAAACGCTCCGAATTTCAAACAGACAACAGAGACACCAAAAGTGACAAAAAAAAAAAAAAAAAAAAAAAAACCAACAACAAAACAAAACAAAAAAAAACAAAAACAAAAAACAACTTAGGTTTTCTAGAACTGACTCTATGCTAACAACTTCAGCTCAGGCTCAAGTGACTATAAATTGTCTTTATTCCTCTGCATAAATCTCTCTTCTATGATGCAAACTCTCTTCAAAAATAGGTCTAAATGATTTCAGAAAAGTCTCTCAGTTTATCCAGGATTGTAGACATTGTAGACTCCAAACAGTATTTGGCTTTATAATGAGGGTGTGTCCAGTGTGTAAAAGTTGCCAGGCATGATAGCACAAGCCTGTTTCTCCCACACTGCAGGCTCAGGCAGAAGAAACCTGAATTCCAAGCTAGTCTGTTCAGTAACCTGTCCATCTGGGCCAATGGTTTAGGCCCTGGCTCAGGGGTTTGGGAGGAGCAGGTGAACATTTTGGAAAATGTACACTTGCAACAACTTCTTAATTTTCTCATGACCCATGCTGTTGACATTAAGGTCACGTGTCATTCTTTCCATCCACAGGGAGCAGGAGGGCACCGCGACACCCTGGGGATTTATGAAATGTCCAAGTGTGAGGTCTAAAGTTCAAAGGCCTTTGAAGTGAAGCATTCAGAAAATAATAGCAAAATGCTGAACGCTCATTCATCTGACCTATGAACCTACTGGTTATAGTTCACTCTTTGCATTCTTTCAAATATGTGTAGATGTAAAGGCACATTCAACTGTCTGAGCATGCAGCATTTCACTCTGCATTCTGTAATAACACTTAGGTCTAGAGATAAGTTTGGCTTTCTCAAACATAAGAGATATTCTAAGGTTTGTATAGTCCTTTGTTTCTATTGCTCATTAAAAGTCAGAGAGAGATCCCATCCCTGAAACTACCAGGAGGCCCAAGACCCAGAGGCTAGATAGTTCAGAGACCTAGGATAGAATCAAACATGATTGGGGGAAAAGACAATAAAATGATTCCTAATGATATTCTGCTATACTTGCAAACAGAAACCTAGCATAAATGTTATCAGAGATGCTAACACAGACCCACAACCAAATATTAGGTAGAACTTGGGGAAAGGGATGTAGAAAGAATTGTAGGAGCCAGAAGGGTAATGATACCACACAAAACCCCACAGAATCAACTGACCTATGCTGGTAGGGGCTCACAGAGACTGAACCACCAACCAAGGGAGCCTGTATAGGACTAACCTAGGCCATCTGCATATGTTACAGCTGTGTAGTTTGATCTTTTTGTAAAAGTGCTAATGGTGGGAGCAGGGGTTATCTTTGACTCTGTTTCTGGCTTCTGGGATGCTTTCTCTCATACTGAGTTGCTTTGTGGAACCTCAATACTAGAAAGGTGCTTATACCTACTGCGATGTGATATATCCCGTGTTTGTTTGGCTATTCATGGGAGGCAAGGCCTTTTTTTTCTCTTTTTTTAAAAATTAATTTAATTTAAGATCTTTACTTACTCATTTTACTTCCTGTTCACTGTTCCCCTTCCAGTCACCCCTCTCCTATAATCCTTCCCCCATTCCCTTCCTCTTCTCCTCCTAGTAAGGGGGCCTGCATGTGGTATCCCCTGACCCTAACATTTCAAGTCTCCTTGAGGCTATGTGTGTTTTCTCCCATTGAGGCAATACAAGGCAGCCCAGCTAGAAGAACATATCCCACCTACAGGGAGCAAACAGCTTTTGGGATTGCTTCTGCTCTGGTTGTTTGGGACCCACATGAAGACCAAGCTGCACATCTGCTACACATTTTCGGGGAGGCCTATGTCTAGCCCATGAAAGGTTTTTGGTTGGTGGTTCAGACGCAGAGCCCCAAAAGTCCCTGTTAGTTGACTCTGTAGAACTTCCTGTGCTGTTCCTAACCCTTTCAGGAAGTAATCCTTCCTACTATTTTTCCATAAGAGTCCCCAAGCTCCATCCACTCTTTGGCTGTGGGTGTCTATATCTGTCTAAGTCAGCTGCTGGGTGGAGCCTCTCAGAGGACAACTTACTTCTGTCTGCAAGCATGACAGAGTATCATTAACAGTGAAAGGGATTAGTGCTTGCCAATGGGATAGGTCTCAAATTGGGCTAGTTATTGGTTGTGTATTCCCTCAGTCTCTGCTCTCTCCTTCATGCCTGCATTACTGTAGATAGGATAAATTTGGGTTGAATGTTTTGAGAGTGAGTTGTTGTCTCTATCACTCCACTAGGGTTCTTGACTGGCTACAGGAGGTGGCCTCTTCAGTTTCCATATCCCCAATGTAGTGAGTCACACTTACAGTCACCCCCACTAATTTTGGGGCACATCCTAGGTCTCTGACTTATCCTGGAGATACGCCTCCCACCTCCTCACCCACATCAATTGCAGATATCCATTCATTTTCATGGGCAGCTAGCAATCTCTCCTGTCCTTCAACCCACATTATCCCAAATCCCCCATTCCTCTCTCTTTCCAGTCTCTCCCAGTTCCCTCCCTCCATCTGCCTTTGATGACTATTTTATTCCCCCTTCTAAGTACAGTTCATGCTTCTTCTCTTGGGCTCTTTTTGTTTAGCTTCTTGGGCTGTGGAGTATAACTTTGTACCTGTATATTATGCCTAATGTCCACTTCTTAATAGAAATGGAAGAGTAGATAGGTCTAGAGAAGAGTATGTTGGAGAAGAGAAAGGAAGGGAAACTGCAGACAGTCTGAATCTAAAATTAATAATATTTTTTAAAGTTGCCCATACAAACAGCAAAACTGGACCCAACAGGTTGTATTTATATATTTATACACTCACACATAACAATAGTAAAAAAAAAAAAAAGAAAGAAAGAAAAGGTAGCTATCAATTTGAAAGTGAATGGGGGATGAAGAGATAGAGGGAACTTGGAGGGTGTGGAGAAAGAAAAGAGAGAAGTGGTGTGACTATATTTTATTTATAATGTAAATTTTTGTAAGTTTCACAAAAAATGAACTATGTTGTCACTATTACCAGAGCCAGAATCGGACTCTATCTATTGGGGGTTGTGATGCTCTGAAAACACCAAACAGTGCTTTCTTATGATGGGCCTTGTAATTATGAGGGTAGCCAGGTTTGTTAAATTAGGACATTATATGCCTTCTGTGCTTTGTTAGAGAAAGTGTCAATAACTCTTTTTTACAGAAAAACAACTACTGACAGAACATTCATTGGTGCTAGAAATGTTGTCTGTCTGTTGTTATGGGTTAATACATGACTAATAGTCATTGGCTCTTAAAAACAGATGGTACAGACAGTGTACTATCTATTAGATAGTACACTGAGTTACTGATGTTTAAATATTGTTAAATTTTTAAGACAAAACAACTACGTGTGGCTAATGCACAGAGTGTAGCAAAGTGAACAGCAGAGCTGTGGATAACAGGCTTATGTACATGACATTGAACTGGGCACTACCATAGGTTAACATTAATGAAGAAATAATGGATGCAAAAATGTATCTGTGAAAATAGATGAGTATTGCATCTTCTTCAACAATAAATAAAATAGAAAATTTGTTGCATGCCAGTGTAGTCAAGATAACAATGCATAAAGAGAGAATTGTAGAAGCAGTCATATAACTAAGGAACAATTTCAGAATAGGAAGGACATTTGGGTTTTGTGAGAGAAACTGGTTTGCTCAAGGTAACATGGGAACAGCAAAAACAGTTTTAAGGAAAGAAGTAGACCTTGGTAGTGGTTGTTGTTATGGGAATCAAGATTGGCTGGCAGAATCGGGCTCCTGTCTTCTAAGCTGAAATGTTTAACATCTAGAAAGCCCTGCGATAGCCTGGACAACAGACCTGGTCACTAAGCACAAAGCATCAGCAGTAAAAAAGCAGAGATGAATTTGAGATTCACTTCAAGTGTTGCCAGTATCACTCCATTAGGCTTATAAAGAACAATGACCCATAGTTTTTCTACTCTGTTGTATACCTTGTGGACATAATAAAAAAAAAAAAAAGCAGCAGATACTTAATGAATACATTGACTGAATAAATGGATTAGAAAAAAGAAAAAAATCAATAAATCATAAGCTTGTTCTTTAAAGAAAGGCAGAATTATTTTTAAGTTTCATTGTTATTCTCACATAGTCATTGATTTGTGCCACTAAACTTCAAGCCAACTCTTAATTTATTTTCCTTAAATCTCTTCTACAGGAATCGTGACGTGCCTATCCTCATTGAATATGATGGGGTTTGCTAAAATTGAAGATTTTGAATTCTGTTTAAGGCTACCATTATTTTTAGCAACTGAGTTTGTTGAATAAATGCATTTGAACAAACCTTGTTCTTCTCAAAGCTTCCTGTTCAAAGGCATGGGTGAATATATTGAGGACAGGGAACTGGGCAAAGACCCAGACTAGACTAAGCTTCACCAGTTAGTTCTTCATGCTGGTAATATCACACACTGCAGATGACAACAACACACAGCTGAGCATGAACATGTGTGATGAGTAGAGTTTGATTAGGATGCAGAAGGTAGCCCATGCCATGCCCAAGATGTAGCCTGACAAAGAGAGAAGGGGGTGTTCACACAAGGAAATGAGTGTGAGTGCTTTGTGTACCTCACATTGTTTCACTTGTGAGCCACCACAACTCTGCAGAGTTATTCTTGTCCTGTGAGTAAACATAGAAAAATAAACTCGATTGACTAACAGTCTAGCAGACAAGCTGCCAGAGTGCACTTTTAGATCTGGTGACCTTCCTTTAACCACAGCAAGCACTCCTTTTAAACACAATCACCTCTTGTGGATTATGCCTTCACTTTCTTCAATGGGAATTCTAGATAATAGTCACCTACTCTAAGATTCCCCCATGTCTATATTCAATAATAGAATAAAGATGTAATATAATAGAACATAATCAAATAAATTAGAAATGAGGAAGTGTTCTCATGGAGGAAAATATCTATAATTACTTAAAAATAAAAAGGGGGAAGCTTCTTGAGATTCCGAGTTTCTAAAAAAATGTAGTCTAAGATGGAAAAACGGTAGAGAGGTAACACAAGTGAGACTGTGTTAGGATCTGTAATACAGTGGAGAATGGGTCAGCCACTGAGCCAGAAATAACAAGGAAATCAGAAATACATTAGGAAAGCATACTTGCCCAGTTACCCACTTCTGGTGATATTCCAATATTCCTGCCTTGAAAAATGAACTCCTACCACTAGAGGGTGGTGTAATCTAGAAACTGACTCAGCTCAAACAGCCTGAAAGCTCTCACCAAATACCTTGCTATCTCAAGTTATCAATGCAAGATGGCTCCCAGTGTCTTATCTGTGATGCTAGAGGACACTTGAAGGGCACCAAACCTTAAGGAATTCCCTAATGGTCAAATTATTTTAATCACTGAATGTTGTTTGTTGCCCTGTCTTATTGGACCAGTCTGCAAGTACACACAGAAAGAGAGAGAGAGAGAGAGAGAGAGAGAGAGAGAGAGAGAGAGAGAGAGGAGAGAAACAGAGACAGAGAGAGATGAGACAGAGATAGAAAAACAAACACACACAAACAGAGAGAGACAGACAGAGAGACAGACAGAGAGACAGACTGAGACAGAGAGAGTGAAAGAGAGACAGAGATGGAGAGAGAGAATGAGAGGAGACAGGGAGACAGAGGTAGAAAGACACACACACAGAGTTTGTTTTTTTAATAATAAGAAAATATAAGGCCTAATCTCAAATCTACCGTTAGTGACACTGCTCCTAGGCCCATCAGAAGGCAAGCATGTGGAGTCTGTCTCAGCATGTGGTACTTATGTTTCAAAAGGAGTATCTAATAAACCAGACATGCTGAAAAAAGTGAAATTATCAACACTGATAAGAATATAAGCTTCAAGCTATGAAGTGTGATTCAAAGAAGGAAAATTGACTAAAAAAAAATCCTTCTGAACTGGGAGCGTCTTTTAAGAAGAACTTCTAGGATTAACAATATTGATATTAGCAATTCAGCTCTAAATATAGTTTCTATATCACCTGGATTCCTTCTCTCAAACTCATTCTGAGTCCCTCTTCCCAAAGTTTCCCCTTCCTAACATAATATATTCTTTTAATAACAGCTTATAGAGTCCAGTTACTGCTGCTCACACAATCATGAGTGTATCATCATCCACTGTTATTGTCAATATATGAAAGACCACATTCCTAATAAAAATTGACTCCCTCCCCAGAAACCACCAATTGTCAATAGCTCCTCATTAGGAGTTGGTACTTATGTGGCCCTCCCATATTTATGCTGAAATGTTGGATGTCTTCATCTTGTATAGGCAAAATATCTTCCCATTATCTGCTGGGGGGTGGAGGGTCTGGTTTCCTCAGTGAAGAGATTCTGAGTGTGTTAATCACAATCCTTGGAGAGGCCCCATGCTCAGAAGCAGTTAGCTAAAACAAATAGAGCTTCATGATTTCTAGTTGTTTTTTTTTTCCTTTGGATTTTTTTATTTTCAAGACAGAGGAAAAACCATGAAGATGGGTGGATAGGAGTAGGGGGACAGGATCTGGGAGGAGTTGGGGAATAGGAAAAAAAATATAATAAAATATATTTTATGAAATTCTTGAGAATAAATAAATACTTTAAAAAACCTTTCCACTCCCCTTTTTATGTTTTCTGAGCCTGGGAGAAAGAGATGTGATATTTATGCCCCAGTTATAGCAGAGAACTCCACACAAGCTTGTTCTCTGTATTTGGTTGGGAGTCTCTATATCAATTCAACAAAAATGCTTCTTTTATAATTACTGAAAAGTGCACTAATTATGAATAGAGATATGTGTTTTTAGAAAGCAATATTATACTATGTCCAGTAAATTTACCCCTAGTTCCCCGAGTATGGCTTTTTGGACAGATTTATCATACCATGGATAAGTTTCCTCTTGTGAAACAGGCTTCAAATTTAGTCAAAAAGTAATTGATTACATCATTAGCCTTCATGATGCTATCAGCTCTCAGCCCTCAGAGCTGAGCAAGATGTTGCCTTGATTCACAGCACTTACATAACACTTTCTGGTCCACTGTAAGCTGGCCAGTATGAAGGAAGCTTCTAGGTCAGTTTCATCTTGATTTCTCTGTGATTAAAATATTTGGTGATTTCCTCTGTAGAATCTTACCACCTAGTTATGGTGGGCAGCCAAGAACACTGGCAACAATCTAGATTATTTGGAAGATTTCTTGGATTCCCCAGACCAACAATTTTTTTAGTTTAGCAACTTTTGGCTTCTGGAGAAACATTACTTCCAATGTATGGTAACAAAATTTAAACAATATATTAAGTTTATGAAGTAGTGGTTTTGTCTATGGCTTTTCAAACATCCTCAGCTGCCAGAAGCTATGCTGTAACCTATGGTAACAGCTCATGGGTGTTTTGCAAATGGAGCTCCTTGGGCAAGGCTCTTTGGAGATTGCTCTGGCCAGGACCTGTGCAGAAGATGCTGCAGACCCCTGCTCTGATTCTAGAAAAGGACATGAGCTTCAAGCCTTTCTAGCTCATATCCTTTCTTCTTCACTTATTTTCATGGCAATTCTTAGTTAGCTTTGTCAGTAGTGATGGCAGCTGAGGTTCCTGGGAAAAAAAGCTCACTAAGGTTCGTGACTATTGCTTATTTAACTGTTCTAAAAGAGAGATAACTATATTCCAAGATCTTAGTAGATAATTTCTTAAAAGATGACATTAAAAACCTACAGACCTCATAAGAAAGAAATAAAGGGCATAAAAGGTCATATTTCCCTCCAATGCCAGAAAATCAAAAAAGGAATCTAAATCTTCCAGTCTTTTTGGAGGTAAAATACAAGTAGATACTGCCAGGAAGAATAGAAACTCGGCCCCAGAAGTTAAGATTTAGATATTAATCATTATCATTGTGAGGATGTATGAAGAAGATGACCAAAAATACACAAAAGTCACATGTAGGCCATAGAAATTAGACCTATACCTGAAAAATATTATTCTAGATAGGGTATCATTCTCTCTGCTGGTTTCAAAATAAAAGCAACATACTGTTAAAGTCTAACCACACAGCTTGAATCTTTCATTTCTGAAATGGCATATTTGCTGCTGGCCTGAGCACAGTACGGATAGGATAGGAGGTGCCTGGCTAGATATAATCACTTGGCTAACAATACAAAATTCATGCTTAGATATGAAGTAAAGGTTATTTAATGCTTAGATATTGTAAAGGTCAATTAATGACAACAATGGAGTAGGGAGGAGATAAAGAAACTGAAATGGATAAATGTTGATGATTCTTAAAACATGATGAAAGAGAAATGAATTGAAACTGCTCATGCTTGAATGCTTTTGAGTTTGTCTAAATAAAGAGTGTTCGAGCTACTAGGGCCATCTGATTGAGAGACAACTGCTGGTAAGACTTCTCATTTTTGTGGACTCTATACATCTGTCCTGTGGTCTGGAACCTCATTGGAGCCACACTCCAGCACTCAGCAGGGGTTACTTCTCCCTCAACTTCTTTCTTTTCATTACCTTCTCATTTCTCTATCCATCTTGATGTTCCTATTGGTTCTGTTTCTCTCTTCCTAACACCTGTGTTCTACTCTGTCTCCTTCCTGAACATCTTTTTTTTCCACTCCCACTACCTATGGCCTCTTTCTGGTTTTCTGTCTTCTACAGGCCCTCTAATATAAAAGCACAAACCTATAGTGTCATTCAACCATTCAATGCTAGAAGGCCAAATGCCAAATATTCTCTGTCATATGAGGTCGTAAACATCACTTAGCTTCACTTCATCTTAGATTCCAGAGACAGTAACCCTGACTGCAACCCATCCCCACACCCAGTGGCAGGAACCATTATCTAATATGTGGTGATGCAATACAAGTGATGGCAGAGCACAGAAAAGGAGCCATGAGTAGAGTAAACATAGACAAAGATTATTGTAGCAACTTCCATCAAGAGGCAGAGCTTATTTCTTACCCTACATCTTTGCTAGCTTTGTGATAGAGTTTTTCCAAAAGAAAAGTAGCTGAGGTGACAGATATTCAGTTTCAGAACCTCAAGGGATGTAGTTTCTGTTCTCACCTTCTTCAAAACTGATCTGGCCTATTGATGAAGTAGTACTATGGGCAAAACTTAGCCTTTTCAACAGATTTGCTCTGAAAACTCACAAATTGGTGAGTTAGGACATTTAAATGCAACCTTATAGTGACTTTCCAACTGACCACAGGCATCAACAAGATACATCAACCAGGCCATTCTTGCAAAGCCTGATTAGACAGTTTCATTGAGTCATGAGTAAATGATCAAGGATACATGAGAACACATTACTGAAATTTAGACAAATCTTATAGCTTTAACTGGGCTTGTCAGGGGGTATATGCAAGAAGTTCATGTTTGAAAAAAAATATTAGCCATGCAAGTCTTACAGAGATTCATGAAACAAGTTTCAAGGCAAAGGAAAATAAATTCCTAAGACTAGAAGAAATACAAGACATGCTACAGAAACAGGAACATTATGAATGAAGCAAAAATGAGGACAAGGAAAATCAACATTGGGATAGAAGATGAGGTGAAAGAGTGAGGGAGGCTTATTATGTAGACCTTGGTATATTCTGGTCTCACCTTTGATTTCATTCTCCACAAAACAAAAAGCTCATGGGAGATTCTACGAGTTTATAATAAAAAAATTACAAATACATATTAGCTTGAAATACAGGTTACACAAAATATAAATAAGACCAGTTAAAATGCAATTATGTTATTCTAAACTACAAACAGAATATAATGACTGTGCAGGGTGCTGACTCTGGAAATGAAAAAAAAATATTAAGAATGTATTTTGGATATAAAAGCTATAGGCATTACTGATGATCTGAATGCAATGAGTGCCTGAGAAGGAAAGAGAATTATAATGAAAGAGGTTAGATTTGTGCCAAAATCAAATGGATGAGTCACAGAGAAATACATTGAGAGTAGGAAAGAGGCAAAAGATTACATTTTTGATGTTTGATTATTTGGTATGGAGATGCAGAGGGAGTAATTGTCTATCTGACAGGATACAAGGTAGAATACATGAAATACAAGGATACATGGGAAAGTGAGTTTGGAATTCTTTAGCATGTTAATGGTATGTAAAGCCATGTATGACCATAATTATACTGACTGTGTATAAATAAAGTCCTGATCACATAGCTATGATGTAGGAGTCACCTCTTAAATTCATAGAAAATAAAAACAGTATGAAGTCATAAAAAATACGCTACAGAACATCAGGTTTTAAGAAGACTGAATCTCCATTGAGGTCTAATGATACTGAAATGTTAATAATGGGATGGAGGGAGGTCTGGTTGACATTGTTATAGAGAAAAGTCACTAGGGACAAATTCAAGAGAAATTTCAGAGAAATAATGATCAAACTAGAAGGCTACTATGGAAGGAACTGAATAATGAATGAGAAAGGAAAAGTGGAGCAAAGGTATCTATTTGAATAAATGTTGATAAGAAAGAGAGAACTGGGGACGTATGTAGAATAAAATGAATTCAATAGAGGATCAGAGGTAGTTTCAAATCTTGTCTGAGCCTAACATACCTGCTGCGGTACCCCAGCAATTATATCTTGTGCAAACAGTCAATAAAAGAAATGGAATCTTCCATTCCATGTTGGACATTGGTAATATTTTTATTTAATATATTCTTACCTGTTGATTCCTGACATGAATCAGCTCTAGGCTAGACTTCTGGCTGATGGACCTTCTGAGATCTTCCCCACTTGTGCAAAAGGTTTCATGTAATACAAGTGATACTAACCTTGGAATGATTCACTGAGTTATATGAGCAAACTAAAAAATATGACAGTGTTCCTCAAGAGTAAGAATGGAGAACTCATACCTATATAGTACAAGGATCAGGCACATCTTGAAAATTTTGGGGTAACTCAGAGAAGACTTATAATAAAGTGAACGGGTAAAATCTTCCATCAGCCTGTGCCTGTAAAAGTCTAAACAATAGATAGAGCTTGAATGAAGATACTTTACATTAATGGAAAATATACTCCTTCATAGGGGCGATGACAAAATTAATAAAGCAAAATGACAGTACCAGGAATAGGCTACCTGTCTAGGAATTATTGGCTATAGAGGCCCTTCATCTACACCCCCCTCATACACACCAATAATAAAGATAGTTATCACTGCTTTTGGTTGCCTATCAGAACTAACTGCTAAATGCTACTGTTGAGAAACACTACATAGATCATGGAGAAATTAAGTTGAGACCAAATTTCAGTTTTCTCACTGCTTTCCAGATTACATAGTGTCAGAAGTTAGTCTGATAGATGCTGGGGAAGCGGAAGCTACCAACAGTCTTACTTTCTTATGAACTGCTTTTGCTACACTGCTATTATGCTGAGCAAGATGTTCCCACTCTTGGAATGGTGCAGCCAATTGCTTTCTCATTTTTTTTTCAATTTAAAGCCCATTTATTAAAGTGAACAAGCTTATATCTGATATTGTAAGATACTTAGGCTCCAATGAAACTCATAGTACACTGACACAAAAATGCATACCCATTGGAGAAGATATTTTGAGTAATAGTATAAACAAAACATGTTGTTTTGATATCAAAAATCTCTTTTCCATGAAATTCTGGAGATTATCCAATGAGATAAAGTTTAAAACACCCACAACAAATAAAGAAGAAAGTTATGAACTGCTTCAAATAACATTGTTTGCCAGGCCTGATGTGGCTCTCGCCATCAATGAGTATTTCACATACAGTGCCAAAAGTGATGTATTGTGACAGCATCATACTTGATGGACCTGATTTGCTTCAACCTCTGCCATATTGGAAAGGTGAGAAAGAATCCTACTGGAAAGTGCTGTTAACATTCATGTATGCAGGAGCTTCCTGTGGTACATTAGGAACACCTAGTTTGGTGTAATAATATTCAAGATAATGCAGTTACTGTGTTAGTTTGCAGTTGTTACTATTGAAAATTCTACATGCTTAAAAGACATATCAACAGCATAAAATGAATTTCCTTAAAATTCTAGGGATGGAAAAAACTAAATTGATTTCAATTTATTGAGGTTGAAGTAGTCAAAATATCTTCAATGCTGGCTTCTCTGGAGAGTCTGGGGAGAGAATTTATTCTCTATCTGGTTTCTGTTTCTGCTTTGTTTTGTTCTCTTTTAAGAACACTCGTGATTACATCACTGAATTACCTAAAGCATCCAAGATTCACTCCCCATCTCAGGAACTTTCACTTTCTTGAGCCCATATGAAATTTCTTTCTTCACACCATATATTTAGATGCTCAAAGATTAGGAGTAGATATGTTAGGACATTATTATTTGAGCTCTTGCAACTACTGATCAATAATTTACTCCCCAGAAACTAAAACATGGCAGTGACCATACACATATAAAATTTACTTGTCATCTCATAACACAGAAGCTCTCATGCCTGTGAATAAAATAATATGAACAATATGAAATATGTTGCTCTTTCTTTCCTCACTAGGATCCGCACATATAAGGATCGAAAGACAGAAGCATATGCAAAAACTATGCTGGACAATTACTTTTTTCTGTCCTTCAGAATTCAAGTCTATTTTTTCAAGTTCTCAATTTTGAAGAGAAAATATTTCTACCACATGGCCTGGTAGTTCTAGTGATCTTAGAGCCAGTACTGTTATTCAGACATTTTGAAAGTCTCTCTGTCACCAAGGCAACAATCAATGCAAAGACAAAGTGAGGTAATTGATCACTGTTATTTGGGAAAAATAGAATGCTGGGAGACAATGAGACAGGCTAAAGTATGTTTAAAACTCAGGTAGCCCTGAGAAATTATCAGACTATTTTTATATTCAGTAATAACTGGTGGAAAACCACAGGTACTGAACAAATATATATATTTGTACATAAGGTTGTACATAAGGTCAAAGGGAGCATGGAATTAGTTGCAGAAGAAGGAATTATAACTATCACCATACCATCAGGATTTATTAGCAATTATTATAGAAATGTTAATTGTAGCCATGGCACTTGATTTTTCTTGCCATTTATATTACATTTGTTTGTGTTAATCAACCATTTATCTATTTATTTTCTTTGTAGTCTATATTGTGCCAGAAATAGGAGTGTAGGCAATTTTACAATTTAATATTTAAGCTGTAGAATATTTATAACTAGAATATTTTGGCTTATAGGCAAAGTTATTTACAAATAAAAGCATGACATCATTGTTATTGAATGAACTTTAAATAAGGATAAAAAGGAGCTGACTGAGCATTGTATTACCAAAGGATGAGCTTTGTTGATTATTTAACAGTTGTCAGTCCTACTAGATTCTTTCATTAATGAGGTTGGGGTCTTTTTGTTTGGTTAATTTTGCTTCTCTGTGAAGTTGGTAGGAATAGGAACCAGCAAACTGTATTTCCCAGGTTCCCTTAACAGTGGATATTAAAATGACATAGGATGCAAAGAAGAAGAATGCCATTTTAGTATCAGTGGTCTGTGGTAAACCAAAACATGACAGCAGCACCAGGAGGAGTATGCCCCGTTGAAGTATTGCATATCCCATTGTAGAGAAAGATTCTCCAAATCAGCAGGAGAATTACATGCTCCTGAATCCCTGCTCAAATGCAAGGATTCAGTCTCAGTATCTACATCAGATAGTTGCCAAGAGCAGCTAGGATTCAGTCCAGATTCAATAGGAGCTTCTAGTTCTAAGCCCCAGCCTTCCCTCTTTTGTTCTTTCTGAGTTCATTGTAACTGATTCTCTGCACTAAATCCTTTTTTCTTGAAGTACCAAAAATGCCCTATGAGTTTTGGTATTGACATTACCTAACAAAGATATGAACATTAGTTTTACAAAACACATTTTAAAAAAACCCAGGTTTCAGAAACTGGGAACTTTTTCTGGCATTTCCTCTCTGAGACTTGACCTGTTACTTGGGAAAGTAGGCTTCCCACCTCATCTAGGGCGAGTAGAGCATGGAAGAAAAACAATATGTGATCTTACACAAGTTAAATTATTTTTCAGAGTGAGACTTCTTATAAATAAAATTAAAAACATGGGTTTGATGAAAGAATAAATGCAATTCTTATAACTGTAGTACACAAATAAACTGTAATACATAAAAAACTGTAATACACAAATTAATGAGATTTTTAGAACTGTAATACACAAATTATTTGGTTCTCTAAAACAGTAAATGATGTAAGCTAAGGTTAAATCAATATGACATTTGAAATTTTCTGACTGCTATAAATGTTTAGAAGTTTCTCTCTGTTCTATACCTTATTCTTAAGCTTCCTTTTCCCTTTTTCCATTTCTATCTCTGTCTCTACAGCTATATTATTTATTATTTAAAAATTAGATGAAATTACAGGTTTTATTATGACAGCTGCATATCATGTGGTTTGCTCATTCACCCTATAATACTGACTGTTGTTCTTTCTTCTTCTATTGTATCCTTTCTCCTGCAAAATAGCATTCATCTGGAGCATGCACACACACATGTACACACACACACACACACACACACACACACACACACACACACCATATGTTTTAAACCCTTCAGAACTGGAATTCAAAAGCTACTTCATTATCTTGATTACCAGGATTGATAGTTGACAGATCTGGGGACTTTTCAAGAACATGACTAAGCAAAACCTTCTTCTGGTTAAAGATAAAGGGTCTCATATGAAGATGAAGTTCATATAGTGATGGGCCTGAAAACAGGTAAAAGCTATTGTTCCCTCTGTTGGACCAGAATTCTTTTAAGTAATCCTGAAAGGGATGAAAATAAAAGAATATGGTGGATCTGTGAGATAGTACAGGGAGAGGAATGCAAGCCTAGGAAAGAAGAAAAATGCATATTGTACCTTCCAACTATGCAGAAAGTTCCCATTTTCACAGTCCTATGGCATATGTGTTATGTATGATAAAGATTCCGCATATGAGAGCAAACATGGAAACTTTGTTTTTCTGAATCTGAAACAGGTATTCAGCCCCTTCAGTCTCTTCTAGGACAGTTACTGATAACAGCAACCAAGTAAAATAATTCAAGCACCTGCTTGAGACTGATTCTTTAAAGGGTTGAATTCTGAATTAAAAGAAAAAAAACATCACCTAGTGTTGGGCCTTGGATGAGGTAACTCCATTTAACCTGCCACCTTCAGTCACATAACACATAGGTAGAAGGCGTGATTAACAAGTCTCCACCTCCAGAGATTTAAATATTAATGAATTATCTAAAGGCCAGGGGTGTAGCAAATTAAGTTATTCCCTCCCTCTCTTCCCCCTCCCTATAAAAGGCCAGGTGAGCCTGGCTTTCAGGGGAAGCGCATACCATCTATGTCCACTCAACATGTCATGAACAATAAAGCTTTGGAAAACTGGACTCCACGTGTTGCCTGGTCTCACAGCCAGATTCCCAGCTTTTGGAATCTTGGAACCTTGTCAATGCAGCAGCTGGCCTGCCCACTGACAGCTGCGTGAATGTGGGACTCTCCATGGGGTGTGGGAAGCCTGCCAAATAGACCCCTCTGCTGGACTCCCTCCCCACCCCTTCCAGATTTTTTTCCCCACAACCTAGGGCAGTAGGTGGGGTCACAGTAATCAAGAGGAAATTGTGAAGAAATGGGCACTGGAGAGTTTTGTTGCTTTCTCCTACCAGCATAAGGTGGTAACATCAACAGAGCTTTTGGAAAGTGAAATTAAAATGTTAAACTTGAAGAAGCCCAGCAAAGCAGAAGGGCAAGTAAAAAAAAAAAAAAAAAAAGACTAACTTTGTACTATTGGAATTGGTGAACTACATCTCACATATTCACTCTTCTCTGATCTTGCTTTTACCTCTCTACCCTACATTTGCTTAGGTAGGGTTCTACAGCAAAAGAATTAAGCATGTCTCTATCAACTGTATCTCTACAAATCTAATATGGCTATTCTACATTTCTGACAAGAAAAAAATATACTCATTGAGTCATGGTTTTGAAAAACTATTTAGACTTTTCCTTAGGCTTCAAACATCAGAAATTATTTAGCTTTTATAAAATTTTATCTTTTTCTTGTTCTGTAAATGATTTACTGGAATGAAGTTATTACACATAACATCAGAGCATACACAACTATTTTGTTGCTTTTCTCATTGTCACTATAGGCATTATAGCCAATATAAAAGTACCCTAAAGATTAATAAATAAAAATACTGAGACAGTTATACTTTCATGATTCCTTCTCACAATTTACATGTAAGTATTGTTATAATACATCATATCATGTTCCTAAAATGTATAATATTATTTAACCTAATATTTTTTATGTTGTATACCTTCATCAAAATAGCATTTTTTTAGTTGCATTGAAGTTAAAATTCCATTTAACAGTCAATCTGATGAGATATTCCACTGGTACAACAGTGTCACAAATGTAATGGCAGTAACCAACCACTTTCTGGTTGGCTACACTTCATGAGATGGAACCATGACTGGCACTATTGATAGGACTAAGAAACTATGATTAGATAAGTCACAGGTCCTAGTGAAATAACCCAGTATTATTTTGCTAAATGGACATATTATCAAAACAACTCCTGAACTATTATTATTATACTACAAATAAGTAAACCTTCAATAAGTAAACTTTATTTTGCAGTGAATGGCAATTAACAGAGACCCTACCAGGTCAATGTGCTGAGAATAAAGACTGTATAATGTTTAGCTCTAAATGAGATATGTAAGACACCTGCCTGGTCTGCTCCTGTGTGGACACCAGATCTGGAGACATCCTAGAGGGACCACTGAACCCAGAGCAGCAGGTAAGAACACTCACACACTGCCCTATGCATATCCTAGACACATAACTGAGTGCAGGCAGCTCAGGTTCCAGCAGACACCCAAACCCAACCCCTGCGGAATACCACTCTCCTTCCTCTCCTTGCTTGGGCCTGCTACCTGAAGCAGACACCCGCCTGGTCTGCCCATGTTTGGACACCAGATTCTGAGACATCCTAGACAGACCACTGAACCCAGAGTGGCAGACACCCACCTGGTCTATTCCTGTATGGACACCAGATACCGAGACATCCTAGAGGAGACACTGCACCCAGAGAAGCGGACACCTAGCTGGTCTGCCACCATGGAGACAGCATATCCTGAGACATCCTAGAGGAACCACTATACTCAGAGCAACTGGATCTCAGGATTAAAAGATCAGAGACATCTGGACCCTAAGGAGTTTAGACACAAGCAAGATAACTGGAAAGTCAGGCTTCAGTCAAAGACAGTGAGTGCAGGCAGCACTAGAGTTAACCAGATGGTGAAAGGCAAGCACAAGAACATAAGCAAAAGAATCCAAAGTTACATGGCATCATCAGAACCCAGTTCTCCCATCATAGCAAGCCCTGAATACCTCATCACACCAGAAAAGCAAGATTCAGAATTAAAATCCCTTCTCATGATGATGATAGAGGACTTTAAGAAGGACATAAATAACACTCTCAAAGAATTTAAGGAGAACACAGGTAGACAGGTAGAAGCTCTTAAAGAGGAAACACAAAAATCCCTTAAAGAATTGCAAGAAAACACAACCAAACAGGTGAAGAAATTAAACAAAACCATCCAGTATCTAAAAATGGAAGTAAAAACAATAAAGAAATCCCAAAGGGAGACTACCCTGGAGATAGAAAACCTAGGAAAAAGATCAGGAGTCATAGACACAAGTATCACCAACAGAATACAAGAGGTAAAAGAGAGAATCTCATGTGCAGAAGATACCATGAAAAACATTGACACAACTGTAAAAGAAAATGCAAAATGTAGAAATCTACTAACCCAAAACATCCAGGAAATCCAGGACACAATGAGAAGGCCAAACCTAAGGATAATAGGTATAGATGAGGGTGAAGACTCCCAACTTAAAGAACCAGTAAATTTCTTCAACAAAATTATAGAGGAAAAGTTTCCTTACCTACAGAAAGAGATGTCCATAAATATATAAGAAGCCTACAGAACTCCAAATAACCTAGACCAGAGAGGTAATACCTCCTGCCATATAACAGTCAAAACATCAAATGTACAAAACAAAGAAAAAATACTAAAAGCAGTAAGGGAAAAAGGTAAAGTAACCTATAAAGGACGACCTGTAAGAATTACACCAGACTTCTCACCAGAGACTATAAAAGCCAGAAGATCCAGGACTGATATCATACAGTGTAAGGAGCCGCATTCGCCATTATAAGATGGCGCCTGCTTCTGCTTCCTGGTTCTTCACGGAAGCTTTACTTGAGAATGCGCCTGCTCATGGCGCGAAAACCGAGTATGACAATTGGATGAAAGATTTGAGCCAATGAGGGATCTGCACGTCTCCCAAAGCTCTATTTAAGCATCGGGCTTTCTGAGCTAGGCGTCCTTCCCCTTTTCTCCATCTTGAAGAGCTGTTCAATAAATGCTGTCAGAAGAATCCTGAGTGTGGCGTTCTCCTTATCGGCGAGGTAGCGCTTCACAAGTGGAACCGAAACCCGGGATGAAGCCGAACATCTCGGGGTTTTGACCAGTCACGAAGGACCCTGTTGGCTCGCAGAGGATTCAGAACTGACGAGAGGATTCAGAACTGACACGGAGAGTCTAGACGCTTTTCTGCAAGCGGGATACAGTGGAAGACACCCTGCGCTGGAGAACCAGTGGACTGACAGAGACTCAATGTTTGAACTCCAGTAAGCGGGATACAGTGGAAGACACCCTGCGCTGGAGAACCAGTCGACTGACGGAGCTGGTTGAATTTGGAAGTGAAACAAAGGTGATTGCATAGTAACAAAAATGGGGCAAAAAATAAGCAGAAACAGATGAAAAAGGATTTAAAGATGCAAGGAGTAAATTGCAGGCTGCTCTGAGTCAAGAGAGCCAAACAGATAAATAAAGGTTATAGTAACGAAAATGGGGCAAGAAATAAGTGAGTAAAAACAGATGAAAAAGGCTTTAAAGACACAAGGAATAAATAGAAGGCTGCTCTAGACAGAGAGCTAAGCAGAATGATAATGTTAATTGATTTAACTTTCAAAGTGGATGTGATTCTGAGTTATATAATATTTTTCTGGATAAAAACTCAATGTAAAGGTTTTTCTGGTTACTGGCTTAAGGAAAGGCTGATTTGGGAAAAAAGGTTTTTCTATGTGTTTTCTGATGAGGTCATTAAGGTAGTAGTTATGTCTTCCAGAATTATATGGATCAGACATGACAGAGGTAGGCCTCCAGAACACTAGATTCCAGAGAATCAAAATAATTATCTTGATACTAAACCTTGTTTTGAGATTTGTATATTGCAGAATACACAGCTTTGGAGAATGAATCTTATCACCTGCATGTTCACTGATGCCCTGGACTTCCAGCTGGATGCAGTTAAGACAGACTTCAGATGCTTATCAATTTACCCTTCCCCTCATTCCTCTTCTAAAAGTCAACGCCCATGTTCAGCTTGAAGAAGTTAATGAAGAGTTGGCGCCTCAATTCCCTGGACTTGGGGACTGAGGTGGTTAATATTAGGCTGTCTTAATCTGTATAATTGTTACTAAGCTGATGCAAAATTCAAGGATTTCATTGGTATAAATTTGTGGGTACAAGGCTTAGACCTTTCACTTCTCCAGCAGGGGAAGTTGTGTGTTGCCTTAAAGAGTGTTGCTTTTATATCAACAGTTTAGTCAAAAGCCTATAACAGCTGAAGCACACTCTGATAAATATATTGTTTATCCCACATAGCTTGTTTTGCTGTTTAGTGAGCTCAGCTGTATGGTGCACGTGGTAAAGTGTTTTCACCTGTATTCTCCTGCTTGTGTATATAAATACCTCCATTCAATATGAAAATTTTACTCGGGCAGCTAACCTTTCAAGAATCTTATCTCAGCAGCTATTGCAGAATTGGACTGCTGATTTTGATGAGACCATGCGACGATTGCGGATTGCTATCATCCAGATCAATTCTACTCTCTTGGATTTCTCCTTGACCCAGGGACTCTCCTCATGGATCTCTTTGGTCTTTTCTTACTTTAAGGAATGGGTGGGGGTAGGGTTATTTGGCTGCATGATCTTTGGGGGAGTGCTGCTTACCCTCTGGTTGCTCTGCAAATTCAAACAACAACATCAAAAGGATAAAGTGGTGATCATGCAAGCATTGCTTGCCATGGAGCAGGGAACATCCCCTCAAGCCTGGTTGAATCTGCTTAAACAATGAGACACCATCACTTAACAGGATATCCTGAGGGCCCGTGTTCCCATTGCACCAGGTATCCTAGTGGTGGTCCTCCACACTTCCCAGGGCTCAGGTTCCCATTGCAAGGGATAAAAGGTGTGGAGGGTCTCGTACTGTTTAACTGCCTTGAACGCCTATCGGTAGAACGGTGGGCTAGATCGGCAACCTAACAGCCTCGATTGTTGTTGCAGTTTAATAAGGAAGGGGGAGATGTGAGGAGCCACATTCGCCATTATAAGATGGTGCCGGCTTCTGCTTCCTGGTTCTTCACGGAAGCTTTAATTGAGAATGCGCCTGCTCATGGTGCAAAAACCGAGTATGACAATTGGATGAAAGATTTGAGCCAATGAGGGATCTGCACGTCTCCCAAAGCTCTATTTAAGCAGCGGGCTTTCTGAGCTCGGCGTCCTTCCCCTTATCTCGATCTTGAAGAGCTGTTCAATAAATGCTGTCAGAAGAATCCTGAGTGTGGCATTCTCCTTATCGGCGAGGCTGTGCCCTACAATACAGACCCTAAGAGAACATAAATGCCAGCCCAGATTACTATACCCAGTAAAACTCTCAATCAATATTGATGGAGAAACCAAGATATTCCATGACAAAACCAAACTTATACAATATCTTACCACTAATCCAGCACTACAAAGGATAATTGGCGGAAAACTCCAATACAAAGAGGGATACTATAACCCAGAAAAATGAAGACAGTAATTTTCCAACAACCCCAAAAGAAGGTAACTATAGAAACATAATTGTACCTCCAATAACAAAAATAACAGGAAGCAACATTCATTTTTCCTTAATATCTCTTAATATCAATGGACTCATCTCATCAATAAAAAGACATAGACTATCAGACTGGATACATAAACATGACCCAGCACTTTGCTGCATACATGAAATGCAGTCTGTGAAAATGACAGAAACTACCTCAGAGTAAAAGGATGGAAAACAATCTTCCAAGCAAATGGTCCGAAGAAACAAGCTGGAATAGTGATTCTAATAACAAATAAAATTGATTTTCAACCAAAACTAATAAAAAAGATAAGGAAGTACACTTCATATTCATCAAAGGAAAAATGTACCAAGATGAACTCTCAATTCTGAACATCTATGCCCCAAAGGCAAGAGCACCCACATACATAAAAGAAACTTTACTAAAGCTTGAAGCATACATTGCACCTCACACAATAATAGTGGGAGATTTCAACACCTCACTCTCAGCAATGGACAGATCATGGAAACAAAATTAAACCAAGACACAATGAAAGTAAGAGAAGTGATGAACCAATTGGACTTAACTGATATCTATAGAACATTTCATCCTAAAACAAAAGAATATACCTTTTCTCAGCACCCCATGGTACCTTCTCCAAAATAGACCATATAATTGGACACAAAACATTCCCCAACATATACAAAAAGATTGAAATAATTCCTTGTACCTTATCAGACCACCATGAACTAAGGCTGGTCTTTAGTAATGACAAAAACAATGGAAAGCCCACATACACATAGAAACTGAACAATGCTGTACTCAATGATAACTTGGTCAAGGAAGAAATAAAGAAAGAAATTAAAGACTTTTTAGAATTTAATGATAATGGGGACACATCATACCAAAACTTGTGGGACTCCATGAAAGCAACACTAAGAGGAAAACTCATAGCTCTTCTAAGTGCCTATGTAAGGACCCATGAAGGGAGGACCTCACCCAAGCCTCAGGAATTTGCAGCCACCCAATAACTTACAAGACACCAAACTTGATGCAATCAGCAAGAGGTATATTTCGATCAACATGTTGAGGTCAAGACCCATGACCCACACAGGAGCAGTGGGGTTTGACCCTGGGTCTTTGGAGACAGAGAGAATTTAAAGCCAGAAACCACAACTCAAGGGGGTTGGGGGGAAACCACTTCACAGTGGGAGTAAAAGAGGGTTATTGGAGAGTACCTGTGGAAAGTCCCAGCCCATTATTCAGTTTCTGATAGGGTCTAAGGAATAGTCATGGGGAACATTTTGTATAGGCTATTTTCTAAGAGCCTATTCGTTATCAACCATCTATCTTGTGGTCAGCCAAGTTCCTGAAACACAGAGCTCATGACCAAGCTGACCTGGACTCTTGGTTCTGCTCAGCCTGTTAGGAGATTTTGAAAATTTTTAACCCTTTCATTTCCCTACTTCTTCTGATGTAAGAGTTTTAATCATAAAACTTGGTGTAACATCAAAATCTGAACAGCACTTATTTTTTTTCTAACAAATGAAAGTAATCTATTTAGAGATGTTTTTGACTTTCATCACTGTGGGAGAGGTCAGGAGCACCAGGTATGGTCTTTTTTAGTGAAGTTCAAGGTTCTCTACCCGGTTGTGGCAGATGAGAACATCTCCAACCTGGAACTGATGAGGCACACTCAGGTCTCCAGTCTCATAAGCTTCTTTTAACTGCTCCCAGACCTCAAGTGTTTTCATGTAGACAAACAGGGGTTTAGAAAGAACAGCATCATAATCATATACTTTATCTATCTCAGTAAGTGGTGGAGATGGCCACACACATAAAATCTTATAAGGTGTTAACTTAAATCATACCCCAAAACAAGGCAAAAAGAAGGTGGGCTGTCCAGTCGTCCCCTGTCAGTCTCTAAGGCTACTTTAGTTAAGATCTCTTTAATAGTTCTATTTATCATTTCTACCTGTCTTGAGCTCTGGGGTCTGTAAGCACAATTTACTTTCTAATTAATCTTTAGCTAGGTGGCCAGTCCCTGACTTACCTGGGCAACAAAGGCAGGTCTATTGTCAGATGCAATTATCTTGGGTATTTCAAACCTGGGGAAGTTCTCTTCTAAGATCTTCTTAGCCACCATGATGGCAGTCTCAGTCTTTGTAGGAAAGGCTTTTTATCCAGCCTGAAAAAGTATCTATAAAAACTAGCAAATTATTGTTATCACATTTAGCAGATTTGACTTCTGTGAAGTCCACTTTTCAGTAGGCCCAAGTTCTGTCTCTTTGAAGTTTTCTTCCTGGGGGACATCTTGAATACCCAGGGTTACTCAGGGCACAGGCCTCACAGATTTTTACTACTGTTTCAGCTACATCAGATAAGTTCACCACATAAAATTGAGAGGACTTTACCAAGTTTGTCAGGTGTTTAGCTCTTAGGTGAGCTAAACAATGTAAATTTGTCACATGTCTTCATCCTTCTCTCTGTGGAAGGACTATTTTTAACATGGACATCAAGATAGTTTTTAGGACTTAACACAGTCAGGATCATAGCTCTTTGTGCAGCCTTTTTAGTACTCAAATCTGCCATCTGATTTCTTTTAGCAACATCATCTTGAGTTTTCTGATGTCCAGGACAATGAATTATGGCCACTTTTTTAGGCAAATGGATGGCCTCGAGGAGGCTCAGTAGTATTTTTGTTCTTAATGTCTTTTCCTGTAGAAGTCAAGTCAGAAGTCCCTCTGTCTGTAAATTGTCCTGTGAATATGGGCAGTGGCAAAAGCATACCTGCTATCAGTGTTCTTTCTGGCAGGCTGCTGGCCTATCTATCACTGCTGCTCGCACCATCCACTTACCTTCCATCACAAAGCTGCTCCCGTCCATATATACAGTGAGGGAGGGGGGAGGAATCATCAGTCTCAGGGATTAAGGTGGAAGGGTTCAGAATGGCTGGAGAGGCAAATATCACCCTTCCATGTGGACATTAGTCATCTATCAGTCAGGGGGCTTCTAAATAATGTTCTCAAGGGAGTGGGGTGCCACAACAGTTATCTGCTGTCCCAGAGTCAATTTCCATGGCAACTGGCAAGGAATAAGAATGTCCTGTTATAACAGTCTGTGAATGTGAGGTCTAATTCTTTCTCTGGCTTCACAACTCATTGGATACTGCTGCACTCCAATAGCGGAAGCACTGGTTTTAGTCCAAGCTTTTGGAAACTCTGTTAATCCATTTACTAATGTCGGGCTTCTTGCTGTTCTTGAAGCTTATGAAGCAAGTACTCATCTTCTAATTTTAAGGCCAATATCATAGAGGTGTGGGGGGTTTCAAGACACCCTCAGTACTGCCTGAGTTAACTTTAACTTTGTTTCTCCCCAACAAAGGCATAGGACATTCAGGAATAACCAGAATGAGACACTTGTCCTTTCCCCAGATCAACAGTTTGTGAAGTAGTCCAAGAATATTGTTTTTGCCCATTTGCCCCTATGACTATGGTCTTTTTTTTTGTTCCAGTATCTACCAGAAAGTCCATAGGGGTCCCCTCTACCCTCAGGGTCCCCTCTAGTCATCTTCTTTTAGAGCTAGGACCTTAGAGGTCCTTCCCTTCTTCTTTGGGCAATCTAGAGTCCATTGTCTTTTTTCTTTACAGTAGGCATACTAATCTTTTTCTAACAGATGTCTTTGCATCTCTCTGTTCCCATTTGGTCTTGGTCTTCTGTTGCCCAGGTTCCCTGTCTGTCTAGGCCCTGCCCTTTCTTTTTCTCTATCTCTTACAATTGCAGCCAGTATTCTAGTCTTCAGTATGTCTTTTGCTATATACTTTTTCTGTCTCTTTAACTAAATCCTGTATGGTATAATCCTGTAGTCTCTCTATATGCTGCAACTTTTTACCAGTCACCAGAGCCCATCGGGATAAACTGTCAGCTGCTCTTTACCTGTAGCCATGTCCCAGTCTGGTTGGTTAAGGGGGCTTCTAATAGAATCCTTTCTCATTCTTCTATGGTAAAGAGAACCTGTAAAAGATGCTGGCAATCATCTCAGGTAGGCTGGTGGAAAAACATTAAAGACTCTTTCAGTCTGGTCAGACTGGCAAGTTATCTGAAAAGAAAGGGTGATTAATTTTCCAGTTTGGTCTGTACCTTGTTCCACAGAGGGCCAGAGCTCAGGAGCCTGGCTTCCTCTTTCTCACCCATGGTGGTGGATCTTGGACCAGGTCCTGCCACAGAGTAATTTATGGCTGTTGATTGGGATGTGATCCCAGTCCTTCCTGAAAAATAATAGCTTTAACTTTAAAAATAATAGTTAAGTCAAAAATCTCTTCTGGCGGCCGGTCAACATAAAATGTCAGCCACTCTGAGGCACAAAAAGTCTGTCACAGTCTTTTCTTGATCTTAACTGATAAGTTATGTGCTCTGGTTTTAACTTCAGTTTAATGGTCTAGGATTAAACTTTAGTCATAGTCTGTCCCATCGTCACAAATAAAATAAAACCCAGACAAAACATATACACAGAAAGACTAACAAAAACCTGTCTCAATCGTGAGTACCAGCCAGGAAGGATTCTACATCTTCCTTGGGCTACAGCTAGTGATTTCTCTAGCATGTCTGCCAATCACTCCATTTGCCTCCTCTCTAGTCATAAACAGCTGAAAATAGCTGCAAAGAACCAAAAGTACTTTCATAAAAACAGCTTACTGAGACAGTGCAGAGAAGAGAATGGGCCCAAAACACAGAAACCACAGAAACAGGAATCTTTCACTGAGACAATATAGACAACAAATTGGCCAAAAACCACAGAAGTCATACCTGCAAGTGGGTTCTTAGAGCTTAGGGTGGTTGCAGTTTCCCAGTCAGGGAACCAAAAATGTAAGGCCCCCATGAAGGGAGGACCTCATCCAAGCCTCAGGAATTCTCGGCCACCCAGTAACTCACAAGACACCAACCTTGATGCAATCAGCAAGAGGTATATTTCAATCAACATGTTAAGGTCAAGACTCATGACCCACACAAGAACGGCAGGGGGGGGGTGACCCCAGAATGTTGGAGACAGAGAAAATTTAAAGCCAAAAACCACAACTCAGGTGGGAAACCACAACCCAGAAGGAGTAAAGGACGATTATTGGAGAGTACCTGTGGAAAGTCCCAGCCGATTATTCAGTTTGTGACAGGGTCTAAGAAATAGTCATGGGGAACATTTTGTATAGGCTATTTTCTAAGAGCGTATTCGTTATCAACCATCTATCTTGTGGTCAGCCAAGTTCCTGAAACACAGAGCTCATGACTAAGCTGACCTGGACTCTTGGTTCTGTTCAGACTGTTAGGAGTTTTTGAAAATTTTTAACCCTTTCTCCTACAAAAACAAACTGGAAAGAGCATACACTAACAACTTGACAGCACATCTGAAAGCATTAGAACAAAAAGAAGCTAATATACAAAAGAGGAATAGACAGCAGGAAATAATCAAACTCAGAGGTGAAATCAACCAAGTAGAAACAGAAAGAACTACACAAAATATCAACAAAACCAGGAGCTGGTTCTTTGAGAAAATCCAGAAGATAGATAAACCCTTAGCCAGACTAACCAAAGGGCACACAGACAGTATTCAAGTTAATAAAATCAGAATTGAACAGGGAGACATAACAACAGAAACTGAGGAAATTGAAAAAAAAAATCATCAGATTCTACTACAAAGGCCTATACTCAACAAAATTGGAAAATCTGGATGAAATGGGCAATTTCCTAGAAAGATACCAAGTATCAAAAATAAATCAGGAGCAGATAAACCATCTAAACAATCCCATAACTCATAAAGAAATAGAAGCAGTCATTAAAAGTCTCCCCACCAAAAAAAGTCAAGGACCAAATGGTTTTAGTGCAGAATTCTATCAGCCCTTCCAGGAAGACCTAATACCCATTCTCTGCAAACTATTCCACAGAATAGAAACAGAAGGAACAATACCCAATTCATTCTATGAAGCTACAACTATGCTCATACCTAAACCTCACAAAGACCCAACAAAGAAAGAGAACTACAGACCAATCTTTCTTCTCAATACTGATAAAAAATACTCAATAAAATTCTCGCAAACCAAATCCAAGGACACATCAAAACATTCATCCATCATGATCAAATGGGCTTTATCCCAGGAATGCAGGTATGGTTCAATATTTGGAAATCCATCAATGTAATCCACTACATAAATAAACTCAAAGAAAGTAACCACATGATCATCTCACTAGATGCTGAGAAAGCATTTGACAAAATTCAACACCCCTTCATGTTAAAAGTCCTGGAAAGATCAGGAATTCAAGGACCATACCTGAACATAGTAAAAGTAAACATAGTAAACATAAAAAAAAACAATATACAGCAAACAAGTAGCCAACATCAAACTAAATGGAGAGAAACTTGAAGCAATCCCACTAAGATCAGGGACTAGAGAAGGCTGCCCACTCTCACCTTACCTATTCAATATAGTACTGGAAGTCCTAGCCAGAGCAATTAGACAACAAAATGAAGTCAAAGAGATACAAATAGGAAAGAAAGAAGTCAAAATTTCAGTATCTGCAGATGATATGATAGTATACTTAAGTGACCCTAAAACTTCCATCAGAGAACTCCTAAACCTGCTAAACAACTTCAGCAAATTGGCTGGATATAAAATCAACTCAAACAAATCAGTAGCCTTCCTCTACTCAAAGGATAAACAAGCTGAAAATAATTTGGGGAAATGACACCCTTTACAATAGTCACAAATAATATAAAGTATCTTGGAGTGAATCTAACCAAGGAACTGAAAGATCTGTATGACAGAATAGAAGAGAAGTTGGGGAAGACTCTCGAATACCTAGGCACAGGGGAAAAGTTCCTGAACAGAACATCAATGGCTTATGCACTAAGATCAAGAATTGACAAATGGGACCTCATCAAATTGCAAAGCTTCTGTAAGGCAAAGGACATTGTCAATAGAACAAAATGGCAAACAACAGTTTGGGAAAAGATCTTTACCAAACCTATATCCAATAGAGGGCTAATATCTAATATATACAAAGAACTCAAGAAATTTTTCTCCAGACAACCAAATAACTCTATTAAAAATGGGGTACAAAGCTAAACAAAGAATTCTCAACTGAAGAAACTTGAATCGCCGAGAAGCACCTTAAGAAATGTTCAACATTCATAGTCATCAGAAAATGCAAATCAAAACAACCCTGAGATACCACCTCACATCACTCAGAATGGCTAAGATCAAAAACTCAGGTGATAGTAGCTGCTGGCAAGGATGTGGAGAAAGAAGAACACTTCTCCATTGTTGGTGGGAATGCAAGCTGGTACAACCATTCTGGAAATCAGTCTGGTGGTTCCTCAGAATATTGGACGAAGCATTACCTGAGGATCCAGCTATACCATTCCTGGGCATATACCCAGAAGATGCTCCAACATATGACAAGGACATATGCTCCACTATGTTCATAGCAGGCTTATTTATAATAGCCAGAAGCTTTAAAGAACCAAGATGTTCTTCAACAGAGGAATGGATAAAAAAATAATGTGGTACACTTACACAATGGAGTATTATTTAGCTATTAAAAATAATGAATTCAAGAAATTCTTAGGTAAATGAATGGAACTAGAAAATATCATCCTGAGTGAGTTAACCCAATCACTAAAGAACACACATGGTATTTACTCATTGATAAGTGGATGTTAGCCCAAAAGCTTGGAATATAGAAGACTCAACTCACAGACAACATGAAGCTCATAAAGTAGAAAGGCCAAGCGTGGATGCCTCAGGCCTACTTAGAAGGAGTAACAAAAATACTCAAGGGAGAATATATAGAAACAAACTCTTGGACAAAAACTGAAAGAGGAGCCCTCTGGAGACCATTCCACCTGTGTCTCCATCCCAGGTACAGTCAACATAGGTAGACATGGATGTGGATGGCAGGGAGTGCATGCTGACAAGAGCCTGATATAGCTGATATAGCTGTTTCCTTAGAGGTCTGCCAAAAGCTGACACATTCAGAGGCCAATGCTCACAGCTAACCACTGATCTGATCAAGGGTTTCCCAATGGAGAAGTTAGAGAGAAGACTGAAGGAGCAGAAAGGGTTTGTGGCCCCATGAGGAGAGCAACAATACCAACCAAACAGAGCTCCCCGAAGTCTAAACCACCAGCCTGGAAGCACATAGGGAGGGACCCATGACTCCATCTGTACATGAAGAAGAGGATGGCCTTGTCTGACATAGGTGGGAAAGGAGATTCTTGGTCAACAAACAAACATAAAATAAAAAACCCCAAATACCAGAAAGTCAAACTATCCAGTCAATACACAGTTAGTGAAATAAATACTTTGCAGAAGATGAACTATAAAAGGTCAGAAATTTTACTTGTAAAGGTTCATCTTTAGCTATTAAGAAAAAGTGAACTAAAACCACAATGAGATAGGTAGAGAGGGCAAGTGGTTGGTGATAAAGAGAATATAGTGAAAATATATTATATACATGGTAAAATTATATTTATGAAACATTATACTACACACAATGAAACGATGACAATGAATAATTGTAATTCCAGAACAAGTATCTCTGTGCAGTATTTATGTACTCCTTCTAAGTTTATTCTCTTACCAAATACATTTTCTATTGTTTTATTTTTATTGTTTATTGGATTATTTTCTTTATTTTCATTTCAAATGTTATCCCCTTTCCCATGCACACCCAGAAGCCCCCTATTGCATCCCTTTCCCCTGCTTCTATGAGGGTGTTCCACCACCCACCCAACCCATTCCTGCCTCGCTGCCCTGGCATTCCCTTACACTGGGTCATCAATCCTTCACAGGACCAACTGCCTCCCTTCTCACTGATGCCCAACAAGGCCATCCTCTGCCTCATATGCAGCTAGTGGCATGCAACCCTTTGTACTCTTTGGTTGGTGGTTTAGTCCCTGGGGGCTCTGGGGGTTCTGGTTGGTTGATATTGTTATTCTTCCTATAGGGTTGCAACCTCTTCAGCTCCTTCAATCCTTTCTCTAACTCTTCCATTGGGGATACCATGCTCAGTCCAGTGGTTGGTTGTGAGCATCTGCCTCTATATTTGTCAGGCTCTGGCAGAGCCTCTCAGGAGACAGCTATATCAAACTTCCATCAATATGCACTTCTTGGCATCCACAATAATGTCTGGGTTTGGTGACTGTATATGGGATGGAACCCCAGGTGGGGCAGCTTCTGGATGGCCTTTCTATCAGTCTCTGCTCCATACTTTGTCTCCATGTTTCCTCCCTTGAGTATCTTGTTCCCCCTTCTAAGAAGAACTGAAGCACTCACACTTTGGTCTTCCTTCTTCTTCAGCTTCCTGTGCTCTGTGAATTGTATTATGGGTATTGCAAGCCTTTGTGCTAATATCTGTTGAGGATCACACTCTGCCTGCCTTGGCAGCTACTGTGTTGCAGATTGTTCTACCCCATGCATTGGGGCCAAAATGTCCCGAACTGCTCTGCTGCTCTGGTCAGGGTCTAGCAAGAGAGAGAGAGTTGGGGAAGAAGGGGGAGAGACTCGAAGAATAAAGACAAGCCAGGGTATGTGGTCAGGTCTAATTTACTCCTTTATTTCCCCTATTCCCTTATATTGACCTCTCCTTTGACTTCACCTATTGACACTATTACAGGAAAACCCTGGTATTTATAAGCACAAGTAGGGGAACACAGGTGAAAATCCTAGTCAGTCTTGATGATAGAGGTTTCAGAGTCCTCTATTTCCAGCCTGTAATAATGGACCTGTATGGGTTTCATTTGAATAGCATCTGTTTGTTGCCTTACAAAACCCATCAGTCAGCTGAACAGCATCAACCCGAGAGATGAGAGACTTAGCAATGCCTGAATAGTCAGTGTAAAAACAACACTCTTTTTTAAGGGTAACACACAGAAATACAGAACTAATCATAGCTTTGATCTTAACAAAAAAAGCAAGGAAATCCCTGTCCCTGCTCAATCAATCTCAAACCCAAAAAACAACTATAATAACTGTGGTAGTGGGTTAAACAATATACCCCACTAAATCATAAGTCGGGGAATCAAGAGTCCAATAGAGCCACCCTGGAGATTCAGGTGGTGATGTCTCCTTCAGCACTGATAACTTCTCAGGTCAGGTTTGCTTGTTGATCTATTCCAGTTTGAAGGCAATTGTGAAGCATCTTCAGGTTTCCTTCATATTTCCTGCAAAGAAAAATTACACTTCTTAGGGAGTTTTTCCTCCCTGGATTGTTATTGTTGTCTGTTTGTTTAATCAATCTCTCTGGCAGCCAAAGTGCAGCATCTGCAGTTTGGAAATATATGCAAACAGAACCTCTTCCCCAGATAAGCACTGGATCTGGCCCATTCCAGGTTCCAGTTAATGGGTCTTTCCAGAGGACTGTTGCAAAATTCTTTTTGGTATTAGGATGCCAGAATCTATCTGCAGCACATTTTCCTTCAGAATCCAAAGGTAAAAAATTTAAAATAAAAAGTGCATGATGAAGGATATTTTGGGGGATCCCTTGGTAGGATACCCTTCCCCATTTTTTATTTTTTCAAATTGACATTTAATGGTTTGATGTGCCCTTTCTACCATACCTTGGCCCTGTGGATTATATGGAATAACTATTTTATGTAGTATTCCTAATTTCTCACAAAATTGGTGGAAACTGGAGGTTGTATAACCTGGGCCATTGTCAGTTTTTATCTGTTTAGGCACACCCAATACAGCGATTGTAGCAAGCATATGAGCAATCACATGCTTGCTTGCTTCTTCAGTTTGTAATGTTGCAGAAATGAAACTACTGTATGTATCTACACATACATGTATATATTTCTGGTTTCCAAATTCATTATAATGAGTAACATCCATTTGCCAGATACTGTTTGGTATCAGTCCCTTTGGATTTACACCCAAATGAGAAACTGGGAAAAGTTTATCACAGGATTGACATTGTCTGACAATTTGTCTAGCTTGTTCTCTGGTAATTTTAAACATTACTCTTAAGGTTTTAGAATTAAGGTGATGTAACTCATGAGCCTTTATGGCCTGATCCAAATTAGATGGCAGATCTGATGAAGTCACTTCAGTGGGTAAGGCCTGAGGTCCCATTTCTGGGGTTAATACTCTGTGGGTGTCAGAACTGGGTCCAGTCCTGCACTTCCTGGTGTTGCTCGACTGAGTACAGAAAGGGATTGGTATTTGCTGGCATGACACTGACTGCTCCATAAGCCTGTTTTGGCTTGCATCGGTTTGGGGCCTGGAGCTGGCCCCTGTTCCCATTTCCCTGATTATGGGAAAGGGTGTTACCTTGTGCATCTTGTTTAGACCTACAACCACTAGCCCAATACCTTCCAGGTTTGCAGCATGGGCAGAGTCCAGGATATTTTCTGGGCTGTCTCTGGATTAACTCATTTTCTACACTGCAATCTCTTGCAAAGTGTCCAGGCTTACCACATTTAAAACATGCCTTTCTGTCTCTATTTACCAAAAAATGTCTTACAGATTGTCCTTCCATAGCAGCTGCCATAGCTAAGCCCTGTTGATAAGAGCAACCTATGTCAGAACAGAGTCTGATATACCCCGTAAGGTCTGTCTTTTCCCTACAAGGTCTAATGGCTGCTTGGCAGGCAGGATTACCATTTTCATATGCAAGTTGTTTCACATAATCTACACCTGCCTCTGCATTACCAAAAATCCTCCCTGCTGTTGTCATTAATTGATGAACAAAGCCAGAAAATTGTTCATCAGGCCCTTGCCTGACTGCTGTTAAGGATGCACCAGGGTCTCCCTTTGCTGGGAGTTTACGCCAAGCCTTCATAGCTGCATTTTGAATTTGAGCATATAAACCTGGATCATATTGCATCTGGTTATCACTAGAAGCAAATTGCCCTTCTCCTACTACAGAATCAAAGGACCAACCTTTGCCTGCCTGAATGTTTCTACTAGCTGTCTCTTTACAATTCTCATGATACTCTGAGTTCCAAATAAGATAGTCTCCACCACTAAGAACTGCTCTCACTAACATATTCCAATAACCAGGAATCAGACAGTCCTCTGCAAGAGACTCTAAAATTGCGAGAGTAAAGGGAGCAGTGGCACCAATGTTGAGATACTGCTTTTTTTTTTTGATTCTTTAATAATTTGAAAATTAAACCCTGTATGATGTCTCCAAGCAACCCCTTGAGGGTCTCTGGTCTCTGATACAGGGAAAGCCTCAGCATCTCCTTCCTCTGGCGGATCTGTAGCTGAACTAAGGCTAGAGGATAGGGACTGCCTTTGGACACAGGGTTGAGAAACATGAAAATCTGGGGGATTTTTGCAGTTGGCCTCTCGAGACCACTTCCCTGTCCTTAATTTCTGTAACTGATTACTTAAGTCCTGATACTCTTTTTCTAACTCTATCAGTTGTTTAAGTGTAGAAATTTTGTCCTGTAACTCCTTTTTGGGATCTACAACCATTGTCTCCATTGGAAGAGCACTTGGAGGTGGAGGCCCATAGGGAGAGGGCATTTCATCACCATAAAATTTGACTTCCTCTTCCTCTTGGTCAGCATAATCTGGCTCTGACAAGTTGTCATCAACCTTTGGTTGTATTTTGGATTCTACCTTATGCTTCTTTTTATTTTGAACAACAACAAGAACAAAAAGACAGCATTCAAGAACAAGAGCAGAAAATTAACACATGTGAGCAGCCAACAACAAAACCAAAACAGAGAGTTGAATTCAGACTGACAAATTTCTTGTCCCATTTTCCTTACCTTTCTTGAAGTGGCAGATTCATGATCACCTTCTGATTTTTTCAGTTGACCCTTCTTCCAGTAATGTCTCTTGTTCTTGCTGCCTCTCATTAAGCGCCAAACTGTTGCAGCCCAATTCTGTTCCACAGGTCGGTGTCTAGCAAGAGAAAGAGAGTTGGGGAAGAAGGGGGAGAGACGCAAAGAATAGAGACAAGCCAGAGTGTGTGGTCAGGTCTCATTTACTCCATTATTTCCCCTATTCCCTCATAATGACCTCTCCTACTGACTTCTCCTATAGAAACTATTACAAGAAAACCCTGGGTACTTATAAGCACAAGCAGGGGAACACAGGTGAAAACATGTTACCACGTGCACCATGCATCTGGGGTCACTAAACAGCAAAACAAGCTATGTGGGATAAGCAAGATATCTGTCAGAGTGTGCTCATCTGTTGTATGCTGTTGAAAAACAAGTCTCTATCAGGGTATATGGTTCCAGATGGCTGCAAAGTTGATAGCCCCTCTCTGCTTAAAGTCGGCTCCCACAGGTCCCCCTTTTTAAATTTTTTTCAAAAGGGAAGCCTGAGAAAACTTAGGGAAACCGTGCCTGTCCTAGGTTGGAACAAAGGACCCCAGGCTCCCTTTCAGATCCTTGGATACTCAACAGCCATTGGTTGAGCTCCTGTCTTAGGAGGGTGAGGCCTCCCTTCTTTTAGGGGCAAGGGTCTCGGTATGCTCTCTTAACAGTCATTGACTATCCAGCTTAGCATGTAAGTTAGGGGTTAATCCTAGTCAGTCTTGATGACAGAGGTTTCAGAGTCCTCTACTTCCAGCCTGTAATAATGGACCTGTATGGGTTTCATTTGAATAGCATCTGTTTGTTGCCTTACAAAACCCATCAGTCAGCTGAACAGCATCAACATGAGAGATGAGAGACTTAGCAATGCCTGAATAGTCAGTGTAAAAACAACACTCTTTTTTAAGGGTAACACACAGAAATACAGAACTAATCATAGCTTTGATCTTAACAAAAAAAGCAAGGAAATCCCTGTCCCTGCTCAATCAATCTCAAACCCAAAAAACAACTATAATAACTGTGGTAGTGGGTTAAACAATATACCCCACTAAATCATAAGTCGGGGAATCAAGAGTCCAATAGAGCCACCCTGGAGATTCAGGTGGTGATGTCTCCTTCAGCACTGATAACTTCTCAGGTCAGGTTTGCTTGTTGATCTATTCCAGTATGAAGGCAATTGTGAAGCATCTTCAGGTTTCCTTCATATTTCCTGCAAAGAAAAATTACACTTCTTAGGGAGTTTTTCCTCCCTGGATTGTTATTGTTGTCTGTTTGTTTAATCAATCTCTCTGGCAGCCAAAGTGCAGCATCTGCAGTTTGGAAATATATGCAAACAGAACCTCTTCCCCAGATAAGCACTGGATCTGGCCCATTCCAGGTTCCAGTTAATGGGTCTTTCCAGAGGACTGTTGCAAAATTCTTTTTGGTATTAGGATGCCAGAATCTATCTGCAGCACATTTTCCTTCAGAATCCAAAGGTAAAAAATTTAAAATAAAAAGTGCATGATGAAGGATATTTTGGGGGATCCCTTGGTAGGATACCCTTCCCCATTTTTTATTTTTTCAAATTGACATTTAATGGTTTGATGTGCCCTTTCTACCATACCTTGGCCCTGTGGATTATATGGAATACCCTTTTTATGTAGTATTCCCAATCTTTCACAAAATTGGTGGAAACTGGAGGTTGTATAACCTGGGCCATTGTCAGTTTTTATCTGTTTAGGCACGCCCAATACAGCGATTGTAGCTAGCATATGAGCAATCACATGCTTGCTTGCTTGCTTGCTTTCCAAGTTTCTAATGTTGCATAAATGAAACCATTGTATGTATCTACACATACATGTATATATTTCTGGTTTCCAAATTCATTATAATGAGTAACATCGATTTGCCAGATACTGTTTGGTATCAGTCCCTTTGGATTTACACCCAAATGAGAAACTGGGAAAAGTTTATCACAGGATTGACATTGTTTGACAATTTGTCTAGCTTGTTCTCTGGTAATTTTAAACATAACTCTTAAGGTTTTAGAATTAAGGTGATGTAACTCATGAGCCTTTATGGCCTGATCCAAATTAGATGGCAGATCTGATAAAGTCACTTCAGTGGGTAAGGCCTGAGGTCCCATTTCTGGGGTTAATACTCTGTGGGTGTCAGAACTGAGTCCAGTCCTGCACTTCCTGGTGTTGCTCGACTGAGTACAGAAAGAGATTGGTATTTGCTGGTATGACACTGACTGCTCCATAAGCCTGTTTTGGCTTGCATCGGTTTGGGGCCTGGAGCTGGCCCCTGTTCCCATTTGTCATCTGAATATTTTTATAGTCTTTAATATCGTCTATTGTCTGTCTCCTCAAGTAAAATGCATGTGAGCTTCATTAAACACAGACTTCCATGTTATTTATATCTACTGATACAAGTCATGACTAATGTTTAACAGTTTTGAGAATTGGAAAAGGTCTGAGAATTTTAGCTAAAACTTTAGCCAGCCAGCATTTGGGGATATCAACAAAAGCCAGGCCCCAAGTTCTGGAAAATGATTTGATTATCTTGTCACAATGGCTAACCTGTCAATATTTGTATCAAACGGCAATTCCCCAGAGATGATATAGGAAGAACCATATGACTTCTAAACAGAAATTGTCTTGTGCTATTAAAAAAGATCATCAAACTTTTTTTTATGTCCCTAGATGTTTTAGGAGACCAGTAACCCCACCTGAGTGTTGCTGGGAAATATGTGTCTTTATTGTTCTAGACAGAAAAACAAAACAACTTACCCTTTGTGCCTAATTGAGAAGTTGCTTCATTTGTCAAGACTATTTGTTATACAAACACCCTGGAAAAGATTGTCTGAAACAAAGTGACAGAGTTTTTCTACAGACAAGACAGGCAGAAGCATGAAAGAAAACAGATACAGTGCTTGGTAGATACTCAATACATATTGGTTATTAAACAAACAATGCTTTAAATTGTTGATTACCATTATTTTAATTTTCCAATTCATAAAATCAGGCAATGGGAAAGTGAACAATTTATCTAGAGGCATGCAGCTAATTTGGATGTACACACAGCCCCAGGACACAGGAGACAGAACTGACCTCTCCTTATCTTTTACCCCAGCCTGGCAACAGTCTATCAGGAGTTTAGAAATACACAGGGGATAAAGGAGAGAAATGGGTAAAAACAAAACCAGGAATGGAAGAATGGAAGAAAGGGAAGAATAGAAAGCATGCTTGAGATCTACATGTCTGCTCATCCATTCAGAAATACAGAGGAGACAAACAAGACCTTTGACTTAGCAGAAAGATAAGAAAACCACACCTCAGAAAGGGAGGAGGCTTTCCCAAAACCCAAGAGGATATCACGAATCCAACTATTTTTCTTTTCCTGGCCAAATTTGGGTCCAATCTTTTCTGCCCCTTATCTACCTAGGTACATCCTCCCCAGCCTGGAGGCCACACGAGTCAATCAATAACCAAAGATACCTATTATAGGGTACAGTGGGTGGAGCCTGTACTACCATCAACATATATGACCACTCTTCATTCTCAGAAGAGAAGTACCCTACATAATTCTTCTGACCTTTGCATCCAGACCTGCAATCATGAAGGTGGCAATTATCTTTCTTCTCAGTGCCTTGGCCCTGCTCAATTTAGCAGGTGGGTGTTTTTGAATATTCTTTAAATATTAGTAAAAACATTTGACTTGTTAATTTATACGTCTTGTAAATGAAGATAGTCTAGCTAACTGATGCCAATGAGTTGAATAACAGAAATGTTTCTAGTGCAAATTATGGGAGAGAGAGGAGGTTATTGCTAATACAATGGAGGAAAGCTCCAGTAATGTGTCTACATAGATAGTCATGGCTTGCTCTAAAGACAAGGCTGTTACTTTAGTAGTGATTTGGTGGCTAATAAAGGGTTTGATCTAAAATACCCTTTTAACTGTAAAAGGGCTGTTAGACTATGTAAATCAACTTACAAAAGTGAAATTCTTATAAACTTGCATAAAGTAAATAATAATGACCACCACTTAGTTTGCAGAAAGTCATATTTTTAGTCATTAAATAGTTTATATTTGATCTGTAAAATACATCTTGTTTGAACATAGGAAGGAATCCCTAAACTTGTGAGAATGACAGGATATGCTTCTGATTCTGAGGTCAGTTGGGTTTTTATAACTGGCATTAATTAATATTTTCACTTTTGTCACTTATTGCAGAGATTGTGACAAAAGCCAAAGCTGTCCTTCATTAAGAAGCGGAAGACCATTGCTAAACATTTCAGATAAATATTTATGGAAGCAAGAACCCCTTTGTCCCACCTCATGCCCTATAATTAATACAAGTAAATAAATACCTTTAGTGAGCTCCTGCTCATTAATTTTTTGGCCTCATTTACATTCTGGATCCAAGGGGACCCCAAAAGCTGCATCTTTTTGATAAGTCCCAGATATTTTTTTTCCCTTAGAGATCACTGACTGAAAATTAAGTTTTAGAAACATTTCTACTTTAGGAGCTCTCAGACTGGTTTTCTTTCCCTTACAAACTCACTCACATTCACAGTTAGCATCTATCTACTTTTTAAAAAAACAACTACATTTTACATTATAATATAATTACATCACTTTTTCTTACAATTCTCTGCCAAATCCTTCCATGTACTTCCTTGCTCTCTTTCTAGTTCAGTTTTTTAAATTGTTGTTACATATGTGTATATGTATCATATGCTTTGATGTCTGCCACACATGTTTTCTGAAGAAGGAATTGACTCTTTTCTGAACTATGTAAATACATGAAATACAAGTTTAAAATATGGTTATTTGGTGTAATGCACTGGTGGGAAAAATTCTCTTTGAGAACTGGTGGTGAGTTGTCAGAAAAGTCTTATTTTTAACATTGTTTACAGAAGAGACTTAATTACATCAGAAGACCTGATGGCTATTTCCCATACTGCCACCAATACCCTGAGGTACAGATATTTATAATTCACCAACTGTGAGATGAAAATTCTGTTGGGTACAGAAAGATCATTGAAGGACATGTCAAAGGAATCTGAATTGTTACTAGTACCTACACATTTCAAATTCTGAGTAGAATGTTTCTAATCTCAAGAAAGTAGATCAAATTTCCTAAAATGCCAAATTGACCTACTCAGTAATGATCAACATTTTACTTAATTCCTTTCAAAATCTTAGCAGGCAGAGAGGGAAGAAAACTCATTTGGTATTCTTGAAGGTCAAATGTAAATAAAAGATTTGGGAAGTGCAAGCAAAGACATCATATGAAACCTGTATTCTTTGACACCTAAAAATAGATCTGACTTCTTTATTTGAAATCCAGATTAATGTTTAATTTATGTTTTCTAGGTAATACTACAGCTCAGGAGTGTATAAGAAAGGTAAAGAGAATTTTATAATTTATTATAATTTATAACCTCATTGGGAGGGGTTGACAGATGATTTCTCTGTGTAGTCCTTCTTCTCCAGGAACTCACTCAGTAGACAAGGCTGCCCTCAATTTCCAAGAGATCTGTCTGCCTCTGTCTCCCAAATAATGGGATTAAAGACACACACCACTGCCATGCATCTACTTTTATAATTTCTTAATTCTCTAATTTCCTATGCAGACTGAAATTGCTTTATCCTGTAAAAGTACAGCTAGGATCTGAGCATGCGTGATTTTGCCAATTTGCAACCCAAAGTATTTGGGAGCCTGGTTTATGAACCACGTTTGAGGTCAGGTTGGACTACACAGTCTAGACCTTGACATAAAGAGTGTTGGGGAATATATACCCTAGCAGTTACATTTTTGGTAATTCAAGTCAGGATTGGGGGATCAACTGATAGGGAACCTTGGCTGCTAAATGCAGGATTCATAGTACTTTCCTAATCTGCATGGTGCTTTGTTCAAAGACGAGCCCACTGATGCCCCTGTAACTGTCTACATCCTGTTGTAAAGGAGATTTTTATACAAACACTAAGGTTGGCTGGTGGGATATGTAGTTTAACTGGAAGCTCTTGTGTTCATTCCAAGTAGCCCTTACTTCTGACTCGATCAGGTTGGCTTTTCTTGCTCCTAATTCCCAAAGTAGACTAGAGGAAATGCCCCTCATCTCATTACATAGGAATACCTAGGAGAAAACCAGTGATGAACCTGAAGCTTATAGTGAATAAATTATTACACTTTTGGTAAGAATTACAGAACAAATCTGGCATAATTAAAGCCTAAATCTAGTTCTCCAAGTACTGATGTATGAAGAATAAAGGTTAACAAAACAGGGATGATGTCCTGTAATCAAGAGGTGTTGTGGTAATGCCCAGGAACTGAGAACCAGGATCTAAGTATCACTAGATATGTGACTTTAAGTCAGTTTGTCACTTCATGAATCTTCCCTTGAAGAAGAGTGTAATGATAACTTTACAAGGTCTTTTAAGGCTAGCTCAATAAATAGATAACTGACACTTTTGATTAAAGGGTGAAACTTTTTCAATAGAATAATACATAAAATCTAGGACGGAGACCTATAAGAAGTGTTTAATGAGAATCAGATTTTGCTGAAAAACACAAAGAACTGGAAGCATAGATACCATCTAGGATGACTATCCTGTCAGCAGCTGTGTTATCTTGCTCCTCTCATCCCACATCTCCGCAGTATCATGCCTTAATTGGGGAAAAGATAATTTTTTATAACTTGCAGATGAATTGACTGAAATCAAGGAAGAAACCTGTGGACATATGATGTCATATATCTAGAAAAGGACCATAATTTAGCTTTAACTCAGCTTTCTAAATTTCAGGGCCGATTTATTTCTATTGTGGTTGTTGTTTTCCTGTGCAATAGTCAGTGTCATTATCTTAATTGCAAACAAACTTAAAACAGTCTTAATATTTTATTATAAAACCAGACATTGAAAAACGATAGAAAATAACTCTTTAATTCTGTGTATAGCCTAATTGTGTTGGTATAACTACTCGTTGTCCCCCGAGATATGAACCTGTGTGTGGGACTAATGGAATTACTTATCCCCTTGAATGTGTTATGTGCCTTGCAAACAGGTGAGGATACAGTTTAATTTTAATTTATTTATGACTCAAATTTCACATATGTAATCAACTTAAAGGCTAGTCAATAAATGGAACTGTCTTTTCATAAACTTGGTATGATAATATGATATAAAATTGCTTGGATGATAAAAACCCCATTTTTTAAGCAATACATTGATACTTTATTTAAAAATTCTATATATACAAAATGTCTTAAATCTTTAAAAAAAAAAATCAGTTCTTAATAATAGCAGAAATTGCATTTTCTAATGCACCCCCAAATTAGCAAGTATGATTTATATAGTATTTAGTGAACAAACATGTATTATAACATTAGTATTCATGGCTTAAGAGAGTTAGCCTCAATAAACTTTAATTTTCTGAAATATTTAATGTTGGGGAACAGGAATCAGACTCAGAACACTGGGACAAACAGATATGTCATGATAATTTTCCTCTTACAATATGACTGACTTGTTTCTATATGCCCGTCATTATGCTAAGCCTTCCTTGTTTCCCATGTGGCTGTTACAAAAGTACAAACAAACAAACAAACAAACAAAACACTCATGAGCACATGTAATCACTTCTTATAAGTTGTTGTGATTGTCAAAAGAGTGTAAAGTGTTACATGACCAAAACAAAAATGGTAATATCCTTGAACTGAAAGGGCCAAGAAAAGCTTATTGAAAGGAATGCCATTTAAACAAGGCTCCCAATTTCAAACAAACAACAGAGACACCAAAAGTGACAAAAAAAAAAAAAAAAAAAAAAAAAAAAAACCAACTTAGGTTTTCTAGAATTGACTCTATGCTAACAACTTCAGCTCAGGCTCATGACTATAAATTGTCTTTATTCCTCTGCATAAATCTCTCTTCTATGATGCAAACTCTCTTCAAAAATAGGTCTAAATAATTTCAGAAAATCTCTCAGTTTATCCAGGATTGTAGACATTGTAGACTCCAAACAGTAGGCATTTGGCTTTATAATGAGGGTGTGTCCAGTGTGTAAAAGTTGCCAGGCATGATAGCACAAGCCTGTTTCTCCCACACTGCAGGCTCAGGCAGAAGAAACCTGAATTCCAAGCTAGTCTGTTCAGTAACCTGTCCATCTGGGCCAATGGTTTAGGCCCTGGCTCAGTAGATTGGGAGGAGCAGGTGAACATTTTGGAAAATGTACACTTGCAACAACTTCTTAATTTTCTCATGACCCATGTTGTTGACATTAAGGTCACGTGTCATTCTTTCCATCCACAGGGAGCAGGAGGGCACCTCGACACCCTGGGGATTTATGAAATGTCCAAGTGTGAGGTCTAAAGTTCAAAGGCCTTTGAAGTGAAGCATTCAGAAAATAATAGCAAAATGCTGAACGCTCATTCATCTGACCTGTGAACCTACTGGTTATAGTTTACTCTTTGCATTCTTTCAAATATGTGTAGCTGTAAAGGCACATTCAACTGTCTGAGCATGCAGCATTTCACTCTGCATTCTGAAATAACAGTTAAGTCTAGAGATAAGTTTGGCTTTCTCAAACATAAGAGATATTCTAAGGTTTGTATAGTCCTTTGTTTCTATTGCTCATTAAAAGTCAGAGAGAGATCCCATCCCTGATACTACCAGGAGGCCCAAGACCCAGAGGCTAGATAGTTCAGAGACCTAGGATAGAATCAAACATGATTGGGATGAAAAGTCAATAAAATGATTCCTAATGATATTCTGCTATACTTGCAAACAGAAACCTAGCATAAATGTTATCGGAGATGCTAACACAGACCCACGACCAAATATTAAGCAGAGCTTGGGGAAAGGGGAATAGAAAGAATTGTAGGAGCCAGAAGGGTCAATGATACCACACAAAACCCCACAGAATCAACTAACCTGTGCTGGTAGGGGCTCACAGAGACTGAACCACCAACCAAGGGAGCCTGTATAGGATTGACCTAGGCCATCTGCATATGTTACAGCTGTGTAGTATGATCTTTTTGTAAAAGTGCTAATGGTGGCAGCAGGGGTTATCTTTGACTCTGTTTCTGGCTTCTGGGATGCTTTCTCTCATACTGAGTTGCTTTGTGGAACCTCAATACTAGAAAGGTGCTTATACCTACTGCGATGTGATATATCCTGTGTTTGTTTGGCTATTCATGGGAGGCAAAGCCTTTTTTTTCTCTTTTTTTTAAATTAATTTAATTTAAGATCTTTACTTACTCATTTTACTTCCTGTTCACTGTTCCCCTTCCAGTCACCCCTCTCCTATAATCCTTCCCCCATTCGCTTCCTCTTCTCCTCCTAGGAAGGGGGCCTGCCTGTGGTATCCCCTGACCCTAACATTTCAAGTCTCCTTGAGGCTATGTGTGTTTTCTCCCATTGAGGCAATACAAGGCAGCCCAGCTAGAAGAACATATCCCACCTACAGGGAGCAAACAGCTTTTGGGATTGCTTCTGCTCTGGTTGGTTGAGACCCACATGAAGACCAAGCTGCACATCTGCTACACATTTTCGGGGAGGCCTATGTCTAGCCCATGAAAGGTTTTTGGTTGGTGGTTCAGACACAGAGCCCCAAAAGTCCCTGTTAGTTGACTCTGTAGAACTTCCTGTGCTGTTCCTAACCCTTTCAGGAAGTAATCCTTCCTACTATTTTTCCATAAGAGTCCCCAAGCTCCATCCACTCTTTGGCTGTGGGTGTCTATATCTGTCTAAGTCAGCTGCTGGGTGGAGCCTCTCAGAGGACAACTTACTTCTGTCTGCAAGCATAACAGAGTATCATTAACTGTGAAAGGGATTAGTGCTTGCCAATGGGATAGGTCTCAAATTGGGCTAGTTATTGGTTGTGTATTCCCTCAGTCTCTGCTCTCTCCTTCATGCCTGCATTACTGTAGATAGGATAAATTTGGGTTGAATGTTTTGAGAGTGAGTTGTTGTCTCTATCACTCCACTAGGGTTCTTGACTGGCTACAGGAGGTGGCCTCTTCAGTTTCCATATCCCCAATGTAGTGAGTCACACTTACAGTCACCCCCACTAATTTTGGGGCACATCCTAGGTCTCTGACTTATCCTGGAGATACGCCTCCCACCTCCTCACCCACATCAATTGCAGATATCCATTCATTTTCATGGGCAGCTAGCAATCTCTCCTGTCCTTCAACCCACATTATCCCAAATCCCCCATTCCTCTCTCTTTCCAGTCTCTCCCAGTTCCCTCCCTCCATCTGCCTTTGATGACTATTTTATTCCCCCTTCTAAGTACAGTTCATGCTTCTTCTCTTGGGCTCTTTTTGTTTAGCTTCTTGGGCTGTGGAGTATAACTTTGTTCCTGTATATTATGCCTAATGTCCACTTCTTAATAGAAATGGAAGAGTAGATAGGTCTAGAGAAGAGTATGTTGGAGAAGAGAAAGGAAGGGAAACTGCAGACAGTCTGAATCTAAAATTAATAATATTTTTTAAAGTTGCCCATACAAACAGCAAAACTGGACCCAACAGGTTGTATTTATATATTTATACACTCACACATAACAATAGTAAAAAAAAAAAGAAAAGGAAGCTATCAATTTGAAAGTGAATGGGGGATGAAGAGATAGAGGGAACTTGGAGGGTGTGGAGAAAGAAAAGAGAGAAGTGGTGTGACTATATTTTATTTATAATGTAAATTTTTGTAAGTTTCACAAAAAATGAACTATGTTGTCACTATTACCAGAGCCAGAATCGGACTCTATCTATTGGGGGTTGTGATGCTCTGAAAACACCAAACAGTGCTCTCTTATGATGGGCCTTGTAATTATGAGGGTAGCCAGGTTTGTTAAATTAGGACATTATATGCCTTCTGTGCTTTGTTAGAGAAAGTGTCAATAACTCTTTTTTACAGAAAAACAACTACTGACAGAACATTCATTGGTGCTAGAAATGTTGTCTGTCTGTTGTTATGGGTTAATACATGACTAATAGTCATTGGCTCTTAAAAACAGATGGTACAGACAGTGTACTATCTATTAGATAGTACACTGAGTTACTGATGTTTAAATATTGTTAAATTTTTAAGACAAAACAACTACGTGTGGCTAATGCACAGAGTGTAGCAAAGTGAACAGCAGAGCTGTGGATAACAGGCTTATGTACATGACATTGAACTGGGCACTACCATAGGTTAACATTAATGAAGAAATAATGGATGCAAAAATGTATCTGTGAAAATAGATGAGTATTGCATCTTCTTCAACAATAAATAAAATAGAAAATTTGGTGCATGCCAGTGTAGTCAAGATAACAATGCATAAAGAGAGAATTGTAGAAGCAGTCATATAACTAAGGAACAATTTCAGAATAGGAAGGACATTTGGGTTTTGTGAGAGAAACTGGTTTGCTCAAGGTAACATGGGAACAGCAAAAACAGTTTTAAGGAAAGAAGTAGACCTTGGTAGTGGTTGTTGTTATGGGAATCAAGATTGGCTGGCAGAATCGGGCTCCTGTCTTCGAAGCTGAAATGTTTAACATCTAGAAAGCCCTGCGATAGCCTGGACAACAGACCTGGTCCCTAAGCACAAAGCATCAGCAGTAAAAAAGCAGAGATGAATTTGAGATTCACTTCAAGTGTTGCCAGTATCACTCCATTAGGCTTATAAAGAACAATGACCCATAGTTTTTCTACTCTGTTGTATACCTTGTGGACATAATAAAAAAAAAAAAAGCAGCAGATACTTAATGAATACATTGACTGAATAAATGGATTAGAAAAAAGAAAAAAATCAATAAATCATAAGCTTGTTCTTTAAAGAAAGGCAGAATTATTTTTAAGTTTCATTGTTATTCTCACATAGTCATTGATTTGTGCCACTAAACTTCAAGCCAACTCTTAATTTATTTTCCTTAAATCTCTTCTACAGGAATCGTGACGTGCCTATCCTCATTGAATATGATGGGGTTTGCTAAAATTGAAGATTTTGAATTCTGTTTAAGGCTACCATTATTTTTAGCAACTGAGTTTGTTGAATAAATGCATTTGAACAAACCTTGTTCTTCTCAAAGCTTCCTGTTCAAAGGCATGGGTGAATATATTGAGGACAGGGAACTGGGCAAAGACCCAGACTAGACTAAGCTTCACCAGTTAGTTCTTCATGCTGGTAATATCACACACTGCAGATGACAACAACACACAGCTGAGCATGAACATGTGTGATGAGTAGAGTTTGATTAGGATGCAGAAGGTAGCCCATGCCATGCCCAAGATGTAGCCTGACAAAGAGAGAAGGGGGTGTTCACACAAGGAAATGAGTGTGAGTGCTTTGTGTACCTCACATTGTTTCACTTGTGAGCCACCACAACTCTGCAGAGTTATTCTTGTCCTGTGAGTAAACATAGAAAAATAAACTGGGTTGACTAACAGTCTAGCAGACAAGCTGCCAGAGTGCTCTTTTAGATCTGGTGACCTTCCTTTAACCACAGCAAGCACTCCTTTTAAACACAATCACCTCTTGTGGATTATGCCTTCACTTTCTTCAATGGGAATTCTAGATAATAGTCACCTACTCTAAGATTCCCCCATGTCTATATTCAATAATAGAATAAAGATGTAATATAATAGAACATAATCAAATAAATTAGAAATGAGGAAGTGTTCTCATGGAGGAAAATATCTATAATTACTTAAAAATAAAAAGGGGGAAGCTTCTTGAGATTCCGAGTTTCTAAAAAAATGTAGTCTAAGATGGAAAAATGGTAGAGAGGTAACACAAGTGAGACTGTGTTAGGATCTGTAATACAGTGGAGAATGGGTCAGCCACTGAGCCAGAAATAACAAGGAAATCAGAAATACATTAGGAAAGCATACTTGCCCAGTTACCCACTTCTGGTGATATTCCAATATTCCTGCCTTGAAAAATGAACTCCTACCACTAGAGGGTGGTGTAATCTAGAAACTGACTCAGCTCAAACAGCCTGAAAGCTCTCAACAAATACCTTGCTATCTCAAGTTATCAATGCAAGATGGCTCCCAGTGTCTTATCTGTGATGCTAGAGGACACTTGAAGGGCACCAAACCTTAAGGAATTCCCTAATGGTCAAATTATTTTAATCACTGAATGTTGTTTGTTGCCCTGTCTTATTGGACCAGTCTGCAAGTACACACAGAAAGAGAGAGAGAGAGAGAGAGAGAGAGAGAGAGAGAGAGAGAGAGGAGAGAAACAGAGACAGAGAGAGATGAGACAGAGATAGAAAAACAAACACACACAAACAGAGAGAGACAGACAGAGAGACAGACAGAGAGACAGACTGAGACAGAGAGAGTGAAAGAGAGACAGAGATGGAGAGAGAGAATGAGAGGAGACAGGGAGACAGAGGTAGAAAGACACACACACAGAGTTTGTTTTTTTAATAATAAGAAAATATAAGGCCTAATCTCAAATCTACCGTTAGTGACACTGCTCCTAGGCCCATCAGAAGGCAAGCATGTGGAGTCTGTCTCAGCATGTGGTACTTATGTTTCAAAAGGAGTATCTAATAAACCAGACATGCTGAAAAAAGTGAAATTATCAACACTGATAAGAATATAAGCTTCAAGCTATGAAATTCAAAGAAGGAAAATTGACTAAAAAAAAATCCTTCTGAACTGGGAGCGTCTTTTAAGAACTTCTAGGATTAACAATATTGATATTAGCAATTCAGCTCTAAATATAGTTTCTATATCACCTGGATTCCTTCTCTCAAACTCATTCTGAGTCCCTCTTCCCAAAGTTTCCCCTTCCTAACATAATATATTCTTTTAATAACAGCTTATAGAGTCCAGTTACTGCTGCTCACACAATCATGAGTGTATCATCATCCACTGTTATTGTCAATATATGAAAGACCACATTCCTAATAAAAATTGACTCCCTCCCCAGAAACCACCAATTGTCAATAGCTCCTCATTAGGAGTTGGTACTTCTGTGGCCCTCCCATATTTATGCTGAAATGTTGGATGTCTTCATCTTGTATAGGCAAATTATCTTCCCATTATCTGCTGGGGGGTGGAGGGTCTGGTTTCCTCAGTGAAGAGATTCTGAGTGTGTTAATCACAATCCCTGGAGAGGCCCCATGCTCAGAAGCAGTTAGCTAAAACAAATAGAGCTTCATGATTTCTAGTTGTTTTTTTTTTTCCTTTGGATTTTTTTATTTTCAAGACAGAGGAAAAACCATGAAGATGGGTGGATAGGAGTAGGGGGACAGGATCTGGGAGGAGTTGGGAAAAAATATAATAAAATATATTTTATGAAATTCTTGAGAATAAATAAATACTTTAAAAAACCTTTCCACTCCCCTTTTTATGTTTTCTGAGCCTGGGAGAAAGAGATGTGATATTTATGCCCCAGTTATAGCAGAGAACTCCACACAAGCTTGTTCTCTGTATTTGGTTGGGAGTCTCTATATCAATTCAACAAAAATGCTTCTTTTATAATTACTGAAAAGTGCACTAATTATGAATAGAGATATGTGTTTTTAGAAAGCAATATTATACTATGTCCAGTAAATTTACCCCTAGTTCCCCGAGTATGGCTTTTTGGACAGATTTATCATACCATGGATAAGTTTCCTCCTGTGAAACAGGCTTCAAATTTAGTCAAAAAGTAATTGATTACATCATTAGCCTTCATGATGCTATCAGCTCTCAGCCCTCAGAGCTGAGCAAGATGTTGCCTTGATTCACAGCACTTACATAACACTTTCTGGTCCACTGTAAGCTGGCCAGTATGAAGGAAGCTTCTAGGTCAGTTTCATCTTGATTTCTCTGTGATTAAAATATTTGGTGATTTCCTCTGTAGAATCTTACCACCTAGTTATGGTGGGCAGCCAAGAACACTGGCAACAATCTAGATTATTTGGAAGATTTCTTGGATTCCCCAGACCAACAATTTTTTTAGTTTAGCAACTTTTGGCTTCTGGAGAAACATTACTTCCAATGTATGGTAACAAAATTTAAACAATATATTAAGTTTATGAAGTAGTGGGTTTGTCTATGGCTTTTCAAACATCCTCAGCTGCCAGAAGCTATGCTGTAACCTATGGGAACAGCTCATGGGTGTTTTGCAAATGGAGCTCCTTGGGCAAGGCTCTTTGGAGATTGCTCTGGCCAGGACCTGTGCAGAAGATGCTGCAGACCCCTGCTCTGATTCTAGAGAAGGACATGAGCTTCAAGCCTTTCTAGCTCATATCCTTTCTTCTTCACTTATTTTCATGGCAATTCTTAGTTAGGTTTGTCAGTAGTGATGGCAGCTGAGGTTCCTGGGAAAAAAAGCTCACTAAGGTTTGTGACTATTGCTTATTTAACTGTTCTAAAAGAGAGATAACTATATTCCAAGATCTTAGTAGATAATTTCTTAAAAGATGACATTAAAAACCTACAGACCTCATAAGAAAGAAATAAAGGGCATAAAAGGTCATATTTCCCTCCAATGCCAGAAAATCAAAAAAGGAATCTAAATCTTCCAGTCTTTTTGGAGGTAAAATACAAGTAGATACTGCCAGGAAGAATAGAAACTCGGCCCCAGAAGTTAAGATTTAGATATTAATCATTATCATTGTGAGGATGTATGAAGAAGATGACCAAAAATACACAAAAGTCACATGTAGGCCATAGAAATTAGACCTATACCTGAAAAATATTATTCTAGATAGGGTATCATTCTCTCTGCTGGTTTCAAAATAAAAGCAACATACTGTTAAAGTCTAACCACACAGCTTGAATCTTTCATTTCTGAAATGGCATATTTGCTGCTGGCCTGAGCACAGTACGGATAGGATAGGAGGTGCCTGGCTAGATATAATCACTTGGCTAACAATACAAAATTCATGCTTAGATATGAAGTAAAGGTTATTTAATGCTTAGATATTGTAAAGGTCAATTAATGACAACAATGGAGTAGGGAGGAGATAAAGAAACTGAAATGGATAAATGTTGATGATTCTTAAAACATGATGAAAGAGAAATGAATTGAAACTGCTCATGCTTGAATGCTTTTGAGTTTGTCTAAATAAAGAGTGTTCGAGCTACTAGGGCCATCTGATTGAGAGACAACTGCTGGTAAGACTTCTCATTTTTGTGGACTCTATACATCTGTCCTGTGGTCTGGAACCTCATTGGAGCCTCACTCCAGCACTCAGCAGGGGTTACTTCTCCCTCAACTTCTTTCTTTTCATTACCTTCTCATTTCTCTATCCATCTGGATGTTCCTATTGGTTCTGTTTCTCTCTTCCTAACACCTGTGTTCTACTCTGTCTCCTTCCTGAACATCTTTTTTTTCCACTCCCACTACCTATGGCCTCTTTCTGGTTTTCTGTCTTCTACAGGCCCTCTAATATAAAAGCACAAACCTATAGTGTCATTCAACCATTCAATGCTAGAAGGCCAAATGCCAAATATTCTCTGTCATATGAGGTCGTAAACATCACTTAGCTTCACTTCATCTTAGATTCCAGAGACAGTAACCCTGACTGCAACCCATCCCCACACCCAGTGGCAGGAACCATTATCTAATATGTGGTGATGCAATACAAGTGATGGCAGAGCACAGAAAAGGAGCCATGAGTAGAGTAAACATAGACAAAGATTATTGTAGCAACTTCCATCAAGAGGCAGAGCTTATTTCTTACCGTACATCTTTGCTAGCTTTGTGATAGAGTTTTTCCAAAAGAAAAGTAGCTGAGGTGACAGATATTCAGTTTCAGAACCTCAAGGGATGTAGTTTCTGTTCTCACCTTCTTCAAAACTGATCTGGCCTATTGATGAAGTAGTACTATGGGCAAAACTTAGCCTTTTCAACAGATTTGCTCTGAAAACTCACAAATTGGTGAGTTAGGACATTTAAATGCAACCTTATAGTGACTTTCCAACTGACCACAGGCATCAACAAGATACATCAACCAGGCCATTCTTGCAAAGCCTGATTAGACAGTTTCATTGAGTCATGAGTAAATGATCAAGGATACATGAGAACACATTACTGAAATTTAGACAAATCTTATAGCTTTAACTGGGCTTGTCAGGGGGTATATGCAAGAAGTTCATGTTTGAAAAAAAATATTAGCCATGCAAGTCTTACAGAGATTCATGAAACAAGTTTCAAGGCAAAGGAAAATAAATTCCTAAGACTAGAAGAAATACAAGACATGCTACAGAAACAGGAACATTATGAATGAAGCAAAAATGAGGACAAGGAAAATCAACATTGGGATAGAAGATGAGGTGAAAGAGTGAGGGAGGCTTATTATGTAGACCTTGGTATATTCTGGTCTCACCTTTGATTTCATTCTCCACAAAACAAAAAGCTCATGGGAGATTCTACGAGTTTATAATAAAAAAATTACAAATACATATTAGCTTGAAATACAGGTTACACAAAATATAAATAAGACCAGTTAAAATGCAATTATGTTATTCTAAACTACAAACAGAATATAATGACTGTGCAGGGTGCTGACTCTGGAAATGAAAAAAAATATTAAGAATGTATTTTGGATATAAAAGCTATAGGCATTACTGATGATCTGAATGCAATGAGTGCCTGAGAAGGAAAGAGAATTATAATGAAAGAGGTTAGATTTGTGCCAAAATCAAATGGATGAGTCACAGAGAAATACATTGAGAGTAGGAAAGAGGCAAAAGATTACATTTTTGATGTTTGATTATTTGGTATGGAGATGCAGAGGGAGTAATTGTCTATCTGACAGGATACAAGGTAGAATACATGAAATACAAGGATACATGGGAAAGTGACTTTGGAATTCTTTAGCATGTTAATGGTATGTAAAGCCATGTATGACCATAATTATACTGACTGTGTATAAATAAAGTCCTGATCACATAGCTATGATGTAGGAGTCACCTCTTAAATTCATAGAAAATAAAAACAGTATGAAGTCATAAAAAATACGCTACAGAACATCAGGTTTTAAGAACACTGAATCTCCATTGAGGTCTAATGATACTGAAATGTTAATAATGGGATGGAAGGAGGTCTGGTTGACATTGTTATAGAGAAAAGTCACTAGGGACAAATTCAAGAGAAATTTCAGAGAAATAATGATCAAACTAGACGGCTACTATGGAAGGAACTGAATAATGAATGAGAAAGGAAAAGTGGAGCAAAGGTATCTATTTGAATAAATGTTGATAAGAAAGAGAGAACTGGGGACGTATGTAGAATAAAATGAACTCAATAGAGGATCAGAGGTAGTTTCAAATCTTGTCTGAGCCTAACATACCTGCTGCGGTACCCCAGCAATTATATCTTGTGCAAACAGTCAATAAAAGAAATGGAATCTTCCATTCCATGTTGGACATTGGTAATATTTTTATTTAATATATTCTTACCTGTTGATTCCTGACATGAATCAGCTCTAGGCTAGACTTCTGGCTGATGGACCTTCTGAGATCTTCCCCACTTGTGCAAAAGGTTTCATGTAATACAAGTGATACTAACCTTGGACTGATTCACTGAGTTATATGAGCAAACTAAAAAATATGACAGTGTTCCTCAAGAGTAAGAATGGAGAACTCATACCTATATAGTACAAGGATCAGGCACATCTGGAAAATTTTGGGGTAACTCAGAGAAGACTTATAATAAAGTGAACGGGTAAAATCTTCCATCAGCCTGTGCCTGTAAAAGTCTAAACAATAGATAGAGCTTGAATGAAGATACTTTACATTAATGGAAAATATACTCCTTCATAGGGGCGATGACAAAATTAATAAAGCAAAATGACAGTACCAGGAATAGGCTACCTGTCTAGGAATTATTGGCTATAGAGGCCCTTCATCTACACCCCCCTCATACACACCAATAATAAAGATAGTTATCACTGCTTTTGGTTGCCTATCAGAACTAACTGCTAAATGCTACTGTTGAGAAACACTACATAGATCATGGAGAAATTAAGTTGAGACCAAATTTCAGTTTTCTCACTGCTTTCCAGATTACATAGTGTCAGAAGTTAGTCTGATAGATGCTGGGGAAGCGGAAGCTACCAACAGTCTTACTTTCTTATGAACTGCTTTTGCTACACTGCTATTATGCTGAGCAAGATGTTCCCACTCTTGGAATGGTGCAGCCAATTGCTTTCTCATTTTTTTTCAATTTAAAGCCCATTTATTAAAGTGAACAAGCTTATATCTGATATTGTAAGATACTTAGGCTCCAATGAAACTCATAGTACACTGACACAAAAATGCATACCCATTGGAGAAGATATTTTGAGTAATAGTATAAACAAAACATGTTGTTTTGATATCAAAAATCTCTTTTCCATGAAATTCTGGAGATTATCCAATGAGATAAAGTTTAAAACACCCACAACAAATAAAGAAGAAAGTTATGAACTGCTTCAAATAACATTGTTTGCCAGGCCTGATGTGGCTCTCGCCATCAATGAGTATTTCACATGCAGTGCCAAAAGTGATGTATTGTGACAGCATCATACTTGATGGACCTGATTTGCTTCAACCTCTGCCATATTGGAAAGGTGAGAAAGAATCCTACTGGAAAGTGGTGTTAACATTCATGTATGCAGGAGCTTCCTGTGGTACATTAGGAACACCTAGTTTGGTGTAATAATATTCAAGATAATGCAGTTACTGTGTTAGTTTGCAGTTGTTACTATTGAAAATTCTACATGCTTAAAAGACATATCAACAGCATAAAATGAATTTCCTTAAAATTCTAGGGATGGAAAAAACTAAATTGATTTCAATTTATTGAGGTTGAAGTAGTCAAAATATCTTCAATGCTGGCTTCTCTGGAGAGTCTGGGGAGAGAATTTATTCTCTATCTGGTTTCTGTTTCTGCTTTGTTTTGTTCTCTTTTAAGAACACTCGTGATTACATCACTGAATTACCTAAAGCATCCAAGATTCACTCCCCATCTCAGGAACTTTCACTTTCTTGAGCCCATATGAAATTTCTTTCTTCACACCATATATTTAGATGCTCAAAGATTAGGAGTAGATATGTTAGGACATTATTATTTGAGCTCTTGCAACTACTGATCAATAATTTACTCCCCAGAAACTAAAACATGGCAGTGACCATACACATATAAAATTTACTTGTCATCTCATAACACAGAAGCTCTCATGCCTGTGAATAAAATAATATGAACAATATGAAATATGTTGCTCTTTCTTTCCTCACTAGGATCCGCACATATAAGGATCGAAAGACAGAAGCATATGCAAAAACTATGCTGGACAATTACTTTTTTCTGTCCTTCAGAATTCAAGTCTATTTTTTCAAGTTCTCAATTTTGAAGAGAAAATATTTCTACCACATGGCCTGGTAGTTCTAGTGATCTTAGAGCCAGTACTGTTATTCAGACATTTTGAAAGTCTCTCTGTCACCAAGGCAACAATCAATGCAAAGACAAAGTGAGGTAATTGATCACTGTTATTTGGGAAAAATAGAATGCTGGGAGACAATGAGACAGGCTAAAGTATGTTTAAAACTCAGGTAGCCCTGAGAAATTATCAGACTATTTTTATATTCAGTAATAACTGGTGGAAAACCACAGGTACTGAACAAATATATATATTTGTACATAAGGTTGTACATAAGGTCAAAGGGAGCATGGAATTAGTTGCAGAAGAAGGAATTATAACTATCACCATACCATCAGGATTTATTAGCAATTATTATAGAAATGTTAATTGTAGCCATGGCACTTGATTTTTCTTGCCATTTATATTACATTTGTTTGTGTTAATCAACCATTTATCTATTTATTTTCTTTGTAGTCTATATTGTGCCAGAAATAGGAGTGTAGGCAATTTTACAATTTAATATTTAAGCTGTAGAATATTTATAACTAGAATATTTTGGCTTATAGGCAAAGTTATTTACAAATAAAAGCATGACATCATTGTTATTGAATGAACTTTAAATAAGGATAAAAAGGAGCTGACTGAGCATTGTATTACCAAAGGATGAGCTTTGTTGATTATCTAACAGTTGTCAGTCCTACTAGATTCTTTCATTAATGAGGTTGGGGTCTTTTTGTTTGGTTAATTTTGCTTCTCTGTGAAGTTGGTAGGAATAGGAACCAGCAAACTGTATTTCCCAGGTTCCCTTAACAGTGGATATTAAAATGACATAGGATGCAAAGAAGAAGAATGCCATTTTAGTATCAGTGGTCTGTGGTAAACCAAAACATGACAGCAGCACCAGGAGGAGTATGCCCCGTTGAAGTATTGCATATCCCATTGTAGAGAAAGATTCTCCAAATCAGCAGGAGAATTACATGCTCCTGAATCCCTGCTCAAATGCAAGGATTCAGTCTCAGTATCTACATCAGACAGTTGCCAAGAGCAGCTAGGATTCAGTCCAGATTCAATAGGAGCTTCTAGTTCTAAGCCCCAGCCTTCCCTCTTTTGTTCTTTCTGAGTTCATTGTAACTGATTCTCTGCACTAAATCCTTTTTTCTTGAAGTACCAAAAATGCCCTATGAGTTTTGGTATTGACATTACCTAACAAAGATATGAACATTAGTTTTACAAAACACATTTTAAAAAAACCCAGGTTTCAGAAACTGGGAACTTTTTCTGGCATTTCCTCTCTGAGACTTGACCTGTTACTTGGGAAAGTAGGCTTCCCACCTCATCTAGGGAGAGTAGAGCATGGAAGAAAAACAATATGTGATCTTACACAAGTTAAATTATTTTTCAGAGTGAGACTTCCTATAAATAAAATTAAAAACATGGGTTTGATGAAAGAATAAATGCAATTCTTATAACTGTAGTACACAAATAAACTGTAATACATAAAAAACTGTAATACACAAATTAATGAGATTTTTAGAACTGTAATACACAAATTATTTGGTTCTCTAAAACAGTAAATGATGTAAGCTAAGGTTAAATCAATATGACATTTGAAATTTTCTGACTGCTATAAATGTTTAGAAGTTTCTCTCTGTTCTATACCTTATTCTTAAGCTTCCTTTTCCCTTTTTCCATTTCTATCTCTGTCTCTACAGCTATATTATTTATTATTTAAAAATTAGATGAAATTACAGGTTTTATTATGACAGCTGCATATCATGTGGTTTGCTCATTCACCCTATAATACTGACTGTTGTTCTTTCTTCTTCTATTGTATCCTTTCTCCTGCAAAATAGCATTCATCTGGAGCATGCACACACACATGTACACACACACACACACACACACACACACACACACACCATATGTTTTAAACCCTTCAGAACTGGAATTCAAAAGCTACTTCATTATCTTGATTACCAGGATTGATAGTTGACAGATCTGGGGACTTTTCAAGAACATGACTAAGCAAAACCTTCTTCTGGTTAAAGATAAAGGGTCTCATATGAAGATGAAGTTCATATAGTGATGGGCCTGAAAACAGGTAAAAGCTATTGTTCCCTCTGTTGGACCAGAATTCTTTTAAGTAATCCTGAAAGGGATGAAAATAAAAGAATATGGTGGATCTGTGAGATAGTACAGGGAGAGGAATGCAAGCCTAGGAAAGAAGAAAAATGCATATTGTACCTTCCAACTATGCAGAAAGTTCCCATTTTCACAGTCCTATGGCATATGTGTTATGTATGATAAAGATTCCGCATATGAGAGCAAACATGGAAACTTTGTTTTTCTGAATCTGAAACAGGTATTCAGCCCCTTCAGTCTCTTCTAGGACAGTTACTGATAACAGCAACCAAGTAAAATAATTCAAGCACCTGCTTGAGACTGATTCTTTAAAGGGTTGAATTCTGAATTAAAAGAAAAAAAACATCACCTAGTGTTGGGCCTTGGATGAGGTAACTCCATTTAACCTGCCACCTTCAGTCATATAACACACAGGTAGAGGGCGTGATTAACAAGTCTCCACCTCCAGAGATTTAAATATTAATGAATTATCTAAAGGCCAGGGGTGTAGCAAATTAAGTTATTCCCTCCCTCTCTTCCCCCTCCCTATAAAAGGCCAGGTGAGCCTGGCTTTCAGGGGAAGCGCATACCATCTATGTCCACTCAACATGTCATGAACAATAAAGCTTTGGAAAACTGGACTCCACGTGTTGCCTGGTCTCACAGCCAGATTCCCAGCTTTTGGAATCTTGGAACCTTGTCAATGCAGCAGCTGGCCTGCCCACTGACAGCTGCGTGAATGTGGGACTCTCCATGGGGTGTGGGAAGCCTGCCAAATAGACCCCTCTGCTGGACTCCCTCCCCACCCCTTCCAGATTTTTTTCCCCACAACCTAGGGCAGTAGGTGGGGTCACAGTAATCAAGAGGAAATTGTGAAGAAATGGGCACTGGAGAGTTTTGTTGCTTTCTCCTACCAGCATAAGATGGTAACATCAACAGAGCTTTTGGAAAGTGAAATTAAAATGTTAAACCTGAAGAAGCCCAGCAAAGCAGAAGGGCAAGTAAAAAAAAAAAAAAAAAAAAAAAAAGACTAACTTTGTACTATTGGAATTGGTGAACTACATCTGACATATTCACTCTTCTCTGATCTTGCTTTTACCTCTCTACCCTACATTTGCTTAGGTAGGGTTCTACAGCAAAAGAATTAAGCATGTCTCTATCAACTGTATCTCTACAAATCTAATATGGCTATTCTGCATCTCTGACTAGAAAAAATATACTCATTGAGTCATGGTTTTGAAAAACTATTTAGACTTTTCCTTAGGCTTCAAACATCAGAAATTATTTAGCTTTTATAAAATTTTATCTTTTTCTTGTTCTGTAAATGATTTACTGGAATGAAGTTATTACACATAACATCAGAGCATACACAACTATTTTGTTGCTTTTCTCATTGTCACTATAGGCATTATAGCCAATTAAAAAGTACCCTAAAGATTAATAAATAAAAATACTGAGACAGTTATACTTTCATGATTCCTTCTCACAATTTACATGTAAGTATTGTTATAATACATCATATCATGTTCCTAAAATGTATAATATTATTTAACCTAATATTTTTTATGTTGTATACCTTCATCAAAATAGCATTTTTTTAGTTGCATTGAAGTTAAAATTCCATTTAACAGTCAATCTGATGAGATATTCCACTGGTACAACAGTGTCACAAATGTAATGGCAGTAACCAACCACTTTCTGGTTGGCTACACTTCATGAGATGGAACCATGACTGGCACTATTGATAGGACTAAGAAACTATGATTAGATAAGTCACAGGTCCTAGTGAAATAACCCAGTATTATTTTGCTAAATGGACATATTATCAAAACAACTCCTGAACTATTATTATTATACTACAAATAAGTAAACCTTCAATAAGTAAACTTTATTTTGCAGTGAATGGCAATTAACAGAGACCCTACCAGGTCAATGTGCTGAGAATAAAGACTGTATAATGTTTAGCTCTAAATGAGATATGTAAGACACCTGCCTGGTCTGCTCCTGTGTGGACACCAGATCTGGAGACATCCTAGAGGGACCACTGAACCCAGAGCAGCAGGTAAGAACACTCACACACTGCCCTATGCATATCCTAGACACATAACTGAGTGCAGGCAGCTCAGGTTCCAGCAGACACCCAAACCCAACCCCTGCGGAATACCACTTTCCTTCCTCTCCTTGCTTGGGCCTGCTACCTGAAGCAGACACCCGCCTGGTCTGCCCATGTTTGGACACCAGATTCTGAGACATCCTAGACAGACCACTGAACCCAGAGTGGCAGACACCCACCTGGTCTATTCCTGTATGGACACCAGATACCGAGACATCCTAGAGGAGACACTGCACCCAGAGAAGCGGACACCTAGCTGGTCTGCCACCGTGGAGACAGCATATCCTGAGACATCCTAGAGGAACCACTATACTCAGAGCAACTGGATCTCAGGATTAAAAGATCAGAGACATCTGGACCCTAAGGAGTTTAGACACAAGCAAGATAACTGGAAAGTCAGGCTTCAGTCAAAGACAGTGAGTGCAGGCAGCACTAGAGTTAACCAGATGGTGAAAGGCAAGCACAAGAACATAAGCAAAAGAATCCAAAGTTACATGGCATCATCAGAACCCAGTTCTCCCATCATAGCAAGCCCTGAATACCTCATCACACCAGAAAAGCAAGATTCAGAATTAAAATCCCTTCTCATGATGATGATAGAGGACTTTAAGAAGGACATAAATAACACTCTCAAAGAATTTAAGGAGAACACAGGTAGACAGGTAGAAGCTCTTAAAGAGGAAACACAAAAATCCCTTAAAGAATTGCAAGAAAACACAACCAAACAGGTGAAGAAATTAAACAAAACCATCCAGTATCTAAAAATGGAAGTAAAAACAATAAAGAAATCCCAAAGGGAGACTACCCTGGAGATAGAAAACCTAGGAAAAAGATCAGGAGTCATAGACACAAGTATCACCAACAGAATACAAGAGGTAAAAGAGAGAATCTCATGTGCAGAAGATACCATGAAAAACATTGACACAACTGTAAAAGAAAATGCAAAATGTAGAAATCTACTAACCCAAAACATCCAGGAAATCCAGGACACAATGAGAAGGCCAAACCTAAGGATAATAGGTATAGATGAGGGTGAAGACTCCCAACTTAAAGAACCAGTAAATTTCTTCAACAAAATTATAGAGGAAAAGTTTCCTTACCTACAGAAAGAGATGTCCATAAATATATAAGAAGCCTACAGAACTCCAAATAACCTAGACCAGAGAGGTAATACCTCCTGCCATATAACAGTCAAAACATCAAATGTACAAAACAAAGAAAAAATACTAAAAGCAGTAAGGGAAAAAGGTAAAGTAACCTATAAAGGACGACCTGTAAGAATTACACCAGACTTCTCACCAGAGACTATAAAAGCCAGAAGATCCAGGACTGATATCATACAGTGTAAGGAGCCGCATTCGCCATTATAAGATGGCGCCTGCTTCTGCTTCCTGGTTCTTCACGGAAGCTTTACTTGAGAATGCGCCTGCTCATGGCGTGAAAACCGAGTATGACAATTGGATGAAAGATTTGAGCCAATGAGGGATCTGCACGTCTCCCAAAGCTCTATTTAAGCATCGGGCTTTCTGAGCTAGGCGTCCTTCCCCTTTTCTCCATCTTGAAGAGCTGTTCAATAAATGCTGTCAGAAGAATCCTGAGTGTGGCGTTCTCCTTATTGGCGAGGTAGCGCTTCACAAGTGGAACCGAAACCCGGGATGAAGCCGAACATCTCGGGGTTTTGACCAGTCACGAAGGACCCTGTTGGCTCGCAGAGGATTCAGAACTGACGACGCGGAGAGTCTAGACGCTTTTCTGCAAGCGGGATACAGTGGAAGACACCCTGCGCTGGAGAACCAGTGGACTGACAGAGACTCAATGTTTGAACTCCAGTAAACGGGATACAGTGGAAGACACCCTGCGCTGGAGAACCAGTCGACTGACGGAGCTGGTTGAATTCGGAAGTGAAACAAAGGTGATTGCACAGTAACAAAAATGGGGCAAAAAATAAGCAGAAACAGATGAAAAAGGATTTAAAGATGCAAGGAGTAAATTGCAGGCTGCTCTGAGTCAAGAGAGCCAAACAGATAAATAAAGGTTATAGTAACGAAAATGGGGCAAGAAATAAGTGAGTAAAAACAGATGAAAAAGGCTTTAAAGACGCAAGGAATAAATAGAAGGCTGCTCTAGACAGAGAGCTAAGCAGAATGATAATGTTAATTGATTTAACTTTCAAAGTGAATGTGATTCTGAGTTATATAATATTTTTCTGGATAAAAACTCAATGTAAAGGTTTTTCTGGTTACTGGCTTAAGGAAAGGCTGATTTGGGAAAAAAGGTTTTTCTATGTGTTTTCTGATGAGGTCATTAAGGTAGTAGTTATGTCTTCCAGAATTATATGGATCAGACATGACAGAGGTAGGCCTCCAGAACACTAGATTCCAGAGAATCAAAATAATTATCTTGATACTAAACCTTGTTTTGAGATTTGTATATTGCAGAATACACAGCTTTGGAGAATGAATCTTATCACCTGCATGTTCACTGATGCCCCGGACTTCCAGCTGGATGCAGTTAAGACAGACTTCAGATGCTTATCAATTTACCCTTCCCCTCATTCCTCTTCTAAAAGTCAACGCCCATGTTCAGCTTGAAGAAGTTAATGAAGAGTTGGCGCCCCAATTCCCTGGACTTGGGGACTGAGGTGGTTAATATTAGGCTGTCTTAATCTGTATAATTGTTACTAAGCTGATGCAAAATTCAAGGATTTCATTGGTATAAATTTGTGGGTACAAGGCTTAGACCTTTCACTTCTCCAGCAGGGGAAGTTGTGTGTTGCCTTAAAGAGTGTTGCTTTTATATCAACAGTTTAGTCAAAAGCCTATAACAGCTGAAGCACACTCTGATAAATATATTGTTTATCCCACATAGCTTGTTTTGCTGTTTAGTGAGCTCAGCTGTATGGTGCACGTGGTAAACTGTTTTCATCTGTGTTCTCCTGCTTGTGTATATAAATACCTCCATTCAATATGAAAATTTTACTCGGGCAGCTAACCTTTCAAGAATCTTATCTCAGCAGCTATTGCAGAATTGGACTGCTGATTTTGATGAGACCATGCGACGATTGCGGATTGCTATCATCCAGATCAATTCTACTCTCTTGGATTTCTCCTTGACCCAGGGACTCTCCTCATGGATCTCTTTGGTCTTTTCTTACTTTAAGGAATGGGTGGGGGTAGGGTTATTTGGCTGCATGATCTTTGGGGGAGTGCTGCTTACCCTCTGGTTGCTCTGCAAATTCAAACAACAACATCAAAAGGATAAAGTGGTGATCATGCAAGCATTGCTTGCCATGGAGCAGGGAACATCCCCTCAAGCCTGGTTGAATCTGCTTAAACAATGAGACACCATCACTTAACAGGATATCCTGAGGGCCCGTGTTCCCATTGCACCAGGTATCCTAGTGGTGGTCCTCCACACTTCCCAGGGCTCAGGTTCCCATTGCAAGGGATAAAAGGTGTGGAGGGTCTCGTACTGTTTAACTGCCTTGAACGCCTATCGGTAGAACGGTGGGCTAGATCGGCAACCTAACAGCCTCGATTGTTGTTGCAGTTTAATAAGGAAGGGGGAGATGTGAGGAGCCACATTCGCCATTATAAGATGGTGCCGGCTTCTGCTTCCTGATTCTTCACGGAAGCTTTAATTGAGAATGCGCCTGCTCATGGTGCAAAAACCAAGTATGACAATTGGATGAAAGATTTGAGCCAATGAGGGATCTGCACGTCTCCCAAAGCTCTATTTAAGCAGCGGGCTTTCTGAGCTCGGCGTCCTTCCCCTTATCTCCATCTTGAAGAGCTGTTCAATAAATGCTGTCAGAAGAATCCTGAGTGTGGCATTCTCCTTATCGGCGAGGCTGTGCCCTACAATACAGACCCTAAGAGAACATAAATGCCAGCCCAGATTACTATACCCAGTAAAACTCTCAATCAATATTGATGGAGAAACCAAGATATTCCATGACAAAACCAAATTTATACAATATCTTACCACTAATCCAGCACTACAAAGGATAATTGGCGGAAAACTCCAATACAAAGAGGGATACTATAACCCAGAAAAATGAAGACAGTAATTTTCCAACAACCCCAAAAGAAGGTAACTATAGAAACATAACTGTACCTCCAATAACAAAAATAACAGGAAGCAACATTCATTTTTCCTTAATATCTCTTAATATCAATGGACTCATCTCATCAATAAAAAGACATAGACTATCAGACTGGATACATAAACATGACCCAGCACTTTGCTGCATACATGAAATGCAGTCTGTGAAAATGACAGAAACTACCTCAGAGTAAAAGGATGGAAAACAATCTTCCAAGCAAATGGTCCGAAGAAACAAGCTGGAATAGTGATTCTAATAACAAATAAAATTGATTTTCAACCAAAACTAATAAAAAAGATAAGGAAGTACACTTCATATTCATCAAAGGAAAAATGTACCAAGATGAACTCTCAATTCTGAACATCTATGCCCCAAAGGCAAGAGCACCCACATACATAAAAGAAACTTTACTAAAGCTTGAAGCATACATTGCACCTCACACAATAATAGTGGGAGATTTCAACACCTCACTCTCAGCAATGGACAGATCATGGAAACAAAATTAAACCAAGACACAATGAAAGTAAGAGAAGTGATGAACCAATTGGACTTAACTGATATCTATAGAACATTTCATCCTAAAACAAAAGAATATACCTTTTCTCAGCACCCCATGGTACCTTCTCCAAAATAGACCATATAATTGGACACAAAACATTCCCCAACATATACAAAAAGATTGAAATAATTCCTTGTACCTTATCAGACCACCATGAACTAAGGCTGGTCTTTAGTAATGACAAAAACAATGGAAAGCCCACATACACATAGAAACTGAACAATGCTGTACTCAATGATAACTTGGTCAAGGAAGAAATAAAGAAAGAAATTAAAGACTTTTTAGAATTTAATGATAATGGGGACACATCATACCAAAACTTGTGGGACTCCATGAAAGCAACACTAAGAGGAAAACTCATAGCTCTTCTAAGTGCCTATGTAAGGACCCATGAAGGGAGGACATCACCCAAGCCTCAGGAATTTGCAGCCACCCAATAACTTACAAGACACCAAACTTGATGCAATCAGCAAGAGGTATATTTCGATCAACATGTTGAGGTCAAGACCCATGACCCACACAGGAGCAGTGGGGTTTGACCCTGGGTCTTTGGAGACAGAGAGAATTTAAAGCCAGAAACCACAATTCAAGGGGGTTGGGGGGAAACCACTTCACAGTGGGAGTAAAGGAGGGTTATTGGAGAGTACCTGTGGAGAGTCCCAGCCCATTATTCAGTTTCTGATAGGGTCTAAGGAATAGTCATGGGGAACATTTTGTATAGGCTATTTTCTAAGAGCCTATTCGTTATCAACCATCTATCTTGTGGTCAGCCAAGTTCCTGAAACACAGAGCTCATGACCAAGCTGACCTGGACTCTTGGTTCTGCTCAGCCTGTTAGGAGATTTTGAAAATTTTAACCCTTTCATTTCCCTACTTCTTCTGATGTAAGAGTTTTAATCATAAAACTTGGTGTAACATCAAAATCTGAACAGCACTTATTTTTTTTCTAACAAATGAAAGTAATCTATTTAGAGATGTTTTTGACTTTCATCACTGTGGGAGAGGTCAGGAGCACCAGGTATGGTCTTTTTTAGTGAAGTTCAAGGTTCTCTACCCGGTTGTGGCAGATGAGAACATCTCCAACCTGGAACTGATGAGGCACACTCAGGTCTCCAGTCTCATAAGCTTCTTTTAACTGCTCCCAGACCTCAAGTGTTTTCATGTAGACAAACAGGGGTTTAGAAAGAACAGCATCATAATCATATACTTTATCTATCTCAGTAAGTGGTGGAGATGGCCACACACATAAAATCTTATAAGGTGTTAACTTAAATCATACCCCAAAACAAGGCAAAAAGAAGGTGGGCTGTCCAGTCGTCCCCTGTCAGTCTCTAAGGCTACTTTAGTTAAGATCTCTTTAATAGTTCTATTTATCATTTCTACCTGTCTTGAGCTCTGGGGTCTGTAAGCACAGTTTACTTTCTAATTAATCTTTAGCTAGGTGGCCAGTCCCTGACTTACCTGGGCAACAAAGGCAGGTCTATTGTCAGATGCAATTATCTTGGGTATTTCAAACCTGGGGAAGTTCTCTTCTAAGATCTTCTTAGCCACCATGATGGCAGTCTCAGTCTTTGTAGGAAAGGCTTTTTATCCAGCCTGAAAAAGTATCTATAAAAACTAGCAAATTATTGTTATCACATTTAGCAGATTTGACTTCTGTGAAGTCCACTTTTCAGTAGGCCCAAGTTCTGTCTCTTTGAAGTTTTCTTCCTGGGGGACATCTTGAATACCCAGGGTTACTCAGGGCACAGGCCTCACAGATTTTTACTACTGTTTCAGCTACATCAGATAAGTTCACCACATAAAATTGAGAGGACTTTACCAAGTTTGTCAGGTGTTTAGCTCTTAGGTGAGCTAAACAATGTAAATTTGTCACATGTCTTCATCCTTCTCTCTGTGGAAGGACTATTTTTAACATGGACATCAAGATAGTTTTTAGGACTTAACACAGTCAGGATCATAGCTCTTTGTGCAGCCTTTTTAGTACTCAAATCTGCCATCTGATTTCTTTTAGCAACATCATCTTGAGTTTTCTGATGTCCAGGACAATGAATTATGGCCACTTTTTTAGGCAAATGGATGGCCTCGAGGAGGCTCAGTAGTATTTTTGTTCTTAATGTCTTTTCCTGTAGAAGTCAAGTCAGAAGTCCCTCTGTCTGTAAATTGTCCTGTGAATATGGGCAGTGGCAAAAGCATACCTGCTATCAGTGTTCTTTCTGGCAGGCTGCTGGCCTATCTATCACTGCTGCTCGCTCCATCCACTTACCTTCCATCACAAAGCTGCTCCCGTCCATATATACAGTGAGGGAGGGGGGAGGAATCATCAGTCTCAGGGATTAAGGTGGAAGGGTTCAGAATGGCTGGAGAGGCAAATATCACCCTTCCATGTGGACATTAGTCATCTATCAGTCAGGGGGCTTCTAAATAATGTTCTCAAGGGAGTGGGGTGCCACAACAGTTATCTGCTGTCCCAGAGTCAATTTCCATGGCAACTGGCAAGGAATAAGAATGTCCTGTTATAACAGTCTGTGAATGTGAGGTCTAATTCTTTCTCTGGCTTCACAACTCATTGGATACTGCTGCACTCCAATAGCGGAAGCACTGGTTTTAGTCCAAGCTTTTGGAAACTCTGTTAATCCATTTACTAATGTCGGGCTTCTTGCTGTTCTTGAAGCTTATGAAGCAAGTACTCATCTTCTAATTTTAAGGCCAATATCATAGAGGTGTGGGGGGTTTCAAGACACCCTCAGTACTGCCTGAGTTAACTTTAACTTTGTTTCTCCCCAACAAAGGCATAGGACATTCAGGAATAACCAGAATGAGACACTTGTCCTTTCCCCAGATCAACAGTTTGTAAAGTAGTCCAAGAATATTGTTTTTGCCCATTTGCCCCTATGACTATGGTCTTTTTTTTTGTTCCAGTATCTACCAGAAAGTCCATAGGGGTCCCCTCTACCCTCAGGGTCCCCTCTAGTCATCTTCTTTTAGAGCTAGGACCTTAGAGGTCCTTCCCTTCTTCTTTGGGCAATCTAGAGTCCATTGTCTTTTTTCTTTACAGTAGGCATACTAATCTTTTTCTAACAGATGTCTTTGCATCTCTCTGTTCCCATTTGGTCTTGGTCTTCTGTTGCCCAGGTTCCCTGTCTGTCTAGGCCCTGCCCTTTCTTTTTCTCTATCTCTTACAATTGCAGCCAGTATTCTAGTCTTCAGTATGTCTTTTGCTATATACTTTTTCTGTCTCTTTAACTAAATCCTGTATGGTATAATCCTGTAGTCTCTCTATATGCTGCAACTTTTTACCAGTCACCAGAGCCCAGCGGGATAAACTGTCAGCTGCTCTTTACCTGTAGCCATGTCCCAGTCTGGTTGGTTAAGGGGGCTTCTAATAGAATCCTTTCTCATTCTTCTATGGTAAAGAGAACCTGTAAAAGATGCTGGCAATCATCTCAGGTAGGCTGGTGGAAAAACATTAAAGACTCTTTCAGTCTGGTCAGACTGGCAAGTTATCTGAAAAGAAAGGGTGATTAATTTTCCAGTTTGGTCTGTACCTTGTTCCACAGAGGGCCAGAGCTCAGGAGCCTGGCTTCCTCTTTCTCACCCATGGTGGTGGATCTTGGACCAGGTCCTGCCACAGAGTAATTTATGGCTGTTGATTGGGATGTGATCCCAGTCCTTCCTGAAAAATAATAGCTTTAACTTTAAAAATAATAGTTATGTCAAAAATCTCAACTGGCGGCCGGTCAACATAAAATGTCAGCCACTCTGAGGCACAAAAGTCTGTCACAGTCTTTTCTTGATCTTAACTGATAAGTTATGTGCTCTGGTTTTAACTTCAGTTTAATGGTCTAGGGTTAAACTTTAGTCATAGTGTGTAGCATCATCACAAATAAAATAAAACCCAGACAAAACATATACACAGAAAGACTAACAAAAACCTGTCTCAATCGTGAGTACCAGCCAGGAAGGATTCTACATCTTCCTTGGGCTACAGCTAGTGATTTCTCTAGCATGTCTGCCAATCACTCCATTTGCCTCCTCTCTAGTCATAAACAGCTGAAAATAGCTGCAAAGAACCAAAAGTACTTTCATAAAAACAGCTTACTGAGACAGTGCAGAGAAGAGAATGGGCCCAAAACACAGAAACCACAGAAACAGGAATCTTTCACTGAGACAATATAGACAACAAATTGGCCAAAAACCACAGAAGTCATACCTGCAAGTGGGTTCTTAGAGCTTAGGGTGGTTGCAGTTTCCCAGTCAGGGAACCAAAAATGTAAGGCCCCCATGAAGGGAGGACCTCATCCAAGCCTCAGGAATTCTCTGCCACCCAGTAACTCACAAGACACCAACCTTGATGCAATCAGCAAGAGGTATATTTCAATCAACATGTTAAGGTCAAGACTCATGACCCACAAAAGAACGGCAGGGTGGGGTGACCCCAGAATGTTGGAGACAGAGAAAATTTAAAGCCAAAAACCACAACTCAGGTGGGAAATCACAACCCAGAAGGAGTAAAGGACGATTATTGGAGAGTACCTGTGGAAAGTCCCAGCCGATTATTCAGTTTGTGACAGGGTCTAAGAAATAGTCATGGGGAACATGCTATTTTCTAAGAGCGTATTCGTTATCAACCATCTATCTTGTGGTCAGCCAAGTTCCTGAAACACAGAGCTCATGACTAAGCTGACCTGGACTCTTGGTTCTGTTCAGACTGTTAGGAGTTTTTGAAAATTTTTAACCCTTTCTCCTACAAAAACAAACTGGAAAGAGCATACACTAACAACTTGACAGCACATCTGAAAGCATTAGAACAAAAAGAAGCTAATATACAAAAGAGGAATAGACAGCAGGAAATAATCAAACTCAGAGGTGAAATCAACCAAGTAGAAACAGAAAGAACTACACAAAATATCAACAAAACCAGGAGCTGGTTCTTTGAGAAAATCCAGAAGATAGATAAACCCTTAGCCAGACTAACCAAAGGGCACAGAGACAGTATTCAAGTTAATAAAATCAGAATTGAACAGGGAGACATAACAACAGAAACTGAGGAAATTGAAAAAAAAATCATCAGATTCTACTACAAAGGCCTATACTCAACAAAATTGGAAAATCTGGATGAAATGGGCAATTTCCTAGAAAGATACCAAGTATCAAAAATAAATCAGGAGCAGATAAACCATCTAAACAATCCCATAACTCATAAAGAAATAGAAGCAGTCATTAAAAGTCTTCCCACAAAAAAAAGGCAAGGACAAAATGGTTTTAGTGCAGAATTCTATCAGCCCTTCCAGGAAGACCTAATACCCATTCTCTGCAAACTATTCCACAGAATAGAAACAGAAGGAACAATACCCAATTCATTCTATGAAGCTACAACTATGCTCATACCTAAACCTCACAAAGACCCAACAAAGAAAGAGAACTACAGACCAATCTTTCTTCTCAATATTGATAAAAAATACTCAATAAAATTCTTGCAAACCAAATCCAAGGACACATCAAAACATTCATCCATCATGATCAAATGGGCTTTATCCCAGGAATGCAGGTATGGTTCAATATTTGGAAATCCATCAATGTAATCCACTACATAAATAAACTCAAAGAAAGTAACCACATGATCATCTCACTAGATGCTGAGAAAGCATTTGACAAAATTCAACACCCCTTCATGTTAAAAGTCCTGGAAAGATCAGGAATTCAAGGACCATACCTGAACATAGTAAAAGTAAACATAGTAAACATAAAAAAAACAATATACAGCAAACAAGTAGCCAACATCAAACTAAATGGAGAGAAACTTGAAGCAATCCCACTAAGATCAGGGACTAGAGAAGGCTGCCCACTCTCACCTTACCTATTCAATATAGTACTGGAAGTCCTAGCCAGAGCAATTAGACAACAAAATGAAGTCAAAGAGATACAAATAGGAAAGAAAGAAGTCAAAATTTCAGTATCTGCAGATGATATGATAGTATACTTAAGTGACCCTAAAACTTCCATCAGAGAACTCCTAAACCTGCTAAACAACTTCAGCAAATTGGCTGGATATAAAATCAACTCAAACAAATCAGTAGCCTTCCTCTACTCAAAGGATAAACAAGCTGAAAATAATTTGGGGAAATGACACCCTTTACAATAGTCACAAATAATATAAAGTATCTTGGAGTGAATCTAACCAAGGAACTGAAAGATCTGTATGACAGAATAGAAGAGAAGTTGGGGAAGACTCTCGAATACCTAGGCACAGGGGAAAAGTTCCTGAACAGAACATCAATGGCTTATGCACTAAGATCAAGAATTGACAAATGGGACCTCATCAAATTGCAAAGCTTCTGTAAGGCAAAGGACATTGTCAATAGAACAAAATGGCAAACAACAGTTTGGGAAAAGGTCTTTACCAAACCTATATCCAATAGAGGGCTAATATCTAATATATACAAAGAACTCAAGAAATTTTTCTCCAGACAACCAAATAACTCTATTAAAAATGGGGTACAAAGCTAAACAAAGAATTCTCAACTGAAGAAACTCGAATGGCCGAGAAGCACCTTAAGAAATGTTCAACATTCATAGTCATCAGAAAATGCAAATCAAAACAACCCTGAGATACCACCTCACATCACTCAGAATGGCTAAGATCAAAAACTCAGGTGATAGTAGCTGCTGGCAAGGATGTGGAGAAAGAAGAACACTTCTCCATTGTTGGTGGGAATGCAAGCTGGTACAACCATTCTGGAAATCAGTCTGGTGGTTCCTCAGAATATTGGACGAAGCATTACCTGAGGATCCAGCTATACCATTCCTGGGCATATACCCAGAAGATGCTCCAACATATGACAAGGACATATGCTCCACTATGTTCATAGCAGCCTTATTTATAATAGCCAGAAGCTTTAAAGAACCAAGATGTTCTTCAACAGAGGAATGGATAAAAAAATAATGTGGTACACTTACACAATGGAGTATTATTTAGCTAATAAAAATAATGAATTCAAGAAATTCTTAGGTAAATGAATGGAACTAGAAAATATCATCCTGAGTGAGTTAACCCAATCACTAAAGAACACACATGGTATTTACTCATTGATAAGTGGATGTTAGCCCAAAAGCTTGGAATATAGAAGACTCAACTCACAGACAACATGAAGCTCATAAAGTAGAAAGGCCAAGCGTGGATGCCTCAGGCCTACTTAGAAGGAGTAACAAAAATACTCAAGGGAGAATATATAGAAACAAACTCTTGGACAAAAACTGAAAGAGGAGCCCTCTGGAGACCATTCCACCTGTGTCTCCATCCCAGGTACAGTCAACATAGGTAGACATGGATGTGGATGGCAGGGAGTGCATGCTGACAAGAGCCTGATATAGCTGATATAGCTGTTTCCTTAGAGGTCTGCCAAAAGCTGACACATTCAGAGGCCAATGCTCACAGCAAATCACTGATCTGATCAAGGGTTTCCCAATGGAGAAGTTAGAGAGAAGACTGAAGGAGCAGAAAGAGTTTGTGGCCCCATGAGGAGAGCAACAATACCAACCAAACAGAGCTCCCCGAAGTCTAAACCACCAGCCTGGAAGCACATAGGGAGGGACCCATGACTCCATCTGTACATGAAGAAGAGGATGGCCTCGTCTGACATAGGTGGGAAAGGAGATTCTTGGTCAACAAACAAACAAACAAACATAAAATAAAAAACCCCAAATACCAGAAAGTCAAACTATCCAGTCAATACACAGTTAGTGAAATAAATACTTTGCAGAAGATGAACTATAAAAGGTCAGAAATTTTACTTGTAAAGGTTCATCTTTAGCTATTAAGAAAAAGTGAACTAAAACCACAATGAGATAGGTAGAGAGGGCAAGTGGTTGGTGATAAAGAGAATATAGTGAAAATATATTATATACATGGTAAAATTATATTTATGAAACATTATACTACACACAATGAAACGATGACAATGAATAATTGTAATTCCAGAACAAGTATCTCTGTGCAGTATTTATGTACTCCTTCTAAGTTTATTCTCTTACCAAATACATTTTCTATTGTTTTATTTTTATTGTTTATTGGATTATTTTCTTTATTTTCATTTCAAATGTTATCCCCTTTCCCATGCACACCCAGAAGCCCCCTATTGCATCCCTTTCCCCTGCTTCTATGAGGGTGTTCCACCACCCACCCAACCCATTCCTGCCTCGCTGCCCTGGCATTCCCTTACACTGGGTCATCAATCCTTCACAGGACCAACTGCCTCCCTTCTCACTGATGCCCAACAAGGCCATCCTCTGCCTCATATGCAGCTAGTGGCATGCAACCCTTTGTACTCTTTGGTTGGTGGTTTAGTCCCTGGGGGCTCTGGGGGTTCTGGTTGGTTGATATTGTTATTCTTCCTATAGGGTTGCAACCTCTTCAGCTCCTTCAATCCTTTCTCTAACTCTTCCATTGGGGATACCATGCTCAGTCCAGTGGTTGGTTGTGAGCATCTGCCTCTATATTTGTCAGGCTCTGGCAGAGCCTCTCAGGAGACAGCTATATCAAACTTCCATCAATATGCACTTCTTGGCATCCACAATAATGTCTGGGTTTGGTGACTGTATATGGGATGGAACCCCAGGTGGGGCAGCTTCTGGATGGCCTTTCTATCAGTCTCTGCTCCATACTTTGTCTCCATGTTTCCTCCCTTGAGTATCTTGTTCCCCCTTCTAAGAAGAACTGAAGCACTCACACTTTGGTCTTCCTTCTTCTTCAGCTTCCTGTGCTCTGTGAATTGTATTATGGGTATTGCAAGCCTTTGTGCTAATATCTGTTGAGGATCACACTCTGCCTGCCTTGGCAGCTACTGTGTTGCAGATTGTTCTACCCCATGCATTGGGGCCAAAATGTCCCGAACTGCTCTGCTGCTCTGGTCAGGGTCTAGCAAGAGAGAGAGAGTTGGGGAAGAAGGGGGAGAGACTCGAAGAATAAAGACAAGCCAGGGTATGTGGTCAGGTCTAATTTACTCCTTTATTTCCCCTATTCCCTTATATTGACCTCTCCTTTGACTTCACCTATTGACACTATTACAGGAAAACCCTGGTATTTATAAGCACAAGTAGGGGAACACAGGTGAAAATCCTAGTCAGTCTTGATGATAGAGGTTTCAGAGTCCTCTATTTCCAGCCTGTAATAATGGACCTGTATGGGTTTCATTTGAATAGCATCTGTTTGTTGCCTTACAAAACCCATCAGTCAGCTGAACAGCATCAACCAGAGAGATGAGAGACTTAGCAATGCCTGAATAGTCAGTGTAAAAACAACACTCTTTTTTAAGGGTAACACACAGAAATACAGAACTAATCATAGCTTTGATCTTAACAAAAAAAGCAAGGAAATCCCTGTCCCTGCTCAATCAATCTCAAACCCAAAAAACAACTATAATAACTGTGGTAGTGGGTTAAACAATATACCCCACTAAATCATAAGTTGGGGAATCAAGAGTCCAATAGAGCCACCCTGGAGATTCAGGTGGTGATGTCTCCTTCAGCACTGATAACTTCTCAGGTCAGGTTTGCTTGTTGATCTATTCCAGTTTGAAGGCAATTGTGAAGCATCTTCAGGTTTCCTTCATATTTCCTGCAAAGAAAAATTACACTTCTTAGGGGGTTTTTCCTCCCTGGATTTGTTATTGTTGTCTGTTTGTTTAATCAATCTCTCTGGCAGCCAAAGTGCAGCATCTGCAGTTTGGAAATATATGCAAACAGAACCTCTTCCCCAGATAAGCACTGGATCTGGCCCATTCCAGGTTCCAGTTAATGGGTCTTTCCAGAGGACTGTTGCAAAATTCTTTTGGTATTAGGATGCCAGAATCTATCTGCAGCACATTTTCCTTCAGAATCCAAAGGTAAAAAATTTAAAATAAAAAGTGCATGATGAAGGATATTTTGGGGGATCCCTTGGTAGGATACCCTTCCCCATTTTTTATTTTTTCAAATTGACATTTAATGGTTTGATGTGCCCTTTCTACCATACCTTGGCCCTGTGGATTATATGGAATACCCTTTTTATGTAGTATTCCCAGTCTTTCACAAAATTGGTGGAAACTGGAGGTTGTATAACCTGGGCCATTGTCAGTTTTTATCTGTTTAGGCACGCCCAATACAGCCATTGTAGCAAGCATATGAGCAATCACATGCTTGCTTGCTTCTTCAGTTTGTAATGTTGCAGAAATGAAACTACCGTATGTATCTACACATACATGTATATATTTCTGGTTTCCAAATTCATTATAATGAGTAACATCCATTTGCCAGATACTGTTTGGTATCAGTCCCTTTGGATTTACACCCAAATGAGAAACTGGGAAAAGTTTATCACAGGATTGACATTGTCTGACAATTTGTCTAGCTTGTTCTCTGGTAATTTTAAACATTACTCTTAAGGTTTTAGAATTAAGGTGATGTAACTCATGAGCCTTTATGGCCTGATCCAAATTAGATGGCAGATCTGATGAAGTCACTTCAGTGGGTAAGGCCTGAGGTCCCATTTCTGGGGTTAATACTCTGTGGGTGTCAGAACTGGGTCCAGTCCTGCACTTCCTGGTGTTGCTCGACTGAGTACAGAAAGGGATTGGTATTTGCTGGCATGACACTGACTGCTCCATAAGCCTGTTTTGGCTTGCATCGGTTTGGGGCCTGGAGCTGGCCCCTGTTCCCATTTCCCTGATTATGGGAAAGGGTGTTACCTTGTGCATCTTGTTTAGACCTACAACCACTAGCCCAATACCTTCCAGGTTTGCAGCATGGGCAGAGTCCAGGATATTTTCTGGGCTGTCTCTGGATTAACTCATTTTCTACACTGCAATCTCTTGCAAAGTGTCCAGGCTTACCACATTTAAAACATGCCTTTCTGTCTCTATTTACCAAAAAATGTCTTACAGATTGTCCTTCCATAGCAGCTGCCATAGCTAAGCCCTGTTGATAAGAGCAACCTATGTCAGAACAGAGTCTGATATACCCCGTAAGGTCTGTCTTTTCCCTACAAGGTCTAATGGCTGCTTGGCAGGCAGGATTACCATTTTCATATGCAAGTTGTTTCACATAATCTACACCTGCCTCTGCATTACCAAAAATCCTCCCTGCTGTTGTCATTAATTGATGAACAAAGCCAGAAAATTGTTCATCAGGCCCTTGCCTGACTGCTGTTAAGGATGCACCAGGGTCTCCCTTTGCTGGGAGTTTACGCCAAGCCTTCATAGCTGCATTTTGAATTTGAGCATATAAACCTGGATCATATTGCATCTGGTTATCACTAGAAGCAAATTGCCCTTCTCCTACTACAGAATCAAAGGACCAACCTTTGCCTGCCTGAATGTTTCTACTAGCTGTCTCTTTACAATTCTCATGATACTCTGAGTTCCAAATAAGATAGTCTCCACCACTAAGAACTGCTCTCACTAACATATTCCAATAACCAGGAATCAGACAGTCCTCTGCAAGAGACTCTAAAATTGCGAGAGTAAAGGGAGCAGTGGCACCAATGTTGAGATACTGCTTTTTTTTTTTTTTGATTCTTTAATAATTTGAAAATTAAACCCTGTATGATGTCTCCAAGCAACCCCTTGAGGGTCTCTGGTCTCTGATACAGGGAAAGCCTCAGCATCTCCTTCCTCTGGCGGATCTGTAGCTGAACTAAGGCTAGAGGATAGGGACTGCCTTTGGACACAGGGTTGAGAAACATGAAAATCTGGGGGATTTTTGCAGTTGGCCTCTTGAGACCACTTCCCTGTCCTTAATTTCTGTAACTGATTACTTAAGTCCTGATACTCTTTTTCTAACTCTATCAGTTGTTTAAGTGTAGAAATTTTGTCCTGTAACTCCTTTTTGGGATCTACAACCATTGTCTCCATTGGAAGAGCACTTGGAGGTGGAGGCCCATAGGGAGAGGGCATTTCATCACCATAAAATTTGACTTCCTCTTCCTCTTGGTCAGCATAATCTGGCTCTGACAAATTGTCATCAACCTTTGGTTGTATTTTGGATTCTACCTTATGCTTCTTTTTATTTTGAACAACAACAAGAACAAAAAGACAGCATTCAAGAACAAAAGCAGAAAATTAACACATGTGAGCAGCCAACAACAAAACCAAAACAGAGAGTTGAATTCAGACTGACAAATTTCTTGTCCCATTTTCCTTACCTTTCTTGAAGTGGCAGATTCATGATCACCTTCTGATTTTTTCAGTTGACCCTTCTTCCAGTAATGTCTCTTGTTCTTGCTGCCTCTCATTAAGCGCCAAACTGTTGCAGCCCAATTCTGTTCCACAGGTCGGTGTCTAGCAAGAGAAAGAGAGTTGGGGAAGAAGGGGGAGAGACGCAAAGAATAGAGACAAGCCAGAGTGTGTGGTCAGGTCTCATTTACTCCATTATTTCCCCTATTCCCTCATAATGACCTCTCCTACTGACTTCTCCTATAGAAACTATTACAAGAAAACCCTGGGTACTTATAAGCACAAGCAGGGGAACACAGGTGAAAACATGTTACCACGTGCACCATGCATCTGGGGTCACTAAACAGCAAAACAAGCTATGTGGGATAAACAAGATATCTGTCAGAGTGTGCTCAGCTGTTGTATGCTGTTGAAAAACAAGTCTCTATCAGGGTATATGGTTCCAGATGGCTGCAAAGTTGATAGCCCCTCTCTGCTTAAAGTCGGCTCCCACAGGTCCCCCTTTTTAAATTTTTTCAAAGGGAAGCCTGAGAAAACTTAGGGAAACCGTGCCTGTCCTAGGTTGGAACAAAGGACCCCAGGCTCCCTTTCAGATCCTTGGATACTCAACAGCCATTGGTTGAGCTCCTGTCTTAGGAGGGTGAGGCCTCCCTTCTTTTAGGGGCAAGGGTCTCGGTATGCTCTCTTAACAGTCATTGACTATCCAGCTTAGCATGTAAGTTAGGGGTTAATCCTAGTCAGTCTTGATGACAGAGGTTTCAGAGTCCTCTACTTCCAGCCTGTAATAATGGACCTGTATGGGTTTCATTTGAATAGCATCTGTTTGTTGCCTTACAAAACCCATCAGTCAGCTGAACAGCATCAACATGAGAGATGAGAGACTTAGCAATGCCTGAATAGTCAGTGTAAAAACAACACTCTTTTTTAAGGGTAACACACAGAAATACAGAACTAATCATAGCTTTGATCTTAACAAAAAAAGCAAGGAAATCCCTGTCCCTGCTCAATCAATCTCAAACCCAAAAAACAACTATAATAACTGTGGTAGTGGGTTAAACAATATACCCCACTAAATCATAAGTCGGGGAATCAAGAGTCCAATAGAGCCACCCTGGAGATTCAGGTGGTGATGTCTCCTTCAGCACTGATAACTTCTCAGGTCAGGTTTGCTTGTTGATCTATTCCAGTTTGAAGGCAATTGTGAAGCATCTTCAGGTTTCCTTCATATTTCCTGCAAAGAAAAATTACACTTCTTAGGGGGTTTTTCCTCCCTGGATTTGTTATTGTTGTCTGTTTGTTTAATCAATCTCTCTGGCAGCCAAAGTGCAGCATCTGCAGTTTGGAAATATATGCAAACAGAACCTCTTCCCCAGATAAGCACTGGATCTGGCCCATTCCAGGTTCCAGTTAATGGGTCTTTCCAGAGGACTGTTGCAAAATTCTTTTTGGTATTAGGATGCCAGAATCTATCTGCAGCACATTTTCCTTCAGAATCCAAAGGTAAAAAATTTAAAATAAAAAGTGCATGATGAAGGATATTTTGGGGGATCCCTTGGTAGGATACCCTTCCCCATTTTTTATTTTTTCAAATTGACATTTAATGGTTTGATGTGCCCTTTCTACCATACCTTGGCCCTGTGGATTATATGGAATAACTATTTTATGTAGTATTCCTAATTTCTCACAAAATTGGTGGAAACTGGAGGTTGTATAACCTGGGCCATTGTCAGTTTTTATCTGTTTAGGCACACCCAATACAGCCATTGTAGCAAGCATATGAGCAATCACATGCTTGCTTGCTTCTTCAGTTTGTAATGTTGCAGAAATGAAACTACCGTATGTATCTACACATACATGTATATATTTCTGGTTTCCAAATTCATTATAATGAGTAACATCCATTTGCCAGATACTGTTTGGTATCAGTCCCTTTGGATTTACACCCAAATGAGAAACTGGGAAAAGTTTATCACAGGATTGACATTGTCTGACAATTTGTCTAGCTTGTTCTCTGGTAATTTTAAACATTACTCTTAAGGTTTTAGAATTAAGGTGATGTAACTCATGAGCCTTTATGGCCTGATCCAAATTAGATGGCAGATCTGATGAAGTCACTTCAGTGGGTAAGGCCTGAGGTCCCATTTCTGGGGTTAATACTCTGTGGGTGTCAGAACTGGGTCCAGTCCTGCACTTCCTGGTGTTGCTCGACTGAGTACAGAAAGGGATTGGTATTTGCTGGCATGACACTGACTGCTCCATAAGCCTGTTTTGGCTTGCATCGGTTTGGGGCCTGGAGCTGGCCCCTGTTCCCATTTCCCTGATTATGGGAAAGGGTGTTACCTTGTGCATCTTGTTTAGACCTACAACCACTAGCCCAATACCTTCCAGGTTTGCAGCATGGGCAGAGTCCAGGATATTTTCTGGGCTGTCTCTGGATTAACTCATTTTCTACACTGCAATCTCTTGCAAAGTGTCCAGGCTTACCACATTTAAAACATGCCTTTCTGTCTCTATTTACCAAAAAATGTCTTACAGATTGTCCTTCCATAGCAGCTGCCATAGCTAAGCCCTGTTGATAAGAGCAACCTATGTCAGAACAGAGTCTGATATACCCCGTAAGGTCTGTCTTTTCCCTACAAGGTCTAATGGCTGCTTGGCAGGCAGGATTACCATTTTCATATGCAAGTTGTTTCACATAATCTACACCTGCCTCTGCATTACCAAAAATCCTCCCTGCTGTTGTCATTAATTGATGAACAAAGCCAGAAAATTGTTCATCAGGCCCTTGCCTGACTGCTGTTAAGGATGCACCAGGGTCTCCCTTTGCTGGGAGTTTACGCCAAGCCTTCATAGCTGCATTTTGAATTTGAGCATATAAACCTGGATCATATTGCATCTGGTTATCACTAGAAGCAAATTGCCCTTCTCCTACTACAGAATCAAAGGACCAACCTTTGCCTGCCTGAATGTTTCTACTAGCTGTCTCTTTACAATTCTCATGATACTCTGAGTTCCAAATAAGATAGTCTCCACCACTAAGAACTGCTCTCACTAACATATTCCAATAACCAGGAATCAGACAGTCCTCTGCAAGAGACTCTAAAATTGCGAGAGTAAAGGGAGCAGTGGCACCAATGTTGAGATACTGCTTTTTTTTTTTTTTGATTCTTTAATAATTTGAAAATTAAACCCTGTATGATGTCTCCAAGCAACCCCTTGAGGGTCTCTGGTCTCTGATACAGGGAAAGCCTCAGCATCTCCTTCCTCTGGCGGATCTGTAGCTGAACTAAGGCTAGAGGATAGGGACTGCCTTTGGACACAGGGTTGAGAAACATGAAAATCTGGGGGATTTTTGCAGTTGGCCTCTCGAGACCACTTCCCTGTCCTTAATTTCTGTAACTGATTACTTAAGTCCTGATACTCTTTTTCTAACTCTATCAGTTGTTTAAGTGTAGAAATTTTGTCCTGTAACTCCTTTTTGGGATCTACAACCATTGTCTCCATTGGAAGAGCACTTGGAGGTGGAGGCCCATAGGGAGAGGGCATTTCATCACCATAAAATTTGACTTCCTCTTCCTCTTGGTCAGCATAATCTGGCTCTGACAAATTGTCATCAACCTTTGGTTGTATTTTGGATTCTACCTTATGCTTCTTTTTATTTTGAACAACAACAAGAACAAAAAGACAGCATTCAAGAACAAAAGCAGAAAATTAACACATGTGAGCAGCCAACAACAAAACCAAAACAGAGAGTTGAATTCAGACTGACAAATTTCTTGTCCCATTTTCCTTACCTTTCTTGAAGTGGCAGATTCATGATCACCTTCTGATTTTTTCAGTTGACCCTTCTTCCAGTAATGTCTCTTGTTCTTGCTGCCTCTCATTAAGCGCCAAACTGTTGCAGCCCAATTCTGTTCCACAGGTCGGTGTCTAGCAAGAGAAAGAGAGTTGGGGAAGAAGGGGGAGAGACGCAAAGAATAGAGACAAGCCAGAGTGTGTGGTCAGGTCTCATTTACTCCATTATTTCCCCTATTCCCTCATAATGACCTCTCCTACTGACTTCTCCTATAGAAACTATTACAAGAAAACCCTGGGTACTTATAAGCACAAGCAGGGGAACACAGGTGAAAACATGTTACCACGTGCACCATGCATCTGGGGTCACTAAACAGCAAAACAAGCTATGTGGGATAAACAAGATATCTGTCAGAGTGTGCTCAGCTGTTGTATGCTGTTGAAAAACAAGTCTCTATCAGGGTATATGGTTCCAGATGGCTGCAAAGTTGATAGCCCCTCTCTGCTTAAAGTCGGCTCCCACAGGTCCCCCTTTTTAAATTTTTTTCAAAAGGGAAGCCTGAGAAAACTTAGGGAAACCGTGCCTGTCCTAGGTTGGAACAAAGGACCCCAGGCTCCCTTTCAGATCCTTGGATACTCAACAGCCATTGGTTGAGCTCCTGTCTTAGGAGGGTGAGGCCTCCCTTCTTTTAGGGGCAAGGGTCTCGGTATGCTCTCTTAACAGTCATTGACTATCCAGCTTAGCATGTAAGTTAGGGGTTAATCCTAGTCAGTCTTGATGACAGAGGTTTCAGAGTCCTCTACTTCCAGCCTGTAATAATGGACCTGTATGGGTTTCATTTGAATAGCATCTGTTTGTTGCCTTACAAAACCCATCAGTCAGCTGAACAGCATCAACATGAGAGATGAGAGACTTAGCAATGCCTGAATAGTCAGTGTAAAAACAACACTCTTTTTTAAGGGTAACACACAGAAATACAGAACTAATCATAGCTTTGATCTTAACAAAAAAAGCAAGGAAATCCCTGTCCCTGCTCAATCAATCTCAAACCCAAAAAACAACTATAATAACTGTGGTAGTGGGTTAAACAATATACCCCACTAAATCATAAGTTGGGGAATCAAGAGTCCAATAGAGCCACCCTGGAGATTCAGGTGGTGATGTCTCCTTCAGCACTGATAACTTCTCAGGTCAGGTTTGCTTGTTGATCTATTCCAGTTTGAAGGCAATTGTGAAGCATCTTCAGGTTTCCTTCATATTTCCTGCAAAGAAAAATTACACTTCTTAGGGGGTTTTTCCTCCCTGGATTTGTTATTGTTGTCTGTTTGTTTAATCAATCTCTCTGGCAGCCAAAGTGCAGCATCTGCAGTTTGGAAATATATGCAAACAGAACCTCTTCCCCAGATAAGCACTGGATCTGGCCCATTCCAGGTTCCAGTTAATGGGTCTTTCCAGAGGACTGTTGCAAAATTCTTTTTGGTATTAGGATGCCAGAATCTATCTGCAGCACATTTTCCTTCAGAATCCAAAGGTAAAAAATTTAAAATAAAAAGTGCATGATGAAGGATATTTTGGGGGATCCCTTGGTAGGATACCCTTCCCCATTTTTTATTTTTTCAAATTGACATTTAATGGTTTGATGTGCCCTTTCTACCATACCTTGGCCCTGTGGATTATATGGAATACCCTTTTTATGTAGTATTCCCAGTCTTTCACAAAATTGGTGGAAACTGGAGGTTGTATAACCTGGGCCATTGTCAGTTTTTATCTGTTTAGGCACGCCCAATACAGCCATTGTAGCAAGCATATGAGCAATCACATGCTTGCTTACTTGCTTGCTTTCCAAGTTTGTAATGTTGCATAAATGAAACCATTGTATGTATCTACACATACATGTATATATTTCTGTTTTCCAAATTCATTATAATGAGTAATATCCATTTGCCAGATACTGTTTGGTATCAGTCCCTTTGGATTTACACCCAAATGAGAAACTGGGAAAAGTTTATCACAGGATTGACATTGTTTGACAATTTGTCTAGCTTGTTCTCTGGTAATTTTAAACATAACTCTTAAGGTTTTAGAATTAAGGTGATGTAACTCATGAGCCTTTATGGCCTGATCCAAATTAGATGGCAGATCTGATAAAGTCACTTCAGTGGGTAAGGCCTGAGGTCCCATTTCTGGGGTTAATACTCTGTGGGTGGCAGAACTGAGTCCAGTCCTGCACTTCCTGGTGTTGCTCGACTGAGTACAGAAAGAGATTGGTATTTGCTGGTATGACACTGACTGCTCCATAAGCCTGTTTTGGCTTGCATCGGTTTGGGGCCTGGAGCTGGCCCCTGTTCCCATTTGTCATCTGAATATTTTTATAGTCTTTAATATCGTCTATTGTCTGTCTCCTCAAGTAAAATGCATGTGAGCTTCATTAAACACAGACTTCCATGTTATTTATATCTACTGATACAAGTCATGACTAATGTTTAACAGTTTTGAGAATTGGAAAAGGTCTGAGAATTTTAGCTAAAACTTTAGCCAGCCAGCATTTGGGGATATCAACAAAAGCCAGGCCCCAAGTTCTGGAAAATGATTTGATTATCTTGTCACAATGGCTAACCTGTCAATATTTGTATCAAACGGCAATTCCCCAGAGATTATATAGGAAGAACCATATGACTTCTAAACAGAAATTGTCTTGTGCTATTAAAAAAGATCATCAAACTTTTTTTTATGTCCCTAGATGTTTTAGGAGACCAGTAACCCCACCTGAGTGTTGCTAGGAAACATGTGTCTTTATTGTTCTAGACAGAAAAACAAAACAACTTACCCTTTGTGCCTAATTGAGAAGTTGCTTCATTTGTCAAGACTATTTGTTATACAAACACCCTGGAAAAGATTGTCTGAAACAAAGTGACAGAGTTTTTCTACAGACAAGACAGGCAGAAGCATGAAAGAAAACAGATACAGTGCTTGGTAGATACTCAATACATATTGGTTATTAAACAAACAATGCTTTAAATTGTTGATTACCATTATTTTAATTTTCCAATACATAAAATCAGGCAATGGGAAAGTGAACAATTTATCTAGAGGCATGCAGCTAATTTGGATGTACACACAGCCCCAGGACACAGGAGACAGAACTGACCTCTCCTTATCTTTTACCCCAGCCTGGCAACAGTCTATCAGGAGTTTAGAAATACACAGTGGATAAAGGAGAGAAATGGGTAAAAACAAAACCAGGAATGGAAGAATGGAAGAAAGGGAAGAATAGAAAGCATGCTTGAGATCTACATGTCTGCTCATCCATTCAGAAATACAGAGGAGACAAACAAGACCTTTGACTTAGCAGAAAGATAAGAAAACCACCCCTCAGAAAGGGAGGAGGCTTTCCCAAAACCCAAGAGGATATCACGAATCCAACTATTTTTCTTTTCCTGGCCAAATTTGGGTCCAATCTTTTCTGCCCCTTATCTACCTAGGTACATCCTCCCCAGCCTGGAGGCCACACGAGTCAATCAATAACCAAAGATACCTATTATAGGGTACAGTGGGTGGAGCCTGTACTACCATCAACATATATGACCACTCTTCATTCTCAGAAGAGAAGTACCCTACATAATTCTTCTGACCTTTGCATCCAGACCTGCAATCATGAAGGTGGCAATTATCTTTCTTCTCAGTGCCTTGGCCCTGCTCAATTTAGCAGGTAGGTGTTTTTGAATATTCTTTAAATATTAGTAAAAACATTTGACTTGTTAATTTATACGTCTTGTAAATGAAGATAGTCTAGCTAACTGATGCCAATGAGTTGAATAACAGAAATGTTTCTAGTGCAAATTATGGGAGAGAGAGGAGGTTATTGCTAATACAATGGAGGAAAGCTCCAGTAATGTGTCTACATAGATAGTCATGGCTTGCTCTAAAGACAAGGCTGTTACTTTAGTAGTGATTTGGTGGCTAATAAAGGGTTTGATCTAAAATACCCTTTTAACTGTAAAAGGGCTGTTAGACTATGTAAATCAACTTACAAAAGTGAAATTCTTATAAACTTGCATAAAGTAAATAATAATGACCACCACTTAGTTTGCAGAAAGTCATATTTTTAGTCATTAAATAGTTTATATTTGATCTGTAAAATACATCTTGTTTGAACATAGGAAGGAATCCCTAAACTTGTGAGAATGACAGGATATGCTTCTGATTCTGAGGTCAGTTGGGTTTTTATAACTGGCATTAATTAATATTTTCACTTTTGTCACTTATTGCAGAGATTGTGACAAAAGCCAAAGCTGTGCTTCATTAAGAAGTGGAAGACCATTGCTAAACATTTCAGATAAATATTTATGGAAGCAAGAACCCCTTTGTCCCACCTCATGCCCTATAATTAATACAAGTAAATAAATACCTTTAGTGAGCTCCTGCTCATTAATTTTTTGGCCTCATTTACATTCTGGATCCAAGGGGACCCCAAAAGCTGCATCTTTTTGATAAGTCCCAGATATTTTTTTTCCCTTAGAGATCACTGACTGAAAATTAAGTTTTAGAAACATTTCTACTTTAGGAGCTCTCAGACTGGTTTTCTTTCCCTTACAAACTCACTCACATTCACAGTTAGCATCTATCTACTTTTTAAAAAAACAACTACATTTTACATTATAATACAATTACATCACTTTTTCTTACAATTCTCTGCCAAATCCTTCCATGTACTTCCTTGCTCTCTTTCTAGTTCAGTTTTTTAAATTGTTGTTACATATGTGTATATGTATCATATGCTTTGATGTCTGCCACACATGTTTTCTGAAGAAGGAATTGACTCTTTTCTGAACTATGTAAATACATGAAATACAAGTTTAAAATATGGTTATTTGGTGTAATGCACTGGTGGGAAAAATTCTCTTTGAGAACTGGTGGTGAGTTGTCAGAAAAGTCTTATTTTTAACATTGTTTACAGAAGAGACTTAATTACATCAGAAGACCTGATGGCTATTTCCCATACTGCCACCAATACCCTGAGGTACAGATATTTATAATTCACCAACTGTGAGATGAAAATTCTGTTGGGTACAGAAAGATCATTGAAGGACATGTCAAAGGAATCTGAATTGTTACTAGTACCTACACATTTCAAATTCTGAGTAGAATGTTTCTAATCTCAAGAAAGTAGATCAAATTTCCTAAAATGCCAAATCGACCTACTCAGTAATGATCAACATTTTACTTAATTCCTTTCAAAATCTTAGTGGGCAGAGAGGGAAGAAAACTCATTTGGTATTCTTGAAGGTCAAATGTAAATAAAAGATTTGGGAAGTGCAAGCAAAGACATCATATGAAACCTATATTCTTTGACACCTAAAAATAGATCTGACTTCATTATTTGAGATCCAGATTAATGTTTAATTTATGTTTTCTAGGTAATACTACAGCTCAGGAGTGTATAAGAAAGGTAAAGAGAATTTTATAATTTATTATAATTTATAACCTCATTGGGAGGGGTTGACAGATGATTTCTCTGTGTAGTCCTTCTTCTCCAGGAACTCACTCAGTAGACAAGGCTGCCCTCAATTTCCAAGAGATCTGTCTGCCTCTGTTTCCCAAATAATGGGATTAAAGACACACACCACTGCCACACATCTACTTTTATAATTTCTTAATTCTCTAATTTCCTATGCAGACTGAAATTGCTTTATCCTGTAAAAGTACAGCTAGGATCTGAGCATGCGTGATTTTGCCAATTTGCAATCCAAAGTATTTGGGAGCCTGGTTTATGAACCACGTTTGAGGTCAGGTTGGACTACACAGTCTAGACCTTGACATAAAGAGTGTTGGGGAATATATACCCTAGCAGTTACATTTTTGGTAATTCAAGTCAGGATTGGGGGATCAACTGATAGGGAACCTTGGCTGCTAAATGCAGGATTCATAGTACTTTCCTAATCTGCATGGTGCTTTGTTCAAAGACGAGCCCACTGATGCCCCTGTAACTGTCTACATCCTGTTGTAAAGGAGATTTTTATACAAACACTAAGGTTGGCTGGTGGGATATGTAGTTTAACTGGAAGCTCTTGTGTTCATTCCAAGTAGCCCTTACTTCTGACTTGATCAGGTTGGCTTTTCTTGCTCCTAATTCCCAAAGTAGACTAGAGGAAATGCCCCTCATCTCATTACATAGGAATACCTAGGAGAAAACCAGTGATGAACCTGAAGCTTATAGTGAATAAATTATTACACTTTTGGTAAGAATTACAGAACAAATCTGGCATAATTAAAGCCTAAATCTAGTTCTCCAAGTACTGATGTATGAAGAATAAAGGTTAACAAAACAGGGATGATGTCCTGTAATCAAGAGGTGTTGTGGTAATGCCCAGGAACTGAGAACCAGGATCTAAGTATCACTAGATATGTGACTTTAAGTCAGTTTGTCACTTCATGAATCTTCCCTTGAAGAAGAGTGTAATGATAACTTTACAAGGTCTTTTAAGGCTAGCTCAATAAATAGATAACTGACACTTTTGATTAAAGGGTGAAACTTTTTCAATAGAATAATACATAAAATCTAGGACAGAGACCTATAAGAAGTGTTTAATGAGAATCAGATTTTGCTGAAAAACACAAAGAACTGGAAGCATAGATACCATCTAGGATGACTATCCTGTCAGCAGCTGTGTTATCTTGCTCCTCTCATCCCACATCTCCGTAGTATCATGCCTTAATTGGGGAAAAGATAATTTTTTATAACTTGCAGATGAATTGACTGAAATCAAGGAAGAAACCTGTGGACATATGATGTCATATATCTAGAAAAGGACCATAATTTGGCTTTAACTCAGCTTTCTAAATTTCAGGGCCGATTTATTTCTATTGTGGTTGTTGTTTTCCTGTGCAATAGTCAGTGTCATTATCTTAATTGCAAACAAACTTAAAACAGTCTTAATATTTTATTATAAAACCAGACATTGAAAAACGATAGAAAATAACTCTTTAATTCTGTGTATAGCCTAATTGTGTTGGTATAACTACTCGTTGTCCCCCGAGATATGAACCTGTGTGTGGGACTAATGGAATTACTTATCCCCTTGAATGTGTTATGTGCCTTGCAAACAGGTGAGGATACAGTTTAATTTTAATTTATTTATGACTCAAATTTCACATATGTAATCAACTTAAAGGCTAGTCAATAAATGGAACTGTCTTTTCATAAACTTGGTATGATAATATGATATAAAATTGCTTGGATGATAAAAACCCCATTTTTTAAGCAATACATTGATACTTTAGATTTAAAAATTCTATATATACAAAATGTCTTAAATCTTTAAAAAAAAAAATCAGTTCTTAATAATAGCAGAAATTGCATTTTCTAATGCACCCCCAAATTAGCAAGTATGATTTATATAGTATTTAGTGAACAAACATGTATTATAACATTAGTATTCATGGCTTAAGAGAGTTAGCCTCAATAAACTTTAATTTTCTGAAATATTTAATGTTGGGGAACAGGAATCAGACTCAGAACACTGGGACAAACAGATATGTCATGATAATTTTCCTCTTACAATATGACTGACTTGTTGCTATATGCCCGTCATTATGCTAAGCCTTCCTTGTTTCCCATGTTGCTGTTACAAAAGTACAAACAAACAAACAAACAAACAAAACACTCATGAGCACATGTAATCACTTCTTATAAGTTGTTGTGATTGTCAAAAGAGTGTAAAGTGTTACATGACCAAAACAAAAATGGTAATATCCTTGAACTGAAAGGGCCAAGAAAAGCTTATTGAAAGGAATGCCATTTAAACAAGGCTCCCAATTTCAAACAAACAACAGAGACACCAAAAGTGACAAAAAAAAAAAAAAAAAAAAAAAAAAAAAAAAAAAAAAAAAAAAAAACCAACTTAGGTTTTCTAGAATTGACTCTATGCTAACAACTTCAGCTCAGGCTCATGACTATAAATTGTCTTTATTCCTCTGCATAAATCTCTCTTCTATGATGCAAACTCTCTTCAAAAATAGGTCTAAATAATTTCAGAAAAGTCTCTCAGTTTATCCAGGATTGTAGACATTGTAGACTCCAAACAGTAGGCATTTGGCTTTATAATGAGGGTGTGTCCAGTGTCTAAAAGTTGCCAGGCATGATAGCACAAGCCTGTTTCTCCCACACTGCAGGCTCAGGCAGAAGAAACCTGAATTCCAAGCTAGTCTGTTCAGTCACCTGTCCATCTGGGCCAATGGTTTAGGCCCTGGCTCAGTAGATTGGGAGGAGCAGGTGAACATTTTGGAAAATGTACACTTGCAACAACTTCTTAATTTTCTCATGACCCATGTTGTTGACATTAAGGTCACGTGTCATTCTTTCCATCCACAGGGAGCAGGAGGGCACCTCGACACCCTGGGGATTTATGAAATGTCCAAGTGTGAGGTCTAAAGTTCAAAGGCCTTTGAAGTGAAGCATTCAGAAAATAATAGCAAAATGCTGAACACTCATTCATCTGACCTGTGAACCTACTGGTTATAGTTTACTCTTTGCATTCTTTCAAATATGTGTAGCTGTAAAGGCACATTCAACTGTCTGAGCATGCAGCATTTCACTCTGCATTCTGAAATAACACTTAAGTCTAGAGATAAGTTTGGCTTTCTCAAACATAAGAGATATTCTAAGGTTTGTATAGTCCTTTGTTTCTATTGCTCATTAAAAGTCAGAGAGAGATCCCATCCCTGATACTACCAGGAGGCCCAAGACCCAGAAGCTAGATAGTTCAGAGACCTAGGATAGAATCAAACATGATTGGGATGAAAAGTCAATAAAATGATTCCTAATGATATTCTGCTATACTTGCAAACAGAAACCTAGCATAAATGTTATCGGAGATGCTAACACAGACCCACAACCAAATATTAAGCAGAGCTTGGGGAAAGGGGAATAGAAAGAATTGTAGGAGCCAGAAGGGTCAATGATACCACACAAAACCCCACAGAATCAACTAACCTGTGCTGGTAGGGGCTCACAGAGACTGAACCACCAACCAAGGGAGCCTGTATAGGACTAACCTAGGCCATCTGCATATGTTACAGCTGTGTAGTATGATCTTTTTGTAAAAGTGCTAATGGTGGCAGCAGGGGTTATCTTTGACTCTGTTTCTGGCTTCTGGGATGCTTTCTCTCATACTGAGTTGCTTTGTGAAACCTCAATACTAGAAAGGTGCTTATACCTACTGCGATGTGATATATCCTGTGTTTGTTTGGCTATTCATGGGAGGCAAAGCCTTTTTTTTCTCTTTTTTTTAAAATTAATTTAATTTAAGATCTTTACTTACTCATTTTACTTCCTGTTCACTGTTCTTCTTCCAGTCACCCCTCTCCTATAATCCTTCCCCCATTCCCTTCCTCTTCTCCTCCTAGTAAGGGGGCCTGCATGTGGTATCCCCTGACCCTAACATTTCAAGTCTCCTTGAGGCTATGTGTGTTTTCTCCATTGAGGCAATACAAGGCAGCCCAGCTAGAAGAACATATCCCACCCACAGGGAGCAAACAGCTTTTGGGATTGCTTCTGCTCTGGTTGGTTGAGACCCACATGAAGACCAAGCTGCACATCTGCTACACATTTTCGGGGAGGCCTATGTCTAGCCCATGAAAGGTTTTTGGTTGGTGGTTCAGACACAGAGCCCCAAAAGTCCCTGTTAGTTGACTCTGTAGAACTTCCTGTGCTGTTCCTAACCCTTTAAGGAAGTAATCCTTCCTACTATTTTTCCATAAGAGTCCCCAAGCTCCATCCACTCTTTGGCTGTGGGTGTCTATATCTGTCTAAGTCAGCTGCTGGGTGGAGCCTCTCAGAGGACAACTTACTTCTGTCTGCAAGCATAACAGAGTATCATTAACAGTGAAAGGGATTAGTGCTTGCCAATGGGATAGGTCTCAAATTGGGCTAGTTATTGGTTGTGTATTCCCTCAGTCTCTGCTCTCTCCTTCATGCCTGCATTACTGTAGATAGGATAAATTTGGGTTGAATGTTTTGAGAGTGAGTTGTTGTCTCTATCACTCCACTAAGGTTCTTGACTGGCTACAGGAAGTGGCCTCTTCAAGTTCCATATCACCAATGTAGTGAGTCACACTTAAAGTCACCCCCACTAATTTTTGGGCACATCCTAGGTCTCTGACTTATCCTGGAGATACTGCCCCCACCTCCTCACCCCCATCAATTGCAGATATCTATTCATTTTCATGGGCAGTTAGCAATCTCTCCTGTCCTTCAACCCACATTATCCCAAATCCCCCATTCCTCTCTCTTTCCAGTCTCTCCCAGTTCCCTCCCTCCATCTGCCTTTGATGACTATTTTATTCCCCCTTCTAAGTACAGTTCATGCTTCTTCTCTTGGGCTCTTTTTGTTTAGCTTCTTGGGCTGTGGAGTATAACTTTGTACCTGTATATTATGCCTAATGTCCACTTCTTAATAGAAATGGAAGAGTAGATAGGTCTAGAGAAGAGTATGTTGGAGAAGAGAAAGGAAGGGAAACTGCAGACAGTCTGAATCTAAAATTAATAATATTTTTTAAAGTTGCCCATACAAACAGCAAAACTGGACCCAACAGGTTGTATTTATATATTTATACACTCACACATAACAATAGTAAAAAAAAAGAAAGAAAGAAAGAAAGAAAGAAAAGGTAGCTATCAATTTGAAAGTGAATGGGGGATGAAGAGATAGAGGGAACTTGGAGGGTGTGGAGAAAGAAAAGAGAGAAGTGGTGTGACTATATTTTATTTATAATGTAAATTTTTGTAAGTTTCACAAAAAATGAACTATGTTGTCACTATTACCAGAGCCAGAATCGGACTCTATTTATTGGGGGTTGTGATGCTCTGAAAACACCAAACAGTGCTTTCTTATGATGGGCCTTGTAATTATGAGGGTAGCCAGGTTTGTTAAATTAGGACATTATATGCCTTCTGTGCTTTGTTAGAGAAAGTGTCAATAACTCTTTTTTACAGAAAAACAACTACTGACAGAACATTCATTGGTGCTAGAAATGTTGTCTGTCTGTTGTTATGGGTTAATACATGACTAATAGTCATTGGCTCTTAAAAACAGATGGTACAGACAGTGTACTATCTATTAGATAGTACACTGAGTTACTGATGTTTAAATATTGTTAAATTTTTAAGACAAAACAACTACGTGTGGCTAATGCACAGAGTGTAGCAAAGTGAACAGCAGAGCTGTGGATAACAGGCTTATGTACATGACATTGAACTGGGCACTACCATAGGTTAACATTAATGTTAAAATGAAGAAATAATGGATGCAAAAATGTATCCGTGAAAATAGATGAGTATTGCATCTTCTTCAACAATAAATAAAATAGAAAATTTGTTGCATGCTAGTGTGGTCAAGATAGCAATGAATAAAGAGAGAATTGTAGAAGCAGTCATATAACTAAGGAACAATTTCAGAATTGAAAGGACATTTGGGTTTTGTGAGAGAAACTGGTTTGCTCAAGGTAACATGGGAACAGCAAAAACAGTTTTAAGGAAAGAAGTAGACCTTGGTACTGGTTGCTGTTAGGGGAATCAAGATTGGCTGGCAGAATCGGGCTCCTGTCTTCGAAGCTGAAATGTGTAACATCTAGAAAGCCCTGCGATAGCCTGGACAACAGACCTGGTCACTAAGCACAAAGCATCAGCAGTAAAAGAAGCAGAGATGAATTTGAGATTCACTTCAAGGGTTGCCAGTAACACTCCATTAGGCTTATAAAGAACAATGACCCATAGTTTTTCTACTCTGTTGTATACCTTGTGGACATAATAAAAAAAGCAACAGATACTTAATGAATACATTGACTGAATAAATGGATTAGAAAAAAGAAAAAAAATCAATAAATCATAACCTTGTTCTTTAAAGAAAGGCAGAATTATTTTTAAGTTTCATTGTTATTCTCACATCATCATTTATTTGTGGCACTAAACTTCAAGCCAACTCTTAATTTATTTTCCTTAAATCTCTTCTACAGGAATCGTGACGTGCCTATCCTCATTGAATATGATGGGGTTTGCTAAAATTGAAGATTTTGAATTCTGTTTAAGGCTACCATTATTTTTAGCAACTGAGTTTGTTGAATAAATGCATTTGAACAAACCTTGTTCTTCTCAAAGCTTCCTGTTCAAAGGCATGGGTGAATATATTGAGGACAGGGAACTGGGCAAAGACCCAGACTAGACTAAGCTTCACCAGTTAGTTCTTCATGCTCGTAATATCACACACTGCAGATGACAACAACACACAGCTGAGCATGAACATGTGTGATGAGTAGAGTTTGATTAGGATGCAGAAGGTAGCCCATGCCATGCCCAAGATGTAGCCTGACAAAGAGAGAAGGGGGTGTTCACACAAGGAAATGAGTGTGAGTGCTTTGTGTACCCCACATTGTTTCACTTGTGAGCCACCACAACTCTGCAGAGTTATTCTTGTCCTGTGAGTAAACATAGAAAAATAAACTCGATTGACTAACAGTCTAGCAGACAAGCTGCCAGAGTGCTCTTTTAGATCTGGTGACCTTCCTTTAACCACAGCAAGCACTCCTTTTAAACACAATCACCTCTTGTGGATTATGCCTTGACTTTCTTCAATGGGAATTCTAGATAATAGTCACCTACTCTAAGATTCCCCCATGTCTATATTCAATAATAGAATAAAGATGTGATATAATAGAACATAATCAAATAAATTAGAAATGAGGAAGTGTTCTCAAGGAGGAAAATATCTATAATTACTTAAAAATAAAAAGGGGGAAGCATCTTGAGATTCCGAGTTTCTAAAAAAATGTAGTCTAAGATGGAAAAATGGTAGAGAGGTAACACAAGTGAGACTGTGTTAGGATCTGTAATACAGTGGAGAATGGGTCAGCCACTGAGCCAGAAATAACAAGGAAATCAGAAATACATTAGGAAAGCATACTTGCCCAGTTACCCACTTCTGGTGATATTCCAATATTCCTGCCTTGAAAAATGAACTCCTACCACTAGAGGGTGGTGTAATCTAGAAACTGACTCAGCTCAAACAGCCTGAAAGCTCTCACCAAATACCTTGCTATCTCAAGTTATCAATGCAAGATGGCTCCAAGTGTCTGATCTGTGATGCTAGAGGACACTTGGAGGGCACAAAACCTTAAGGAATTCCCTAATGGTCAAATTATTTTAATCACTGAATGTTGTAAGTTGCCCTGTCTTGTGGGACCTGTCTGCAAGTACACACTCACACACCCACACACCCACACAGACACAGAGAGAGACAAAGAGAGAGAGAGAGAGGAGAGAAAGAGAGAGAGAGAGAGAGAGAGAGACTGAAACAGAGACAGAGAGAGACAGAGAGAGATGAGACAGAGATAAAAAGACAGACACACACAAACAGAGACAGACAGACAGGCAGAGACAGAGAGACAGACCGAGACAGAGAGAGTGAAAGAGAGACAGAGATGGAGAGATAGAATGAGAAGAGACAGGGAGACAGAGATAGAAAGACACACAGACAGAGTTTGTTTTTTTAATAATAATAAGATGTAAGGCCTAATCTCAAATCTACCTTTATGACACTGCTCCTAGGCCCATCAGAAGGCAGGCATGTGGAGTCTGTCTCTGCATGTGGTACTTATGTTTCAAAAGGAGTATCTAATAAACCAGACATGCTGAAAAGAGTGAAATTATCAACACTGATAAGAATATAAGCTTCAAGCTATGAAGTGTGATTCAAAGAAGGAAAATTGACTAAAAACAAAATCCTTCTGAACTGGGAGCGTCTTTTAAAAAGAACTTCTAGGATTAACAATATAATGCAATTCAGCTCTAAATATAGTTTCTGTATCACCTGGACTCCTTCTCTCAAACTCATTCTGAGTCCCTCTTCCCAAAGTTTCCCCTTCCTAACATAATATATTATTTTAATAACAGCTTATAGAGTCCAGTTACTGCTGCTCACACAATCATGAGTGTATCATCATCCACTGTTATTGTCAATATATGAAAGACCACATTCCTAATAAAAATTGACTCCCGCCCCAGAAACCATCAATTGTCAAGAGCTCCTCCTTAGGGGTTGGTACTTCTGTGGCCCTCCTATATTTATGCTGAAATGCTGGATGTCTTCATCTAGTATAGGCAAAATATCTTCCCATTATCTGCTGGGGGGGGGGAGCTGTTTTCCTCAGTGAAGAGATTCTGAGTGTGTTAATCACAATCCCAGGAGTGGCCCCACGCTGGGAAGCAGTTAGCTAACACAAATAGAGCTCCATGTTTTCTAGTTGTTTTTTTTTCTTTTGATTTTTTTTTTTTTATTTTCAAGACAGAGGAAAAACCATGAAGATGGGTGGATAGGAGTAGGGGGACAGGATCTGGGAGGAGTTGGGGAATAGGAAAAAATATAATAAAATGTATTTTATGAAATTCTTGAGAATAAATAAATATTTTAAAAAACCTTTTATGTTTTCTGAGCCTGGGAGAATGAGATGTGATATTTATGCCCCAGTTATAGCAGAGAACTCCACACAAGCTTGTTCTCTGTATTTGGTTAGGAGTCTCTATACTAACTGAACAAAAATGCTTCTTTTATAAGTACTGAAAAGTGCACTAATTATGAATATAGATATGTGTTTTTAGAAAGCAATATTATACTATGTCCAGTAAATTTACTCCTAGTTCCCAGAGTATGGCTTTTTGGACAGATTTATCATACCATGGATAAGTGTCCTCCTGTGAAACAGGCTTCAAATTTAGTCAAAAAGTAATTGATTACATCATTAGCCTTCATGAGGCTATCAGCTCTCAGCGTTCAGAGCTGAGCAAGATGTTGCCTTTGATTCACAGCACTTACATAACACTTTCTGGTCCTCTGTAAGCTGGCCAATATGAAGGAAGCTTCTAGGTCAGTTTCATCTTGATTTCTCTGTGATTAAAATATTTGGTGTTTTCCTCTATAGAATCTTACCACCTAGTTATGGTGGGCAGCCAAGAACAATGGTAACAATCTGGATTATTTGGAAGATTTTTTGGATTCCCCAGACCAACAATTTTTTTTATTTTAGCAACTCTTGGCTTCTGGAGAAACATTACTTCACATGTATGGTAACTAAATTTAAACAATATATTAAGTTTATGAAGTAGTGGGTTTGTTTATGTCTTTTCAAACATCCTCAGCTGCCAGAAGCTATGCTGTAACCTATGGGAACAGCTCATGGGTGTTTTGCAAATGGAGCTCCTTGGGCAAGGCTCTTTGGAGATTGCCCTGGCCAGGACCTGTGCAGAAGATGCTGCAGACCCCTGCTCTGATTCTATAGAAGGACATGAGCTTCAAGCCTTTCTAGCTCATATCCTTTCTTCTTCACTTATTTTCATGGCAATTCTTAGTTAGCTTTGTCAGTAGTGATGGCAGCTGATATTCCTGGAAACAAAAGCTCACTAAGGTTTGTGACTATTGCTTACATAACTGTTCTAAAAGAGAGATAACTATATTCCAAGATCTTAGTAGATAATTTCTTAAAAGATGACATTAAAAACCTACAGACCTCACAAGAAAGAAATAAAGGGCATAAAAGGTCATATTTCCCTCCAATGCCAGAAAATCAAAAAAGGAATCTAAATCTTCCAGTCTTTTTGGAGGTAAAATACAAGTAGATACTGCCAGGAAGAATAGAAACTCGGCCCCAGAAGTTAAGATTTAGATATTAATCGTTATCATTGTGAGGATGTATGAAGAAGATGACCAAAAATACACAAAAGTCACATATAGGCCATAGAAATTAGACCTATACCTGAAAAATATTATTCTAGATAGGGTATCATTCTCTCTGCTGGTTTCAAAATAAAAGCAACATACTGTTAAAGTCTAACCACACAGCTTGAATCTTTCATTTCTGAAATGGCATGTTTGCTGCTGGCCTGGGCACAGTACAGATAGGAGGTGCCTGGCTAGATATAATCACTTGGCTAACAATACAAAATTCATGCTTAGATATGAAGTAAAGGTTATTTAATGCTTAGATACTGTAAAGGTCAATTAATGACGACAATGGAGTAGGGAGGAGAAAAAAAACTGAAATGGATAAATGTTGATGATTCTTAAAACATGATGAAAGAGAAATGAATTGAAACTGCTCATGCTTGAATGCTTTGGAGTTTGTCTAAATAAAGAGTGTTCGAGCTACTAGGGCCATCTGGTTGAGAGACAACTGCTGGTAAGACTTCTCATTTTTGTGGACTCTATACATCTGTCCTGTGGTCTGGAACCTCATTGGAGCCACACTCCAGCACTCAACAAGGGTTACTTCTCCCTCAACTTCTTTCTTTTCATTATACTCTCATTTCTCTATCCATCTGGATGTTCCTGTTGGTTCTGCTTCTCTCTTCCTAACACCTGTGTTCTACTCTGTCTCCTTCCTGATCATCTTTTTTTTTCCACTCCCACTACCTATGGCCCATTTCTGGTTTTCTGACTTCTACAGGCCTTCAAATATAAATGTACAAATGTAAAGAGTCATTCAACCATTCAGTGCTAGAAGGCCAAATGCCAAATATTCTCTGTCATATGAGGTCTTAAACTTCACTTAGCTTCACTTCATCTTAGATTCCAGAGACAGTAACCCTGACTGCAACCCATCCCCACACCCAGTGCAGGAGCCATTATCTAATATTGCAAACTGAGACTGCCTTGGAGCAACAGTGATTTATCTCTTGACCCAAATAGTTCACTCAAAAAATGACAATTGTGACTATTTCTTTGAAGCTGTCCAGGATGTAAGGTTGAGTCACTGTCTTACACTACTATAACTAGCCAGGAAGACTGGATGCCCCAGTGTGGGAAATTCAAAGATGGGGAATGGGGAGTGTTTGGATGGGTAGGGCACTCCCTCAGGATAACGTGTTTATGGGTGGGGGGGATGGGGAAAGTGGACAACATATAAAATGTAAATAAATATAATATCCAATTAATAGCCTTCAAAGGAAAGCTCTCTAAATCATTATAATTTTAGTTTTGCAAACTTTATTATTAAACACTTGCAAATAAAATAAGTGTTATACATCAAAATTAACCAGACTTAAAGACTATACATTTAAGTCAATTTATATATAGTTAGAATAGGCAATCTGAAACTGTAGAGATTCACAAAAGATTCACACTTTCACTATTGAGTCTATATTGACTACTTACCTGTCACCAAAATCAAAAATTCCTTGACACAATTAGAACTAGAAAAATCAATTAGCTCTAGACTCCATTTCATATGTGTGTCTATTTTCTGCACATAGTCCTTCCTCATATTTAGCCTTTCTTGTTCTCTGCTTACATGTTATACTGTACCCATGTATCTGTTTGATTATATATGTCCATATAATCACTCTGTATTTTCTATATATGAGGGAGAATATGTGTTTTTAATCTTTCTGAAATTGTTTGACATCACTTAATATTGTACATCCTAAGCCTATCTATTTTTCTACAAGTTTTATAACTTCATTTTACTTTAAAGCTTAATATTATTAATACATTATTCATATATATACATATATGTTTATATTATATTAAATTATTCTTTCACCTATGTTGGTGTGCAACTAGGCTAATTTTAATTCTTTGCTATAGAGAATAAAGAAACAATAAATATAGAGTACAAATACCTCTATGATATGATGTGGAGTTCTCAGTGTTTATGCCTAAGAATGAAGTAGCTATGTCACATGGTAGTGTCTTAAGGTTTCTATTGCTATGATGGAACACCATGACCAAAAAAGTAAGTTGGAGAGGAAAAGGTTTATTTGGATTATACATCCATATCACTCAAGTTCATCATCACAGGTAGTCAGGGCAAGAATTCAAGCAGGGCAGGACCCTGGAGGCAATAGATTATACAGAGGTTACTGAGAGGTACTGCTTACTGGATTGTTTCACATGACTTGCTCAGTCTGCTTTTTTATAGAACAATAACCACCACCCCAAGGATGGCACCACCTACAATGGGCTGGACCCATTGTTGGTAATTAAGAAAGTGCTCTTCAGGCATGCCTACCACTAGATATTATGAAAGAATTTTGTTAATTGAGGTTCCCGCCTCACAGATAATTTTAACTGATGTCGAGTTGACATAAAACTTTCCAACAGAGATAGATCTATTTTTAATTTTTGAGAAATCTCCAAAATGATTTTCATAAAGGCTATATTAATTTGAATCCCCACCAACACTTTTCACTCACAGATTAATCCACTCAAACCACCTACTGGTTGCCAAATGCTAGTCACTGTTCTAATCAATGGGATTTAGTATCCATCAAGTCACAGTGGGATCTCAACTCTTTTAGAGCTCATATTTAAATGAAAGAGAGGCATTCACTATCAAAAGAAAGTAAATGCAGGGACAGATTCAGGCAATGTTAAGGTCTACAGCAGAAAGAAATGTGGTGATGCAATACAAGTGATGGCAGAGCACAGAAAAGGAGCCATGGATAGAGTAAACATAGACAAAGATTATTGTAGCAACTTCCATCAAGAGGCAGAGCTTATTCTTACCCTACATCTTTGCTAGCTTTGTGATAGAGTTTTTCCAAAAGAAAAGTAGCTGAGGTGACAGATATTCAGTTTCAGAACCTCAAGGGATGTAGTTTCTCTTCTCACCTTCTTCAAAACTGATCTGGCCTATTGATGAAGTAGTACTATGGGCAAAACTTAGCCTTTTCAACAGATTTGCTCTGAAAACTCACAAATTGGTGAGTTAGGACATTTAAATGCAACCTTATAGTGACTTTCCAACTGACCACAGGCATCAACAAGATGCAGCAGCCAGGCCATTCTTGCAAAGCCTGATTAGACAGTTTCATTGAGTCATGAGTAAATGATCAAGGATACATGACAACACATTACTGAAATTTAAACAAATCTTATAGCTTTAACTGGGCTTGTCAGGGGGTATATGCAAGGAGTTCATGTTTGAAAAAAAATATTAGCCATACCAGTCTTACAGAGATTCATGAAACAAGTTTCAAGGCAAAGGAAAATAAATTCCTAAGACTAGAAGAAATACAAGACATGCTACAGAAACAGGAACATTATGAATGAAGCAAAAATGAGGACAAGGAAAATCAACATTGGGATAGAAGATTAGGTGGAAGAGTGAGGGAGGCTTCTCATGTAGACCTTGGTATATTCTGGTCTTTGATTTCATTCTCCACAAAACAAAAAGCTCATGGGAGATTCTACAAGTTTATAATAAAAAAATTTACAAATACATATTAGCTTGAAGTACAGGTTACACAAAAGATAAGTAAGACCAGTTAAAAGGCAGTTAGGTTATTCTAAACTACAAACAGAATATAGTGAATGTTCAGGGTGCTGACTCTGGAAATGAAAAAAAAAATTAAGAATGTATTTTGGATATAAAAGCTATAGGCATTACTGATGATCTGAATGCACTGAGTGCCTGAGGAAGGAAAGAGAATTATAATGAAAGAGGTTAGATTTGTGCCAAAATCAAATGAATGAGTCACAGAGAAATACATTGAGAGTAGGAAAGAGGCAAAAGATTACACTTTGATGTTTGATTATTTGGTATGGAGATGCAGAGGGAGTACTTGACTATCTGACAGGATACAAGGTAGAATACATGAAATACAAGGATACATGGGAAAGTGAGTTTGGAATTCTTTAGCATGTTAATGTTATGTAAAGCCATGTATGACCATAATTATACTAACTGTGTATAAATAAAGTCCTGATCACATAGCTATGATGTAGGAGTCACCTGTTAAATTCATAGAAAATAAAAACAGTATGAAGTCATAAAAAATATGCTACAGAACATCAGGTTTTAAAAAGACTGAATCTCCATTGAGGTCTAATGATACTGAGATGTTAATAATGCGATGGAGGGAGGTCTGGTAGACATTGTTATAGAGAAAAGTCACCAGGGACAAATTCAAGTGCAATTTCAGAGAAATAATGATCAAACTAGAAGGCTACCATGGAAGGAACTGAATAATGAATGACCAAGGAAAAGTGGAGTAAAGGTACCTATTTGAATAAATGTTGTTAATAAGAAAGAGAGAACTGGGGATGTATGTGGAGTAAAATGGATTCAACAGAGGGTCAGAGGTAGTTTCAAATCACATCTGAGCCTAACATACCTGCTGCGGTACCCCAGCATTGATATCTTGTGCAAACAGTCAATAAAGAAATGGAATCTTCCATTCCATGTTGGACATTGGTAATATTTTTATTTAACATATTCTTAGCTGTTGATTCCTGAGATGAATCAGCTCTAGGCTAGACTTCTGGCTGATGGACCTTCTGAGATCTTCCCCACTTGTGCAAAAGGTTTCATGTAATACAAATGATACTAACCTTGGACTGATTCACTGAGTTATATGAGCAACTAAAAAATATGACAGTGTTCCTCAAGAGTAAGAATGGAGAACTCATCCCCACACAGTACAAGGGTCAGGCACATCTGGAAAATTTTGGGGTAACTCAGAGAAGACTTATAATAAAGTGAACGGGTAAAATCTTCCATCAGCCTGTGCCTGTAAAAGTCTAAACAATAGATACAGCTTGAATAAAGATACTTTACATTAATGGAAAATATACTCCTTCATAGGCGCAATGACATAAAATTAATAAAGCAAAATGACAGTACCAGGAATAGGCTACCTGTCTAGGAATTATTGGCTATAGAGGCCCTTCATCTACATCCCCCTCATACACACCAATAATAAAGATAGTTATCACTGCTTTTGGTTGCCTATCAGAACTAACTGTTAAATGCTACTGTTGAGAAACACTACATAGATCATGGAGAAATTAAGTTGAGACCAAATTTCAGTTTTCTCACTGCTTTCCAGATTACATAGTGTCAGAAGTTAGTCTGATAGATGCTGGGGAAGGGGAAGCTACCAACAGTCTTACTTTCTTATGAACTGCTTTTGCTACACTGCTATTATGCTGAGCAAGATGTTCCCACTCTTGGAATGATGCAGCCAATTGCTTTCTCATTTTTTTCAATTTAAAGCTCATTTATTAAAGTGAACAAGCTTATATCTGATATTGTAAGATGCTTAGACTCCAATGAAACTCATAGTACACTGACACAAAAATGCATACCCATTTGAGAAGATGTTTTGAGTAATAGTATAAACAAAACATATTGTTTTGATATCAAAAATCTCTTTTAAATGAAATTCTCAAGATTATCCAATGAGATAAAGTTTAAAACACCCACAACAAACAAAGAATAGAGTTATGAACTGCTTCAAATAACATTGTTTGCCAGGCCTGATGTGGCTCTCGCCATCAATGAGTATATCACATGCAGTGCCAAAAGTGATGTATTGTGACAGCATCATACTTGATGGACCTGATTTGCTTCAATCTCTGCCATATTGGAAAGGTGAGAAAGAATCCTACTGGAAAGTGGTGTTAACATTCATGTATGCAGGAGCTTCCTGTGGTACATTAGGAACACCTAGTTTGGTGTAATAATATTCAAGATAATGCAGTTACTGTGTTAGTTTGCAGTTGTTACTATTGAAAATTCTACATGCTTAAAAGACATATCAACAGCATAAAATGAATTTCCTTAAAATTCTAGGGATGGAAAAAACTAAATTGATTTCAATTTATTGAGGTTGAAGTAGTCAAAATATCTTCAATGCTGGCTTCTCTGGAGAGTCTGGGGAGAGAATTTATTCTCTATCCAGTTTCTGTTTCTGCTTTGTTTTGTTCTGTTTTTGTTCCACCTCCTTTTTTTTTTTTTTTTTTTTTTTTTTTTTTTTTTTTTTTTTTTTTTTTTGTAGCTTGACCACCTTTCATCTCCCTCTTTTAAGAACACTCATGATTTTGTCACTGAATTACCTAGAGCATCCAAGATTCACTCCCCATCTCAGGAACTTTCACTTTCTTGAGCCCATATGAAATTTCTTCACATCATATATTTAGATGCTCAGAGATTAGGAGTAGATATGTTAGGACATTATTATTTGAGCTCTTGCAACTACTGATCAATAATTTACTCCCCAGAAACTAAAACATGGCAGTGACCATACACATATAAAATTTACTTGTCATCTCATAACACAGAAGCTCTCATGCCTGTGAATAAAATAATATGAACAATATGAAATATGTTGCTCTTTCTTTCCTCACTAGGATCCGCACATATAAGGATCGAAAGACAGAAGCATACGCAAAAACTATGCTGGACAATTACTTTTTTCTGTCCTTCAGAATTCAAGTCTATTTTTTCAAGTTCTCAATTTTGAAGAGAAAATATTTCTACCACATGGCCTGGTAGTTCTAGTGATCTTAGAGCCAGTACTGTTATTCAGACATTTTGAAAGTCTCTCTGTCACCAAGGCAACAATCAATGCAAAGATAAAGTGAGGTAATTGATCACTGTTATTTGGGAAAAATAGAATGCTGGGAGAAATGAGACAGGGTAAAGTATGTTTAAAACTCAGGTAGCCCTGAGAAGATACTAAGAACTTAAGATTTGAATTATTCTATCAGGTAGAAAATGTCAACTAGAAGAAGTTGTACATAAGGTCAAAGGGAGCATGGAATTAGTTGCAGAAGAAGGAATTATAACTATCACCACACCATCAGGATTTATTTACAATTATTATAAAAATGTTAATTGTAGCCATGGCACTTGATTTTTCTTGCCCTTTATATTACATTTGTTTGTGTTAATCAACCATTTATTTATTTTTTTCTTTCTTTCTAGTCTATATTGTGCCAGAAATGGGAGTGTAGGCAATTTTACAATTTAATATTTAAACTGTAGAATATTTATAACTAGAACATATTGGCTTATAGGCAAAGTTATTCACATATAAAAGCATGACATCATTGTTATTGAATGAAGTTTAAATAAGGATAAAAAGGAGCTGACTGAGCATTGTATCACCAAAGGATGAGCTTTGTTGATTATTTAACAGATGTCAGTCCTACTAGATTCTTTCATTAATGAGGTTGTGGTCTTTTTGTTTGGTTAATTTTGCTTCTCTGTGAAGTTGGTAGGAATAGGAACCAGCAAACTGTATTTCCCAGGTTCCCTTAACAGTGGATATTAAAATGACATAGGATGCAAAGAAGAAGAATGCCAATTTAGTATCAGTGGTCTGTGGTAAACCAAAACATGACAGCAGCACCAGGAGGAGTATGCCCAGTTGAAGTATTGCATATCCCATTATAGAGAAAAATTCTCCAAATCAGCAGGAGAATTACATGCTCCTGTATCCCTGCTCAAATGCAAGGATTCAGTCTCAGTATCTACATCAGACAGTTGCCAAGAGCAGCTAGGATTCAGTCCAGATTCAATAGGAGCTTCTAGTTCTAAGCCCCAGCCTTCCCTCTTTTGTTCTTTCTGAGTTCATTGTAACTGATTCTCTGTACTAAATCTTTTTTTCTTGAAGTACCAAAAATGCCCTATGAGTTTTGGTATTGACATTACCTAACAAAGATATGAACATTAGTTTTACAAAATACATTAAAAAAAAAAAACAAACAATTTTCTGAAACTGGGAAATTTTTCTGGCATTTCCTCTCTGAGACTTGACCTGTTACTTAAGAAAGTAGGCTTCCCACCTCATCTAGGGAGAGTAGAGCATGGAAGAAAAACAATATGTGATCTTACACAAGTTAAATTATTTTTCAGAGTGAGACTTCCTATAAATTAAATTAAAAACATAGGTTTGATGAAAGAATAAATGCAATTCTTATAACTGTAGTACACAAATAAACTGTAATACATAAAAAACTGTAATACACAAATTAATGAGATTTTTAGAACTGTAATACACAAATTATTTGGTTCTCTAAAACAGTAAATGATTTAAGCTAAGGTTAAATCAATATGACATTTGAAATTATCTGACTGTTATAAATGTTTAGAAGTTTCTCTCTGTTCTATACCTTATTCTCTAGCCTCCTTTTCCCTTTTTCCATTTCTATCTCTGTCTCTACAGCTATATTATTTATTATTTAAAAATTAGCATGAAATTACAGGTTTTATTATAACAGCTGCATATCATGTGGCTTGCTCATTCACCCTCTAATACTGACTGTTGTTCTTTCTTCTTCTATTGTATCCTTTCTCCTGCCAAATAGCATTCATCTGGAGCATGCACACATACGCGCGCGCGCACACAGACACACACACACACACACACCCATATGTTTTAAACCCTTCAGAACTGGAATTCAAAAGCTACTTCATTATCTTGATTACCAGGATTGATAGTTGACAGATCTGGGGACTTTTCAAGAACATGACTAAGCAAAACCTTCTTCTGGCTAAAGATAAAGGGTCTCATATGAAGATGAAGTTCATATAGTGATGGGCGTGAAACAGGTAAAAGCTATTGTTCCCTCTGTTGGACCAGAATTCTTTTAAGTAAACCTGAAAGGGATGGAAATTAAACAATATGGTGGATCTGTGAGATAGTACAGGGAGTGGAATGCAAGCCTAGGAAAGGAGAAAAATTCATATTGTACTTTTCAACTATGCAGAAACTTCCCATTTCTACAGTCCTATGGTGTAGCTTCCTGCAGCCATGAGTAACCAGGTTCTCCTGAGAGGAAGCCTGGGAATTAACGGGAATGGAGGGCGAGAGAAACATGGGGCCAAGACAAAGTATTTTGATCAAGGCCCGAAGTTTAATAATTTGCTTTCACATATAAAAAGGAAGCCCCCGTACCCCCCAGAGTCTCTTCTGGGTTCAGCCCAGAGGCTGGGTAAGGAGATGGCAGTCTGGAAGTTGTCAAGGCTAGCTCAGCAGGTAGTCCATTCTTCTTAGCTCAGGTAGCAGACTCCAAGATGCCAAGGCTGGTAATGCAATGTATCTCAGGTCCTACTGTTGCTTGGTCTATTGTGGTAAAAATGCTCGCAGGCCTGCTCAGGCCTGGGGGAAGGGCACACTATGGCATATGTGATATATATGATAAAGATTCTGCACATGAGACCAAACACACAAACTTCGGTTTGTTTGTTTGTTTTTTTAATCTGACCCAGGTATTCAGTTTTTTTGGTCTCTTCTAGGACATTTACTGATAACTCCAACCAAGTAAAATAATTCAAGCACCTGTTTGAGACCTATTCTTTAAAGGTTTGAATTCTGAATTAAAAGAAGGGCAGTAAGTGGGGGCACAGTAATCAAAGAGGAAAATGTGAAGGATTGGGGACTGATGACTTTTGGTGTGGGCAGCTGACAGAAGGCAGCTATCATTCTTGCAGCCAGCCATATACCCTCAAAAGAGACTTGTTTACAACAGCCTACAACAGCTGAGCACACTCTGATAACATCTTGTTTTAGATACCCAGCATCTTCTCTTAGGTGTGTGAGACTTAAAAGGTGTGATTTAGAGCTGAGACTTAAAGGTGTGACTTAAAGGCGTGGCTTAGAAATGAGACATATAAAAGGCAAGAGTCAGACAGAAGAAATGATTAGACACTTAGACACTTGAAACAGAGAACTAGGAATTAGACACTTGTACTTGAGACAGGCACTTGGAAGAGAACTAGCAACTTAAAATAGAGATTAGGACTTGAGATTTATTACAGAGGAAGTAGGAATTAGGACCCCAGACTTGGTACTAGGAACTAGGGACTTAGAAGAGAGAAGAATTAAGACTGAAGCACACTCTGTCTGGTCTCCATTCTTCTCGTCTGTCCTCACTCTCTCTCTTGCTGAACCCAACCCACGGACTGGAGCAGCTTGGGGGCAGTGTGGGCTCTAACAGTTTAGCCCCCATGGCTTTTGGCAGTGCAGGTTCCAACACTGACAGAGCAGTCTGTGACATTTTGGCCCCCAAGCATGGTGCAGAGTAGTTCTCATCATTTTGGTGCCTTCTCCTTCCAGTATAAAATGACAATGTCAACAGAGCTTCTTGTGAGTGAATTTAAAATGCTTAACCTGAAGAAGCTCAGCAAAGCAAGAGGTCAAGTTAAAAAAAAAAAAAAAAAGACTAACATTTTACTATTGGAATTGGTGAACTACATCTCACATATTCACTCTTCTCTGATCTTGCTTTTACCTCTCTACCCTTACTAAGTTTGCCTAGATAGGGTTCTACTGCAAAAGAATGATACATGTCTCTACCAACTGTGTCTCTAAAACTAATATGGCTATTCCGCACCTATGACTAGGAAAAATATACTTATCAAGTCATGGTTTTGGAAAACTATTTAGACTTTTCTTTAGGCTTCAAACATCAGAAATTATTTATATTTTATAAAATTTTCTTTTTTTCTTTTTCTGTTAATGATTTACTGGAATGAAGTTATTACACGTAGAGATCAGAGTATAAACAACTGTTTTGTAGCTTTTCTCATTGTCAATATAGGCATTATAGCCAATATAAAAGTACCCTAAAGATTAATAAATAAAAGTTAATAAAAATACTGAGACAATTATACTTTCATGATTCCTTCTCACAATTCACATTTAAGTATTGTTATAATACATCCTATTATGTTCCTAAAATGTTTGAAATTATTTAAACCAATAATTTCTTTTATCTTGTATATATCACCAAAATACTATTTTTAAAATTGCATTGAAGTTAAAGTTTTCTTTAACAGTTGATCAGAGTAGATATTCCCACTGGTACAACAGTATCACAAATGTAATGGCAGTAACCAATGACTTTCATATGGCTACACTTCATGAGATGGAACCATGACTGGCACTATTGATAGGACTAAGAAACTATGATTAGATAAGTCACAGGTCCTAGTGGGATAACCCAGTATTATTCTGCTAAATAGATATAATATCAAAACAACTCCTGAATTATTATTACTATACTGCAAATAAGTACAACCTTTGACAAGTAAGCTTCTTTTTGCAGTGAATGGCAATTAACAGAGACCCTACTAGGTCAATGTGCTGAGAATAAAGGCTGTACAATGTTTAGCTCTAAATGAGATATGCATATCGATTGTTTCTGACAAAGATCGGATATCCTAGTGGAAGAAAAGATGGATGAATTATATAAGGCAGAGGTAATGGGTGACTTCAAGGGAACAGTGTTTACCAGATACAACAAAACAGTCGAATATATGAATTCAGTGGTTGTGACTGCAAGACTGACACATATAAGCTCAAACCAGAAAAAAGAAAAAGAAAAAAGAAAAAAAAAAAGAAAAAAGAAAAAGAAAAAAGGGGAAAATCCAAGCATAGAAGGGGTAGACAAAAATGTAATGTATTTTTCAGTGATATTGTTGATATTTGTACCAAGGATGCTAAATTCTAATAAAGAAAAAAGAGTGAATTGGTCTAGTTTAAGGAGCTTTTTAAAAGCACTCTCTTTGAATACCTCTAAGGCAGACAGAAGCAAAGACTGGGAAAGAATGGAGCGTTCTTAATATCCAGTTAGCATGCAATTCCTGAAGAGACTAGAAATCAATCTCAGGTGATAAACAAGTTTAAGGGATAGTTCTCACTATGGTGGGATCTGTTTTACAGTGAGGATAGTTCTGACAGTGGCTTAGTCACTTTTCATCACCATGACAAAATACCTGAGATAAAGGAGGAAAGATTTATTCTGACTCACTTGTTGAGAGTCCATAATTGGCTGGCTGCACTTCAGGGATGAGGCAGAAAAACAAACAGATGTGATAAAATGGACTTTATCTCATGGTGACCAGACAGATGAAGAAAGGAAGAGATTGGAAGAAAATTATACTCTTCAGAAGAACCCTCCCAGGAAGCTGCCTCCTCCAATCAAGCCCCACCCTCTACATTACCCACTAATCTGAATAGTCCACTCAATTATGAACTCACTAATGGATTTTTCCATTGATTATGCCAAGTAACCCCATGGTTTCATCATTTTCCTAATGCCCAAGTTCTGAATCTTGTATTTGGGATCAAACTGCTCAACATATACATGTTAAATCTGAAGCATGAGAAGCAATTTTGAACTGACATACAAGGGGTGAACTTAACAAAACTGACATTGCAAAACACATAACTAAACCCTAAAAATCATTTATGGCCCTGATGGAGCTTTACTCAGAATCCAGAATTCCTCAGGAAAAACAGAAGTGTTCTTGACACCAGTCAAGTTTCCATGTAATTTTCTACAATTTTTTCAAATGAAGGGAAGTTCATGAATCACTTGTTTTTCCTTCCCATAAATGGAGGACAGATAATTAAGCATCAGATAGAAACACCTGGGTTTTTTTGTTTGTTTGTTTGTTTGTTTTTGTTTTATTTCTTCCTTTTGAACATCCTCAAATCCTCAGGTATTTGAATTCTTTAGAAAAAAAGCAAGGTATATACAGGGATAAGTTCTCAAACTTACTCTTATTATGCCTTCACAAAACAGAGACCAATTAGGTACACTCTAAGATAACCACCTGTAGGTTGGTAAAGTTCACTAGGATCAACCATGCACCTCAAAGTGGGAGAGATTGTTTTACATGTGAAAAACAAAAACAAAAAACAAAAAAAGGCAGATTCAACGTCACCAGAACAAAACAAAGTATATAAATATGAAGAAGGTCACAAATCAAGTACTATGATTCCTTGTTCTTAGATCACATGCTAAGTTCCAGGTTAACATAGGTATCCACCTGACTCAGTTTCTAAATTCCATCTTTACCCATTTATCCATCTGTTTTCTCTTTTTCTCTGGATAGTCATATCTCTTGCTCAAGTAGATGAAAAGGAAGTATAAGTACTTACAGCTGTCTCTCCAGATCACCTAAATTCTTTCCTCTTTTTTCGATTAATTTATTTACTTCACATTCTGATCACTGTGCCCCTCCGTCTTCTTCTCCTGGTCCCATTCTCACATCCACCAATTTCCCCATTTCTCCATGGAGACCTCCCTCCTTGAGTTCCTACTGACCCTGGCACTTCAAATCACAGCAGGACTAAGTGTATTTTTTTTTTTTTTTTTTGCACTGAGGCCCCACAAGGCAGTCATGACTGTTAGGAGGTAACCATCTATTCCTATTTGATTTGAGTCTTGCTCTACAGGAAGTTGCCTCTTCCTAGTATTGGAGCCCAGTTAACTGCCTGTTCCTAGGGAGGTTCTAGGCCCAAGTAAACAACTTATTGCTGTTGTTTTGACTAAGTTACATGGCATCAAACTGCATTGTGAATATGTATGCTTGTATTAATAGATGAAAGCTAATCTTGGTCCTAATCAGAGAAGCTTCTTTTTGTAGTGAATCGTGGTGAATGTAGAGACCTGTAGCTCTTAGAGATGCTGAGAATGACTGATGGTTGAGGCCTTAGTATCAGACAAGACATATAACATACTCCCTCTAAAGCATGAGGAACTTTATGGAAAAGAGGGCAGGATGTATGAGGCATACAATAGGGTGAATTATTATGAAATCTCTCCATATGTATTGAATATAATCCCTACAAATGTGAATTAATAACAACATCAGTTACCTGCAATGGGCCTGCTGAAGAATGACATTGTAGACAGTTTTGGGTGGGAAAGAGCTTATAGAACCCTACCTCTTACTCCTGAGCTACTGACTCTTGATAGATTAATGGACATAGGAAATCATTTTCAGCAGCAATATACCTATTGCTGAGCCCCAAGACTCCAAAAGATAGCTCCAAATTGATGGTCATATAGACAGCCCAAGGTAAACTCAGTGGATCATCACAGAACAAAACATGAATGTGAGAAAGAGATTCATGGGGATGGAGAGTAAATAGGGAAGTAAAAGAGGGTCAGATAGGAGGGTGGTCTGTCATCAAGGACAACAGAGCAAACATTACATATGCTTGCAGATGAAAAAAAAAAAAAAAAAAAAAAAAAGGAGATAAAGACCTCTCTGTAGTATCATTTCTTTAACTGGACCATAAAGATATTTCTGAGAGAGCTCTATAGGCAGGCAAAGGCTGTATAACACCATTCTTTCTTAGAATCCTTTATTTCCTGCATGAGTCCTTTCCCATCAAACATTGAATATGAGAATGTATTTTTGCTTTTTTCTTCCCTGGGTCACAGTGGTTAGATGACTTAAGCTAGGATGAAATGATTGAGCGAATGCATTGAAGTTTAGTGCACATAACATTTACCTTCACTTCCTCCGGCTCCAGCTAAACCCTGTGATTCTGAGAATTAAAGCACCACATGTGTTGTCACTGGAAAGAGTAGGCATTATTTATAAGATGTTAGATATAAACCACCCCAAAGAAAATTACAGAATTAGATAGTCTTTAAAGTTCTTTGTTTAATTTACAAACCTGATTTGCTATGACTGCCATACAAGAGAGATGAGACCCAAAGGAAAATTTGTTAAACAAAAATGGTTTTTTTTTTTTTTTTTGGTTTTATACTTCATAATAGTGTTGTGACCAGATCCCACTCTGACAGAATAATTCATTGCCCTGAGATTCAACTACAGGGCCTGAGAAGATTTATCGTCAGTTAAGAATACTTGTTGCTCTTCCAGAAGCCCCAACTTCAGCTTCAGAGGAGCAGATGCCCACTTCTAATCTCAGTGGACCACATAGGACTAGTATACATTCAGAAAAACACAGACATAAATAAAAATAAATCTAACAATGAGTTTTTTAAATTAAGCAATAGAAAGTCTAGATATGCATAAGGTTGTAATGAATTCTTCACAGAAGAACCTCTTATTCTAGGGACTGACTCATGTAAGTTCTTTCCAAGTAGCTGTGTTAGACTTAAAGAGGATTTCAAGAGATAATGCTTTCTTTTGTCTCATACTCTGCAATCTAGTCATTAAACATGAGTGCTGAGTATACAGAAATGGCAAGTAATAAGGGCATCATTTGAAGCAAATTGCTCTGTCCTTTTTTTTTCTAGGTATCCAATTATGTCAGGGTTTGAGAAAATTGGAGGAATAAAGAGACACACTTAAAGTTGCAATGTGCAATTGTAGTTTTCTTAATTCTGCTTCTTTAAATTGGACATGTTGAAGCTCACTTCTATTTCTCAAGTTCAACAGAGTACACGGTGCAGCTCTTACTTCCCATATGATGATATTCTTCCATCTATCATCTACCTGTCATCTATCTATCTATCTATCTATCTATCTATCTATCTATCTTCATCATCATCATCATCATCTATCTATATAATTACTTAAATATTGAGAACTCTATTAAAGGGAGAAATAGAAGAAAAGGGAGAATTTTTAACTTGGAGTAAAGAAGTTGGAAAGAGTTAAGATTCCAGAAGCTGCCTTTCTGACGTTTAACTTACATCACTAGATTTGGACATTTTTCATTATTTCTAATTGAAACCCAAATCTACTTGCCCAGAACAATCATTTCTAACAATGTAGTTCAAACCTTTAACCTATCAAAAGTAACTCTCACTAAGGGTATATTAAACAACTAATATCTAGGACAGTGATTCTCAACCTATAGATTGTGACCATAAGGAAATACTTACTTCAGATGGCCTTAGAAACCCCCAACCATAAATCGATTTTTGTTACAACTTCATAAATGTAATTTTACTACTGAGTGGTGTTTCAATTCCTGAGACCATTAGAATTATATGTTTTCTAATGGTCATGACCCAGAGGTTAAGGACTGCTGCTCTACAAAAAGGCAGTAGGGCAGAAGACAAATAGGTTTCTTCCCAAAAATTTGTTGTCCTTGGTGGAAGAAGTAAAGGAGCACACATCCATACCTCAAAAGCTTTTGTTGTATATCCATCTAACATGTAAGTGTAGCTAAGTACCAGCTTCCCAATTTTGTTCTTTGGATCAAATAGTAATAAAAATAAATTCAAGATGCAAATATTTAAAGAAAAGTCGCTTATAAATATAACAGACAGAGCCTGAAATCTGTACGAGTCATGCTCTGAGAACACTTTCTGCTCTATCCCTGGAACACAGCTTGTATCTTAAAGGAACATAGGCACTCAACTCACAAGAGATATCCCCCCAAGGGATAATTTTGGAATTGTTAAGTAGATGGTATTAGGAAAAATTATTCACAAACTTGGGAGGGTCTTAAGACAATGGCTGTGCTTCTACTAGTCTCAGAAGATCAACAAAATCTGAAGAGAGAATGATAGACTGAGGGTGGATTTCAGAGCCTCATGTGCCAGCCCTGTGCTCAGATCTTGTTAATGTTGTTTCTCTACTCTTACATTTATTTACTTATCTAAGCATATATTTGTGTGTACATATGTCATAGCATGAGAGTGGAAGTCAGAAGGGAGCTTGTGTAGTTGGTTTGCTCTACAATGCCAATTTCAGAGGTTGGTTATGGGTTGTTAGGCTTAGTTGTAATCACAGAAAAACCGAGAAATATATTTATTTATGCCCCATAACTCTGGCAAATACCTGACTGAAGTAGCTTAGGGGAAGAAGGGTTTATTCTGGATTACACTTGCAGAGGGGTGGTTGTCCATCATAAAGAAGACATGGTGCCAGTCAAGGGAGTCACAGCAACAGGAGCAGAAGGTTGGCTGATCAAATTTCATCTGTGTACAGGAAGTAAAGTGAGAGAATTGGAAGTGGGATGTAAAACTTCAAAGCCTGCCTCCAACATGATTCAACCTTCTTAATGACCTAGCATCTTCCCAAACAGCAACACCAGGTGGAGACTAGTTATTCAGACACATGATTTTATAGGAGAAATAACAGACAATATGGGTACCAGACCTCATAGTTACAGGATAAGAGTAAGGACTACAGAGAAGGAAGCCAAATTAGTTACAGTGGGGAGTTAGAATTTGCAATGTTGAGAGACCCCATGGAAAAGCAAGACACTCTCATCTCAACCAACATTCCTTGGACCTTGGAATTTTCAGAATAAAAAATCTGGTGTTGTAAATCCTGAGATAGTCTTCTCAGCCACATTGTTCTCACTGTGACAGCATAAATTCAGCACTAATGTTTGTTACTGCTGAATTCTGAAAACCACAAAAGGCCCGGAGAAGTGAGCACAGGAAGCTTGTATGTCAAGTGATTGAAGCTATCCAACTTCCACACATTGCCAAATCTCATAACTCCAAGGCTTTTTCTTACTGTGTAAGGCAGAAAAACTAAAGGTTACCACTGCATCCTTCTAAAGGAAGACATCTTTGCACAGTCACCATCTTTGATACCTTCTTTACCTTCAACGTGGAAAGCCAATCCATGATAGTGTCTCATAGTTCCAACTGTAAAATATTTGTGAAGTGGTTCAGTTTTCTTCACCTGCATAGATACCACACTGACCATTACCATGCAAATGCAGCCATGTAATTCAGCACTAATTAATTTTCTATGGGGCCTTTAGTCAAATCCAAACTGCATGCCAGGCTACAGGGTGCTAAATATTTATCCCTGTCCACCTTGCCATGTACCTCTCATTACTAGTTTGTTGTTGTTGTTGTTTTTATCACTATGTTTCACTTACACTAAACTTTCAAACATGTTCCTTATATCTGGATTTTTCCTAGGTCAGAGCTCATCTTTCAAACCAGATCTCTTTTTGTCCATTGTTATATGAAAGTACAAGCCAAATTTCATTTTCAGGTCAACCATAGATGTCACAGTGTCATTATCACTTCTGTGTTCTCAGTCCTTAGTTGACCTCTTTCTTTCATTGCATCATTGTACATAGAAAAAGTTGCTGCCGGCCGGGGGGTGGTGGTGGCGCATGCCTTTAATCCCAGCACTTGGGAGGCAGAGGCAGGCGGATTTCTGAGTTTGAAGCCAGCCTGGTCTACAGGGTGAGTTCCAGGACAGCCAGGGATACACAGAGAAACCCTGTCTCTAAAAAAACAAAACAAAACAAAAAAAAAGTTGCTGCCATGTTGTAGTTAATTTTCCCCTTATTCTTACCCCTAGACTCCAAACTCCACAAGGGCAGGAAGGGTACTGACTTTGCCCCTTATGGGGTGTGTGTACTCACTGTACACCAAGGTTCCTGATCTTATATTTTGTATTGAAAAATGACCATGTGAGTTTTGGGGCAATAAAAGTACTATGAAAATAAAATCACTTCCTTTAGATAACTAATTCATGAAGTAAAACTTTTATATATGCAGCAAATTGGTCTACGTTGTTGATTTTATGGTTGCAAATGTTAGAAAAGACCATTGAGGCAGAACTGTTGTTATGCCCTTTACATCTGTGCTGGTTTTATGTCAACTTGACACAGGCTAGAGCCATTTGGAAAAGTTCAACCTCAGTGGAGAAAATTTCGCCCTCAAAGCTGGCCTGTGGGTAGCCTGTGGAGCTTTCTTGATTAGTGATTAATGTAGGTGACATCATTCTGTTAGGGGTGGTGACACCCTTGGGCCCATGGTTTTGGATGGTATAAGAATGAAGAATGACCAGGACATGGTTAACAGTCCTATAAGCACAGACTCCTCCATAGTGTTTATATCGGTTCCTGCCTTGAATTCCTGCACTGACTTCCCTAAATGATAGACTGCTAGGTATGAGAGGAAATAAACCTTTTCCCCTACAAGTTGCTTTTGGCCATAGTCTTTTGTCACAGCCATAGAAGCCCCAACTAAGAGTCCTTGATTTGCTGGTGCTGTAAATTCATATCATCTATAATTGACCCCTCTCTAATTGCCCAAAATATGAAAAGAAAACCTAATTTTTGTTTCCACATCAGAGAAAGATTATACTGTGAAATGTACTTTAAATCTGTAATGTAACAGCCATCATTGTCAGGACCTCAGGTCTCTTTTTCTACTGTAAGAAAACTAATCTCATAAGAAATTTAATCATTGGATTGCTTTTTTTCCTTTTTATCCTAACAACTTCATAGCTCCTTAGATATTGATAAATCTTCATCTTTCAAACAAATTGACCAAAAAAAAGTAGAGGAAAGAAGTTGTGTGTGTGTTAATAGTTTCAGAAGACAATATCTTTCAACAAAATTCAATTGGTATACCATGTGTGCCAAGCACATGTTATGAATAAACATGATTAAAGATTAAATTAAAATATAGAAACAAATGATATTCTATTCTGCAGGATCTGTACACACACACACACACTTACAAACTCACTCACACACACTCACAGAGCCTGATTCACCCTACCCACAATTCCCCCAATAATATATTCCCTGCTTTCCCATGAAGATTATAATTATATCCTTCTCTTATCCAGCAGTGGAGCTCCCTGCTCTGAACATCATTTTTAACTTACTCACATAATTATTATTAGACTTTAAGCTTCATGGAATATTCATATTATGATTTGTGGTTAGATCTCTGGGAATTAGTGCTAATACACAGTAGCAGCTAGCAGTTTCAGCTGTTAAATCAGTGCATCAATAAACCAGTGAGCATCATTCCTAATCTCAGTGCTAACAGTGAAATGGGAGTGAATAAGCAAGAAAGAAACTGTACCCCTTACTCTCATGAATATATTCCTTATGATGTCACAGATGATGGCTTAAACTTATGTCAGAGTTTATATATATGTGTGTCCCCCTCTGTGAAGGTGAGGGTCTCCTATTGAACCTAGGGGCTGTCATTACAGCTAAACCAACAGCCAGAAATTTCCCATGATCTGGTTATCTCTGCCCTCAGTGTTGGACTTACATGTTCATGGTTCCACATCCAGCTTTTATATAGACACTGAAATCTGAAGTTAGTTGTCATGCTTGTTCAGCAAGGACATTGCCCACTGAGCTTTCTCTAGCTACATTGGTATTTATATACTTGTTTGTTTATTCTGTGTATTCTGAGGTGTATTTGTGTGTGTGTACATGTGTGTATGTGTGTGTGTGTGTGTTTCATATGAAGAGACCAGACGACAGTTGACAATTGTAGGAATTGGTTCTCTCTTTTTATCATGTAATAATAAAGATCAAATTCACTTTATCAGGCTTGGTGGTTGTGGTGGACTGAATAAAAATTGCTCCCATAGGCTCATGGGAAGTGGTGCTATTACAGGGTATGGCCTTGTTGGAGTAGGTGTGACCTTGTTGGAGGAAGTGTGTCACTGGGAGTGGGCTTTAAGGTTTCAGATGCTCAAGCCAGCCTCCATCATGGTCCTTCTCTCTTCCTGCTGCCATTGGATCTGGATGTAGAACTCTCAGTTACTCCTTTAGCACCATGTCTGCCTACATGCTAGCATGATTTCTGCCATGACCACAATGGCCTAAAACTCTGAACTGTAAGTGAGCCTCAAATAAAATGTCTTCCATTTTAAGAGTTGCTGTGGTTATAGTGTCTCTCCACAGTGATAGAAACCATAAAACAATGGCAAGTGCCATCTCATCAATTGGTGCTGTTTTGGCATAGTCTCACTCCATACAACAGACTGCTAGCTTTAAGCTTTCAGTGATCCTCTTTCAGTGTCTTCCCCTCTCATGTGCTAGGATTATAAGAAAAGAACACCATGCCTGGGTTGATGTCAGTGACAATGTTTACCTTAGTGTCAAAGAAACCTGAAGTTATTGAAGCTCTCAGAGGTTAAACAGACAAGCCAGGGAAAAAAGACTTCTTAAGGAAAGGGAGAATACAAAATGTATTCTTCAGCTTTGTATTACAATAAAGGAATACCTGAGGCATTTAATGAAGAGAAAGGAATCTTTCAAGTCTTCTCTGAAGAGTTCTCCTAGAACCAAGATTCTTGTACCAACAATACATTCCCAGGTCTGGCTCTGATATGGAACTCATTCACTAGCTGTGTCTGATGAGCTCCCCAGAACCTCACCCTCCAGCACTGTCCTCACACTCCCAGGTCTGGAGGTTCATGAGGCTCCTACACTCAACTTCCCTGGTAAACATAACTCTCACACTTCATTAAAGGTTCTTTTTAAGTTTTAATTAATTATTTATTTATCTATCTATCTATCTATCTATCTATCTATCTATCTATCTTGGTTTCCCCTCCCTCTTCTCATTGTACTTCCCCACCCCATTCATTCCTCCTCCATTTTTCTTCAGAAGAGGGCAGGTCTCCCCTGGATATCAATCAGCCATAGCTTATCAAGTTGCAGGAAGACTAGGCATCACCTTTACTATTAAGGCTAAATGAGTCAACCCAGTAGGAAGAAAAGGTCTCAAAGGCAGGCAACAGAATCAGAGACAGCCTCTGCTTGTACTGTTAGGTGTCCCATCAGAAGAACAAGCTACATAACTGTAACATATGTACAGAAGGCCTAGACCTGCCCCATATAGTCTCCCTGCTTAGGAGTTCAGTCTCTTATGATCCCCTTATAGGCCTAGGTTAGTTGATTCTGTAGGTTTTCTTGTGATGTCCTTGACCCATCTGACTCCTATAATCCTTCCTCTCCTTCTGCAGGGTTCTCCTGCACCTAATGTTTGGTTGTGGGTCTCTGGATTTGTTTCCATCAGTTACTGAGGAAAGCCTCTCTAATGACATTTGGGGTCCAGCTTGAGATCCATGCCTTATGAGGGCCCACGTCAACACTGTCTGGGTGTCTAGGAACCAGAGAATTGGTAGCCAAGAGACCTAGGATAGAGCCAAACATGAATGGCAAATAAATAAATAAATAAATAAAGTCAAGAAAATGATCCTATGTATATTGTGCTGTACTCATTACTCACAGAGATTCTTTTTACAGCAAATGGAGACATTTAGAGAAATCCAAAACTACTAAAAATTTAATGAAAACTCACCTGTACATGGTCCAATGCCAACTGGTTGATCTACAACACAGCCTCTACTTTGAGGACTCAGAAAACACCATGGAAGAGGAAAATAAGGATTGCAAAAATCCAGAACACCAAGATGTCTGCTACAAGATGGTGTCTTCTATGTATGACAATTAAGCTGTACCCATGAATTCTCAACAATCTGGTCACCTAGACAAGACCTGCATAGTAACAGCATCAGCTGACATGCTAATGCAGGTGGGTTAATCTCACAAGGCCTCTCCCCTAGAAGAGCTATAGGTAATTAATGACTGCTAGAGAGGAAGATTCAGTCTTCTCTGGGGTCAGGTTCCATGATAGATTATTCAATCTAAGGTATCAGTCATAACCAAAATGCATATACATACAAGCAACACTAAATGGATTCAACACACACATTTTATATCTGTATATGTACATAACATATATCATACATACATTACATATGTATGTGTAACAATAATTATGAAAGAAATCGTGTTCATAAATATAAAAGAGTGAGAAGAACAAAGGAAGAGCTGGAGTGGGAAAAGAGAGTGGTAAAAATATGTAAATACTGTATTCATGACTGAAATGGTCAAAAAATTTTAGTTAAGAAAGGAAACATTTAAAGGCAAAAGTCAATTATATGGTACATAATTAAAAGTATGTGGTACCTTATATGTGCTGGTATAGAATATACTATAGTAAGCACATTAAACTATATTGTAATTTGCAATTTATTATAGCATTCTATACTATAATTATTATAACACATCGGTATGATATATCTTATAGCATATTAAAATAAAGGAATATATAACAAAATGAAGGGAAATTTAATTTTTTCTTTTCTTGATTAAAAGCGTTATGAATCCAGAGCTACACAGAGAAACCAAAAAAAAAAAAAAAAAAAAAAAAAAAAAAAAAAAAGCGTTATGAATACTTGAGCTATTTTTACTAAGAATTGGCTTTCAGGTTCATTCTATATTGTTATTACTTTCTTTTCTTTTGTCTGTTGCTGTTTGGTTTTGATACACTGTCATTCTTCACAGCTAGGCTGGCTCTAACTAATAATTCTCCAGTCGGAGCTTCTTTTGCTGAGTTTGTTGGCTCTGGAGCTAATCTCTTTAACTTTCCAAAATTTTATCATGTTTTGTTGAAGTCAGGAAAAAAAAAAACTGTAACAGATATAAGGTAAAGTAAATCATAATTTTCTAAATGTTTAAAGCAAATACTAAGAAATAATGATAATGTTGTACACACTTAGGAAGCAGGAGGATGGGGCACAGGGGAAGCAGGGGAGGAGGGAGGGAGTCTTAAAGTGGTTAAGCTTGTAAGTTGTTCAAACATCAGAGGCCCTCAGAGATCCCTGGTCAGGGTCAGCTCTTGAGATAGGTGGTGATGCTCTGTCAATGGTAGGGCTCTGCAATCCCTGCAGTCCCTTCTTTCTCTCCTCTTTCTTTGACACCACCTTTGAGGGGACAGAAGAAAACAAAAGACAGAGAGGACAAAAGGAAACAAAAAAACGTGTATACCCATTCTTTCCTATGTTACCATATTTAAGTATTTAGGTTTGGAAATATGAGAAGGCCTTGTGTGGCTGCTGAGGCTTTAGCAGGAATAAGGGCTGCAATTTGCCCAAGTCAAGAGGCAGGTTCTCTTTTGGAGAGGACACAAATATCAAATGCTAAGAATGAGCTGTGCCCTTCCCTTGACCACATGGTCATCTTTAATGATCAGTGTTGTTAGAACATGCCCGTGGCACCAAGGTTCTAGCTGGAAAAAAAAAAAAGAAAATC